>NW_027361671.1:42750000-43057500 GCF_039654945.1 Dendrobates tinctorius | reverse complement strand
CCAGCTCCCATAAAAATATGGATTTTATTTTTCCAAAAAAAACATTTAAACAGTGGCATGCTCATGTGAGGCAGCTCAGGGAACAAGCGACGCGTTTCGATCAGCAAGATCTTTATAACAGGCTGTGGGTCAGTAATGGTGTGGGGTGGCATTTCATTGGAGGGCCTCACAGCCCTCCATGTGCTCGCCAGAGGTAGCCTGACTGCCATTAGGTACCGAGATGAGATCCTCAGACTCCTTGTGAGACCATATGCTGGTGCGGTTGGCCCTGGGTTCTTCCTAATGCAGGACAATGCCAGACCTCATGTAGCTGGGATTGTGTCAGCAGTTCCTGCAAGATGAAGGCATTGAATCTATGGACTGGCCCGCCCGTTCTCCAGACCTGAATTCGATTGAGCACATCTGGGACATCATGTCTTGCTCCATCCACCAACATCACGTTGCACCACAGACTGTCCAGGAGTTAGCGGATGCTTTAGCTCAGGTCGGGGAGGAGTTCCCTCAGGAAACCATCCGCCATCTCATCAGGAGCAGGCCCAGGCGTTGTACAGTAGGGAGGTCATACAGGCACGTGGAGGCCACACACAATACTGAACCTCATTTTGACTTGTTTTAAGGACATTACATTCCACTTTAATTTTGTGTGCGACTCCAAATCCAGACCTCCATTGCTTAATAATTTGATTTCCATTGATTATTTTTGTGTGATTTTGTGGTCAGCACATTCAACTTTGTACAGAACAAAGTATTCAATCAGAATATTTAATTGATTCAGATCTAGGATGTGTTATTTGAGTGTTCCCTTTATTTTTTGAGCAGTGTATATACATACACACATACTTACATATATGTACACACAGCATATACTTGAGTATAAGCCAAGGCACCTAATTTTACCACAAAAAAACTGGGAAAACTTATTGACTCGAGTATAAGCCTGGTATGAACGGGCTCCTCATCCACATCCTGGTATGCATTGTCCCCCAATCCCTATCCTGGTATGCAATGTCCCCCTCATCCCCATGCTGGTATGCATGGCTCATCCCTATCCTGGTAAGATTGGTCCCCATTACTATCCTTGTAGGCACAGCTCCATTCCTATCCTTGTACGCCTGCTCCACCCCTATCCTTGTTTTCATGACCCCTTTCTTATCCTGGATTATTGTACTACATCTGGGCAATAAAAATGAAAAAAGCTTATACAGAATGGGAGGAATAGGGCTAAGCAACAGCACATGTGAAAAAGATTTAGGTATACTAATAGATCACAGACTGAATATGAGTCAACAGTGTGATGCAGCAGCAAAAAAGGCAAATGCAATTCTAGGATGTATTAACAGAAGCATAGAGTCTAGATCACATGAAGTCATTATTGCCCTCTACTCCTCTTTGGTCAGACCTCATATGGAATACTGTGTCCAGTTTTGGGCACCACATTTTAAAAAGACATCAACAAACTGGAGCAAGTTCAGAAAAGAGCGACCAGAATGGTGACCGGTCTGCAAACCCTGTCTTATGAGGAAAGGTTGCAGGATTTGGGAATGTTTAGCTTGCAGAAGAGAAGACTGAGAGGAGACTTAATAGCTGTCTACAAATATCTCAAGGGCTGTCACATTGTAGAAGGATCATCTTTATTCTCATTTGCACAAGGAAAGACTAGAAGCAATGGGATGAAACTGAAAGGGAGGAGACACATTAGATATTAGAAAAAACTTTTTGACAGTTAAAGTGATCAATTAGTGGAACAGGCTGCCACGAGAGGTGGTGGGTTCTCCTTCAATGGAAGTCTTCAAACAGAGGCTGGACAGACATCTGTCTGGGATGATTTAGTGAATCCTGCTTTGAGCAGGGGGTTGGACCAGATGGCCCAGGAGGTCCCTTCCAACTCTACGATTGGCCCCCATGAAAGACAAAAAAATAAACCATTACTTACCTTCCTGCACTCCCTTGAAGCATCTTGTTCCCGTGCCAGCAGCTGCTTTGCTATATGCTTGTAAGCAGCACACAGAAGGGACATCATGCGCTGCTCACAAGCAGAGCACAGCTGCCAGAATGCTCATCGCTCCCCATGCCGGAACTGTATGGATGGAGGGCAGTGAGTATTAAGTAGCGCGCACAGGGACAGCCGCCACTTGAGAAATGAATATTCACCTCTCAAGTAGCGGCACACCTGACCACCCGGCAGCTGCAGGAGCCAGCTGCTGCGGCTGACACGGTGCGCGCTATTACTGAGAAATAAATATTCATTTCCAGCGCAGTGAATATTAATTTTAGCAGCGGGCACAGGAGTTAGCTGCAGCAGCCAGTTCCTACCACTGTGACCCGCTGCTGACCCCACCCACTTCATATTCTGGACACCTCACTCGAGCATAAGCCGAAGGGTGATTTCTGCACAAAAAAAAAATTTTGCTGAAAAACTCAGCTTCTACTCGAGTATATACAGTATATCATGAAATTTTAATAAAAGCCCTTTGAGTTGCATTTCAACATTATTAGTCCACGTGATATATTGGCCCCATTAGCTTTCTGTGTGATGATCTTTGTCTGCCCAGATCGAGCAGCTCTTGCTCCCTTTGTTATCAGAAAAGCAGAGACCATAAACACAAAAAAAAAAAAAAACTTCCTTCTTTTTGTGGAGTCTGGCCATTTCTGACCACCCACTCCTGCAGCTGCAAGATTTCCATGCAGCTGCTGTCTCTGCAATGAGGTTCTTCGTACTCTGCACTGAATTATTTGGACCAGCAAGATGTTTTAAGTCGTTCGATGATCCACAAGTCGATAAATGGGATGTCCCAATATTTCACACAACAAACTCCGTAAACAAAAAATGCTTTAGGAACTCCTAATGTACTTGACTTGAGAATACTTATCAATATGGCTTTATACTTTTTTAAGGTTTCTAGCTCCAGCCAGACTAAAAAAAAAAAATAATTGTGATTTCTGGATTATACAGTCATTCTTACACACATTTTCAAAATAAGTACACCAAATTCATCATGTCTAAGAGATCAACTACCGTATATACTTGTGTATAAGCCGACCCCCCCTAATTTTGCCACAAAAAAACTGGGAAAACTTATTGACTCGTGTATAAGCCCAGGGTTAAATGGTGGTCCAAGAAGATGCTCCATAGATAAAACCCCCCATATGCTGCTGCACAAGGGTTAATGCTGCCCCATAAATACTCCCCATATGCTGCTCTACAAGGGTTAATGCTGTCCCATAAATACCCCCCATATGCTGCTGTACAAGGGTTAATGATTCCCCATAAATACCCCCCATATGCTGCTGCACAAGGGTTAATGATGCCCGTAAATACCCCCCATATGCTGCTCCACAAGGGTTAATGCTGCCCCATAAATACCCCCATATGCTGCCCCACAAGGGTTAATGCTGCCCCATAAAAAAAACCCCATATGCTGCCCCATAAGATGCTCCATATATACCCCTTATTTGCTGCTGCTGCAATAAAAAATTAAAAAAGAAAAAAAAAAAAAAATCACACTCACCTCTCCGTCGCTGGGGGCCAGGTGCCGGTGTCCTGAGCCCCTGGCAGTGGCGATATTCACCTGTCCCTGTTCCATTGCCATCCACCGCTCTGTCTCCATGCTCTCTGCAGTGACAGTAGAGGACGCGCACTGACTACATCATCGCACCCTCTGCCGTCACAGCAGGAGGACCAGGAGACAGCGGTGCACGGCTTGGAACGGGGACAGGTGAATATCATTCTGCCCCCGTCATACTCAACCCTTCCTAGCGAAAGGTCTTCTCTGCAGCGACAGCCCCTGCTTCTCCCTCTGCCGTCTGCTTCCTGCATTCAGCTGGTCACGTGGTACCGCTCATTAAATATGCGCATATTCATGATTTAATGAGCGGTACCACGTGATCGCTGAATGCAGGAAGCAGAAGGCAGAGGGAGACGCAGAGGCTGCAGAGAAGTGCCAGGAGAGGTGAGTATGATCTTTGACAAATCCTCTCCCCCTCCCCCGCCCACCCCCGATATATGACTTGCGTATAAGCTGAGAGGGGAACTTAAAGCCCAAAAAAATGGGCTGAAAATCTTGGCTTATAAACAGGTATATACGGTAATTAAGGTATTCTGTGAAATCTGGAGACAGGTGAATCTTTATTATCTCAGCCATATATTATATCACACTTCAAGCAAAACCCACTGTAAGTGAATTAAAGCAGACTATACTGTATCCGAATAAGATTTAGAAATAGGCTCCATTTTCTTCCAAGTTCTCAAACAGCACCTATTACGAGCATATAACAAAATACTTCTCTGGGGTACTCGGAGCAATTTAACATCCATTTTGATAAGGTACAAAGATTTTTTTTTTTTTTTTTTTACACAAGTCCTTGAACATGGGTCACAACATTCTTGAGAAGCAGAAGATTAAAGTCAGAAAGCACACGCTGTGAAAGTCAATGAGTATAAGCTGTAGAGAAGGAGAAGATGAGATCAAAAACAAAAAAAAAAAAGTTTCATTAAATCAATTCATGAAGAACGGTTAACCTAGCACAGACCTGTGCAAATTAAACTTCTCAGCACCGACACGTCACCTCAAACTATTTATTGGATTCATGATCAGAATCCAATAAACTTTTCCTGAATCTTTGGCCCGAGTAGCTTATTTTCTGCTGCTTTGTTTTAATATATTACAAATACACTTTGTTGAAAGGATCGGCGTAATGTACTGTAATTACTGGATGAGCTAATTCACACATCTACACCAAAAACGGAAACAACTGAAGACTAACTTTCAGTGCATGATGTATGTTCCATGTGTTGTAGACAGTACTTCAACAGCTTCAGTGGCCTTTATCAAATATATAGTGTCAAGACATCGCAGCGCAAGAAAATGATACAGAACCACCCGCAGCGATGTGTGTAGAACAGCTCTCCGATGACCCTATCGCCCGGACAATTATTCAATTGACCTATGATTAACCGAGAGGGCTGCAGGCTGCTTTCACTAATATTGGTTATAAAAAAAAAATATACAAAAGATTTTCCAAAGGGGACAAAACAATACAGCATATACAGTTACATATAATAAAACAGATAAAACAAAAGAATCTTACTAAACTCATCACAGATATGATTCGGTCTAGTGAAAGAGAGCGCTTTGCTTGAAGAACGTCTAGCAGACGGGAATCATGCATACACCGAAATGTATCTACAGGAAAACCGATAACAATCTTGAGCTTTTATCAGTACCTGATTTACACCAAACCCCCTTACCCCCACCCTGTGATGACCTCACATGGGCCGGGTTGTGGAATGCCCTCAGCTTTTCACAATTTTATGAAATCCCCAACTGATGTGATAACTTCACTCCTGATTATTACGGAAGTTCGAGATCGCTGCCATATTTTCCATCGGGATTTAAACTTTCCCCAGAGATCAAACATGACATGGCTGTTGTTCGTTATCTGGACACTATGGGTTTGGGGCTTATAGACAGGGGTTAGAGTTATGGGAAAACATACATATTCTTCCCTGATTAACCCTGAAGTCGAAAACGCATATCCCATCACTTTTGGGATTATTACAATCCCCAATGTTCATAATTTTCTGTCGATGCCTCAGCATCTGCAAAGATGATTTCATGAAAGAAATGTGCATCTATGAAGAACAACGGCTCTCTCTAAAGGGTGAGATGTTCGCTTTAATCCTTTCAAAACTTAAAAAGCCTTTTCCTATCTTAACTATTAGTCCACTCCTTTTGATAAGAGTTCACCTGTCTATTCTAAATCTTAATTACTTTTCCGAACTATAACTCTTTGCACAACGGACACCCTTTCTGACACTGAAGGGGTCCTTTACTTCACAAAGTAAAGTGTCAGCTAGATTGCAAGCTCTTGTCCCACTGCAAAAGAGAAGGAAGGAGGGAGGGGGAAATGCCACTTCACTACAGAGTCATAGAGATTTTAATACTTTCCATTACATATCACGTTAATATAGTAAGTGATCCTAGGGTGTGGTATGTATTACTAGCCAATTTCAACATGAACATCACGTTAACACTGTACTCATAGGTATAATCAGCCCCCTGTCAGTTCAGTATCTGCAGAAAGACAGGTTAAGAAGAACCGCAATCTGACAACACTGTTTTATAGCGCTAAGCTGATAGAAATGTTCCTGTGATCGAAGTGTCAGTGTGCTTATGTAGCATTTCTGGTAGATTACTTTTAAAAGTATTTCATAACAGTCATTCAGCTGTGATCTTAGGCTTAAAGGGAATATGTCACCCCCTCGACTATCTTTATCTATTACTATGGGTATACAGGTAATAGAATTGTTAAGCCAGTCTTACCTGTCGGCCTCATAGCCACGGTGTAGATCTTGAGAAATTCATTTATAATGTTGCATGCTAATGCTTTCTTGCAGGCTCCGGGGTGTGCGGTGCCTGGAAGAAATGACCGTGTATAATATAGCGTGGCACTACTACAGGGTGCACAAGTAGGTTAACCAAAGTAAATAGTGAAAATAACTTGGCACTCAACTTAAGATGTCCTTAATCAGGAGACAAATTTTTATTAATGCAGTCTGTACAACGTTTCGGCCTATATGGCCTTCCTCAGTCCGACTGCTTAAAAATTGGTGGATAAGGCTAATTTCACACTTGCTTTTTTTTGCAGCGCGTTTTTCCCGCAAAAAAACGCATTGAAAAAACGCATACAAACGCATACAAATGCTGCGTTTTTTTCAAGCATTTTTATGAGCATGCATGAAAAAAACGCAGCGTTTTTATGCGTTTGTATGCGTTTTTAGTGCGTTTTTACCGCGTTTGCGTTTTTTTCCAACATTAGGTGGCCCCTCACACTAACCCAAACCATGACTTTACTAACCCTAACCCTGACCCTAACCCTGACCCTGACCCTAACCCTTAACCAAACCATACTAACCCTAACCCTGACCCTAACCCTTAACCAAACCATACTAACCCTAACCCTTAACCAAACCATACTAACCCTAACCCTGACCCTTAACCAAACCATACTAACCCTAACCCTGACTCTAAACCCTAGCTAACCCTAACCCTAGCCCTAAACCCCCTTAACTAACCCTAACTCTAACCCAAACCCCTAAATTCCATTGTCCAACTAATGGTAAAAAAAAAAAACGCATGCGCAAAAAAACGCATACATAAGCATGCCAATGCGCACATATGCGCACCCATAGACTTATAATGGGTGTCTTGCTGTAAAAAAAAAACGCATTGCGCGCGCATGCGTTTTTTTGAGGCAAGTCGGACGCCCAAAAAATGCAACAGGATGCATTTTGTGCGCCCGAGCGCATACCGCAAAAAAACGCATGCGCGGAAAAACGCATACAAACGCATGTGTATGCGCACATAAGCGCATCCCATGCAAAGTATAGGGAAAAAAAACGCATGCGTTTAGCGCAAAATCCCGCGAAAAAAAACGCAAGTGTGAAACCAGCCTAAGCAACGAAGCTTTGTATTTGCTCTTAGTATAAATTCTGTAGTATGGAGTATAGAAAGTGTGTCAGCTCTCTGTATTAAAACGGTTTCTGTGTATAGGCTTTGTTGCTATATATCAGGTCCCTGCAAATGTTAGGTTGGTGTGCTAATATATATAAGGCCCCTGTAATACATTGGTGATTCGTGGGTATGGGCATGAAGGACGTGGCTTCCACCGCCTGTCACGTCGCTCAAGAAATGATGGCCTCCTGACTTCATTATAATGGCACCACCCTCCCATCAGCATCACACTCACTAACCTGTTCGGCACTGTAATACCGCGCATGAGCTATGCATGCATACGGTTATGCGAACCCTGTCTGCTCTCCTATGGCCAGTGTCTGCCTTGACCTTCTGCGCAGGCATGGTGAGTCACTGTGTGGGATTACAGCGTAGAACAGATCAGTGTGCCGCTGATGAAGGGGGATGGTATCATTATAATGAAGTCAGGAGGAAGTGATTTCTTCCAGGCATTTCAAACTAATAAGATGTAATTGATGGTGCAAAAAAAGTAAAGAGGTCAATATCCCTAATTTTAATGCACAAAGGTGGTAATAGATCTTTTGTTAGTGTGTATAATTCCCATACAGCTTCACAACACGCAAATTATTCACACTCTGTGCAGGGCACAGACAACACTGCTGCATGCACACTGCATACACACATAGCCCACAGAAACAACACACTTACTCAATGAAATGCACTCACCATGTGGTCATGCTAAGGGACTTATGGAGTGGATCAATGCTGTAAGTGAACACAGGTGACTGGCACAGTGTACTATTCCAGGATATCTTACTAATCCAGGACCCGCAGAAGTGCATACCAGCGCGAAACGGCCGTCATCCAGTGCATCTCCACGTGAAGCTCCCTTGCCTCTGTTTATAAGCGAATCCACAATAAAGCACAGTTGATGGAACGTGAGTGCCATTCCTTTCTTTGAACATTGGATTTGGACACAGAGTGGGACTTGACAACTAATGGTTTAAGCTGTAGAGGACGCTGTGACCCGCACTCACAAGCAAGGGGGAGGGGTGGAGGGTGTACAATGCCGCGACACCCACTCACTAGTGTAGCGGAGAGTGGCTCCTGCTAGACCAGTGTTTTAACAGATCATTTTTTCAGGATTTCCCTAGTATTAAATAGGTGATGGAATTATTAGCAAGGCAGCATAAATTGCCCAAGTTCTGTGCAATACTAAATAATCCTGAAAACATGATCTGTTAGGGCTTGTGAGGACTGGAGTTTGGGAAACACTGTGCTAAACTCAGTCATTGAAGCCTTCTACAGGAATGTACAGCATGATGTGGGCAGGAACAAAGTGGGAAGAGTTATTGGGGTCATGAAGGTGAAGGAAGTCATCTTATCCAAGCTCAGTCAACTGTCCGTGCATCGCCCCTTTTAGATGGAGGTCTCAATTTGCCAAACCTGGTGAGTTGAATAATTCATTTTGCCTTTTCCCCTTCCCTCAACTGTGCCCTGCACGCTGCAGTGTATATGAGCAAAGCTGCCGCTACATTAACATGTACATTTGCCTCAGCTGCTCCTGCTTCACCAACCTGCATCTGTCCATTCCGGACGATTTTACCAACCACATGAAATTGCTGTAGAGTAATGTACAGCATGATATGGGCGGTACTAAGCTGGGGGGCCTGTAGCATGGGAGCAGGATGTTTACAACATAACCAACACTCGTAAGCATGGATATTTATATAGATTTCAGTCGAAGTCATGAGACGAGAACTTTGTGAACGCATTTTCTATTACAGCCACAGTCCCAATTCTTCAATATAGCATCAATTCTTCAAGGTCTTCTATGTGTTGGTTGTCATCCTGCAGCAGAATTATTGGAGCCGATTAAGCACATCTCTGATAGTACTGCATAATGGATAAACATCTATCTTGCTCAGCACTGAGGTGGCCATTAATCTTGACCAAATCCCAAACACCACTTGAAATACAGCCCTAAACTTGCAAGGAACCTTCATCATACTTCACAGCAGCCTGCAGACACTCATTATTGCACTGCTATCCAGGCCTTCAGCATTCAGTTTTGTGCAACAGCCAAATATTTCACATTTTGACTCTTCAGTCCAGAGCACCTGTTGACATTTCTCTTCACTCCAGTTCTTATGTTTTAGTGCACCACTGATATGCCTGGCCTTCTTTTCCATGTCCATAGTATGTCTTTTTGGCTGCAGTTCTTCCATGAAGGCAACAAATACCCCAAATAGTAGATAGGTGTTGCTGGGTCCTACTGGTTTCTGCAAATTCTGAAATGATGGAACTGCTGGAGAAATTTGGCTTTCAAAGCGAAGTATATAAAGTTTTTTTATCTGTTTTCTTGGTCATCACTGCATCTATGGTCTTCGATGTTGGCCATTTCTTGGTGCTTCTTCAAACAAGAGTCAAACAAAAGTGAGCGGCATGCTTAGCTGTCAGTAGATTCACGGATTCCAGTAGTTCATCCTCAGACAAAAGCTCAAGGAATCTACAGACAAAATGAAAAATCAAACATGCCAACTATGCTTCAATATTTGCAAGTAACTTCTTTAATTCCAATAAAATGTTCCCATAGAGAGATAAATTGTATCTGTATGTGAACATTTTATTAGAATGAAATAAATTAGTTAATTGTTAACTTTAAAGAAGCGTTGGATAGTGTGATTGATTGCTTTCACTTTGACTTCTACAAAAGAGCTTGAACAGCACACATTTTGAAACCACAGTCTTCCTGGAATGTTTGCTGGTGCAGTGTAACTACCTTGTTTCTAAGGATAGTGGAAGCCAGCATTATAATAACCACTTTATATGGATACCGTAGTTTATTATTTTAAACACAGGACAAAGTATTCACTGAATGAGTTTCAGGCTCTTTCAGCCCTTGTCTTGACCCCCCTATGACTAAGTATACAAAAACACCGTGAGCACAACTATGGGATGGTGCTAAGGTTAGGTTCCCAAACCATATGTAAATTAAGTATAAACCTAGCACTCACCTTAGATTCGTGAAAAAACATTTATTGTAGCACACGAAAAAAACGTTTCGGTCTGTTGTGACCTTCTTCAGTTACGTGTTACACTCAGTATGCAAGGTACGAGAATATCTCTGATGCGAGACTTGATGTGCTTTATAATATAACTGAGATCTGTGTTGGAAGCTGAGCATATAGAGCTGCAAAATATCTTAGTTGTGCATGAAGATCGAGCACTTGTGACACCGGACACAGTATCCACTGCAAGTCTCAGAAATTGTTTGCTTGGGGAACGGATTAAGAGACATAGCATAGACAAAGGGGATAATTTAACCCCTTCACAACAGTCAATTCCCGTTTTTGTTTTTCCACCCCCTTTTCCCAAAAGCCATAACTTTTTTACTTTTCTGTCCACAGACATATGAGGGCTTGTTTTTTGAGGGATGAGTCATACTTTTTAATGACACCATGCATTTCAGAGTGTACAGTAAAAAAGGGAAAAAAGTTGGGAGAAATTGAAAAAATGCAATTCTGACTATTTTTTTTACAGTGTACATTTTGTAGTAAAAACGAATGTGCAATGTGATTTTGCTTATCAGTACATTTACGGCGATAGCAAGCATGTCCATTTTTTAATTATTTTAGTGGTGAAAAGAAAAATTACATGTTCGCAAAAAAAAAAAAAAAATACTCAGGGGACTCAGTTTTTCGAGACCCATAATGTTTTCATTTTTCAGCTGTGGGACAGATTTTTTGCGGGGCAAGACAACATTTTTATTGATACCATCTTAGGATAAATGACATTTTGATCACCTGCTACAGTGTCTTGTATAGTATTGCAGAGACTAAAAAAAAACAGCAATTTTGGCGTTCTTGAATGTTTTACATTTACGTCGTTTACCGATAAGGTGAAATATTTCTATACTTTTTTGAAATAGTGTCAATACCACATGTGACATGGGAATTTTTTATTATGTTTATTTAATGGGGGAATAAAAGGGTGATTTGAACTTATGTCTTTATGTTTTTTGTTTTTTTTTGTTTAACTTTTCTCTGTCTTTGTTAGTCTCCTTAGGTGATTTGAATCTGCGATCATCTGATCTCACTTGTGCTATATAGTGAAAGTCAAAGGTCTCCTTTGAAGCATGGCCACAGGTGTTACGAATGGGTCACCGAGGAGGAAAACAAGACCAAGCCAAGTCACAGTAAACCAGAGAGGTTGGTAACTATGCAGATTGCAGACCCCTGATTCTAACCACACAACTAACAGCAGCTGTGGAGCGTACCTACGATGATTCTAGACGCCTCGTCACAGCCGGAGGACGAAATAAGCCTAAAGCAAGAAAAGGGGAAAAATTAACTGCCCCAGAGCAGACCCCAAAGGAATAGACAGCCCCCACACATGTATTGACGGTGAGACAAGATGAAAACACGAACACAGGTAGGAAAATAGGCTGAGCAAACGATAGGGCCCACACTAACTAGAAAGGACAGGAAAGGAAAGATAGTGTCTGCAATCACACCAAAAAACACTGCAAAAATGTCCAACACTTCTGATAGCAAAAAATACCCTGAAGTCACTAGACTTCACACACTATATCAGCACTCTGGCATATTCTGAGAACAGAGCAAAAAGAGGCCAATCTAAGGCCGGTTTCACATTTGCTTTAAAAGCCACAGCGTCGGCCTACGCACGGCCGCCGCTAAGCCCGCCCCCTGCCGCGCCTCCGCCGGTACCTCCACCTCCGGACGCATGACGCTGCATGCGTCTCCTATCTTTATCACTGAGGACGCAGGCCATGCGCAGTATGCGGTTTGGCGGCGCCTGCGTCCTTTTGACGGTGCGCCGACCAGCGCCAAACGCAACCTGTTGCAATTAGGTTGCGCTCGGCGCACCATCAAAAGGACGCAGGCGCCGCCAAACGCATACTGCGCACGGCCTGCGTCCTCAGTGATAAAGATAGGGGACGCATGACGCATGCAGCATCATGCGTCCGGAGGCAGAGCTACCGGCGGAGGGGCAGCAGGGGCGGGGCTTAGCGGCGGCCGTGCACAGGCCGACGCTGCCGCCTTTAGCGCAAATGTGAAACCGGCCTAATAAGGGACAAAAAGCAAACTGGCACATACAGTGACATAAGAATGGAAATTCAGCACAGCCCCAGCCAGGGCTGGCTGACTGACCACACAAAAAACTGAATAGACCAAACCAAAACAAATGTGAACATTAGCAGAGAACACTTAGCTTGAGAAGGCAGGAACTGAGCTGGAAACTAAGACCTCAGAAGGCAGGAAAAAAATCACCAGCATGGGAATAGGGAGTCAGCTGTCTTAAATCCAGTCTGAGACTCCAGATGTCCAATCCTCTTCCTCATTGTCAGGTGGCAGGTCTCTGTTAATTAGATCAGCTTCACTACCTCCTGCCACCACTAGAGGGAGCCCGGAAAGAGAACTCAACTCCTCTGTCAGCACAACCAGCTCCCTCAATAGAAACCAGAGGCAGACCAGAAAATGAGTTCACAACACACAGGCTGTGTTTCAAAGGTAACGTTAAGCATGAAGGTCTTCAACAGATCCCCAGTGGTCATAGCAATCCATCGGAAATCCGCAATCACGTCATGGGCACATGAAATGACGCATGCCCATGCCAGGGCGCCTGTTAAATGCTTCTGTCAGCAACATTTAACAGGTTACCAATCACGGGTGGATTGGACACAACACAGCCATCACCTGCAGAGTAAGCCTGCTCCATGTAACTTACCGTACATACACAAAGCACTTTCGAAATATCTGACGAAGTATCCTGATATGACATCTAGACGAAGTAAAAACCTCAAAGATTTGCTAGTATCTAGCCATTATGTCCCAGCATCTAAACAGGATTGTTTTGGTTCACGTGGTCCACCGAAAGGATGTTTTCCTTGTGGCAACAGCATCTCTTGCAGTAATATTTGCCGTACCACAGAATTTACATCTACAGATGGTAAAAAGACATTTTCTATAAAATCTCATATTAACTGTGGAACCACTCAGGTTATATATTATGCAAGGTGCAGTTGTCCCAAAATATACATTGGGATGACATCCAGACGTTTGGGTACACGTACGCGTGAACATGTTCGTGACATAATGGCAGCAGAGAATGTTACTGATGTAACTCATTTAAAAACTTTACCCCGTCATTTTTTGCAGTTTTATCAATGCAATCCTAAATTTCTCTCGGTGAGGGGGATTGATCGTGTCCAGTGTGGCATCAGAGGAGGTGATATTCAACGCCTCCTCGCACAAAGGGAATGCAAGTGGATTACCACACTGAACACAAGAACCCCTATGGGGCTTAATGAAACTTTTTTATAGAACCTTACTTGTTGTGAATTCTTGTCTCTATCCAATACCATTGGTATTTTAATCTTTGTCTTAGTAATTTATTTTTTATTATTCTCTTTGCTAGTGTGCAATGGGCATGTGTATTATCAGCGTCAGTTATGTTGAAGAAGATTCTACACTACTGTAAAGTAGTGGGTATTGGAAGGAAAGAAAAAATGAAATAAAGTACAAAAGAAAGAAAAAGACAAAACACAAGATTGTATTAAACACTTGATTCTGAGAATTAACTGTTCTTTTATGGTACTATGTGAGATTTGTCTCATCATGAGATTTTTCCTTGTTTCATACCATTTGTCCGTTTTGGATTTTTGCTATAGCTGTTTGATTTTCATTGTCCTGTGCATATTTTTATATATTTTTAATTACTGGATATATGATTGATGCAATCGCTTATATATGCATTCTCTATCTTTAGGTAATTTATATATATTAATATTTGCACTTTTCACTCACATATCACATTACTAGATGATGTAATTATATATGCACTTTATATATTCATTTATGATGATGCATTTTGCTATTACTGTCGGTCACTTCTAAATGCAATGTTGCGGATGTGAGGTCTCATTGCTTCATTTCCGGTATGACGCTGCACCTGTGTGACGTGGTTATGTGCCTGGTACCGGCCTTATCACGTGACCGGGCATTGCGTGCTGAGACTGAGGCTTGGAGGTAATGGACAGCGCACTTCCGCGTTTCACGCAAGCGCACTACTCACTTTATATAGCGGTCACATGACCACAATGTATTACTATATAAACCGGACTGAGACCGGGATTAGGCCACGCCGCCTGAGGAAGCGACATCCTGTGTACACGAAACGCGCGTCGGGGTATATGACCGGGGTCAGGACGGGATTTTCAACACTTATGGGTAATTCATCTTTTTCCCTTACAAAGTATTGTTTGATGCACATGAAGCGGTATAGTGTTTGTTAACCATGTTAACCCACTGGATTTCACTATATTGTCGGGCACATGTTTTGGAAAGATATGAGATTTGCATGAAATGATATTTATTGTTTATGCATGTGTCGAAACATTATCCTGTCCTGTATCTGACGGTCATCCTTTGACCCATGGATTTAGTCACATAATTAATAATAAACTCATGTAATTTTTGTGTTATGCAGATTATGCATTTTTTGTATAACATTTGGTAATATAACAAAGATTTTTGTATTTTTTGGCAACATATACTCTGTTTCTCCCTATTTGTAGTGCTTAAATTGAGTCGCCAACTACATGGGTATATTTATTTGCACATGTACAGAGCATGTTGTGAAAGGGTTAAATGGAGTCTGTCAGCACAGAGTGATTGCGCAAATCAAGAACCTGCGCTAAATTCACCCTTGGCGTGGGCATTCATTTAAGTGCACCTTCCCACCAACTTTTTATTTTCTCACCTGAGCTTAAACGTTCGACCACGCCGAGGATGCACTGAGCGCCGGCCACTACTTGGGTTGAACTGCCAATGTGTGCTGACCGACTCCCATTAAAGATCTCTGTCCTATAGCAGACAGGGTGGGGATCTCAGACTGCACTTGCTTGTCTTTCAGTAAGGATGAAGACAATTATCTATAGATTTCCCAGTTTCATCTGCAACTCGATTCAAAATAGGATGAAAGGACAGCAGAATGAAGACGGAAGTGCAGGGATGTTTTATTTTTCACATTTTTTTTGCTTGGTCTTTGTTGAAGAAAAGCCGGATTACTTACCGGTAATGCTCTTTTAATGAGTCCACGACAGCACCCACTTGGAGAGAGGGATCCGCCCATAGGAACAGGAAACCTACAGAGATAAAAGAGGGCGGTCCGCCTCTCCTCCTCAGTTGTATTTCAGAGTACCCGGAGGACCGCCAATTATTAGGCCATTATATTAATCAATATTTAAAATGTATCAATTTTACATCTAAGAAGGTGTATATACATTGTTAACTTCTAGGGAGGGTTAGTGAACGGGTGCTGTCGTGGACTCATTAAAAGAGCATCACCGGTAAGTAATCCGGCTTTTTAATTCTTCGCCACGACAGCACCCACTTGGAGAGACTTTCAGAGACCTTCACCTGGGAGGGACCACCGTGCTGAGGACCGCTCTACCAAAGGCTAGGTCAGATGAGCATGATAAGTCAAGCCTATAGTGGTTATAAAAAGTAGAAGGCGTCGACCAAGTTGCGGCCTTACATATAGACTCGATTGCGACGTCTCCCCTCTGCGCCCACGAGGATGCCATAGCTCTGGCGGTATGTGCCCTGATACCCTCCGGAGGAGCTTTATTTCTCGCGGAGTTTGCCAGACAGATCGCGTCCCTAATCCACAGAGACAGAGTACCCCTTGTGACTTCATATCCCTTCTTTGGCTCTGGAAAGAAATAAACAGAGCCCTACTCTTCCTCCAGCTGTTAGACTTCTCGATGTATTGTAACACTGCTCTTCTAACGTCTAGTGTATGGAATTTTTCTTCTGGAGTAGAATGGTTACTGTAAAATGAAGGGAGGTGGATCTCTTGCGACCTATAAAATTTCCCTGCTACTTTTGGCAGAAACGAGGGGTCTGGTTTTAATATCAACCGATCCTGGAATGTTTAACAGGAACGGAGGTTCTATTGAAAGTGTCTGTATGTCGATGACCCTTCCGGCTGAAGTTAGTACCACTAGCAGTACCGTCTTAAGAGATAAGTGTTTAAGGGATATTGAGTCTAATGGATCAAAGGGGGAGCGCGTTAGGGCATCTAGTACCAGATTCAAGTCCCAGGGAGGCACTCTGGGTATGTGTACTGGTTCGCTCTGTTCACAGCCAGAGATGAGTCTGGCTATCCATCTATTGCCTGCCATGCTATAATTATAGAGGGCCCCTAGAGCAGACACTTGAACTTTTAGTGTGTTGACGGATAGCCCTAGATCTTTCCCGTTTTTGTAGAAATTCTAGAATGGGTGTTATCGGGATTTCTCTAGAGTCGGAAGCTGTTTGGAACTCTAGGAACTTCCTCCATACCCTGTTATAACTCTTTGTAGTAGCCAATTTTCGACTCTGTAGGAGGGTATTGACTAGTCCCCCCGTGAACACTCTTGCTCTCAACATCTCCCTTCCAAGATCCAGCCGTCAAGAGGAGATTGTCCACTTGAGGATGGAAGAATGGCCCCTGAGAGAGGAGCTAGTGGGCAGAGGGAGCACCCAAGGGTTTGTCACTGACATTGCTTGTAGGCACAAAAACCCCTGGCCTCCTGGGCCAAAATGGCGCTATTAAGATTATTCTCGCCTTTTCTGCCTTGATCTTCCTGATAACCTGCGGCAGTAGTATGATTGGGTGAAGGGCATATGCCAATCTGAACTGCCACGGGGCTTGGAGGGCATCCAGAATTTCCAGACAGTCTGCCACGTTCAGGGAGGCGAACCTTCGCCCCTGTCTGTTTTGTTTGGTGGCAAAGAGATCTATCTGGGAAAGACCCCACAGTGACACGACGTGTTTGAATATTTGCCGGCTCAGGCACCATTCTCCTTGCCATAACGTGTGGCGACTTAGGAAGTCTGCTTCTGAATCGGCTCTTCCTCTTATGTGGACAGCCGAGAGAGACAAAAATTGTTTTTCGGCTAAGAATAAAAATTTTCTTGCGGAAGACATTAAGCTGTTCGATCGAGTTCCGCCTTGCCTGTTCAGATATGCTACCACTGTGGTGTTGTCTGAAAGGATTCTTATGTGTTCTCCTTGTAGCTGTGGAAAGAAGTGATATAACACATGACTAACCGCATTCAGATCTTTTAAGTTTGAGGAATCTTGTCTCTCGCTTATATCCCATTGGCCTTGGGAGAAGATCCCCCCATATGAGCCCCCCCTCCTGTAGGGCTGGCATCAGTAGTAACTATACCGGAAGGTGTTATCACCCATGACACTCCTCTCGATAGATTATTGTCATCTAACCACCATACTAGGGAAGTTAGGACTGTTTGGGATAAGGTGATTTCCTTTGCCAAATTCCCTCGGACACAAGCCTCCTCTAGGAGAATCTGTTGTTGCAGTTCCCTGGTGTGGAACTGGCCCACTGAACCGCTGGGATGCAGGAGGTAAGAGACCCCAAGAGGGACATTGCTTCCCTCAAGGACAGGCCTGGTTTGTCCATTGCTAATGTGATCTTTGTTTTGATCATTGCAATCTTTACCTGTGGTAGCAGACATTTTTGTAACGCATGACCTCGGACCTGTGAGCGCGGGTGGTCTCCCATTCGGGCCCAGGCCGCTTAGCGGCCGCCACCCGACGAACGCAATCACGCTCGGTCTAGAATGGCCGGCGGCCTAGTTGGAGACCTAGGAAGGACTGGACGGATTGTGGCTCGACTCTGGACTTCTTGAAGTTTATTATCCAACCTAGAGCCTGTAGGGATTAAGATTGCGTCAGCAACTCGTCTATTACATTGTCGAGTTGAGTTCCCTATTATTAAGAAGTCGTCCAGATAAGGTATTATCAAGCTGTGTTTCTGGCATAGGAAGGCCTTTACTTCCAGCATCACCTTTGTAAAGACCCGTGGTGCAATGGAGAGGCCAAATGGCATGGCTGTGAACTGGAGATGGTGTATGGTGCCATCGAGGGACACCGCCACTCAGGTATTTCTGATACCTGTAGTGGATGGGAAGAGTATTATAAGCATCCTTTAGGTCTAGGTCCGCCATCATACAATTGGGGAAGAGAAACTTAATTGTAGACTTAATATACTCCATCTTAAATCGTTGATTTTTGACAAATGTATTTAGCTTTTTCAGGTTGATGATTGTCCTGAAAGAGCCATCTGGCTTAGGTACCAGAAAAAGAGGGGAGTAAAACCCTCTCTCTTCCTGCCCTTTGGGCACATGGTCCAATACTTCTTTGTCCAACAAGCTTAGAATCTCAACTTCCAGGGCCTGCAGTTGGATTGGTGAGTTGAGAGATGCTATAATAACCGAGTTATGTGGGGTATGATGGAACTCTATCTTTAGCCCATTTCTAACAATGTCCAGGACCCAAGAACTGGCTGTGATTTTTCCCCATTCTCAGAGGAAAAAAATTTTAGTCTTCCTCCTACTGTAGGGACTAGCCCTTTATCTTCTGTCTCTATGGGAGGATCTTGTCCTCCTTTATGGCCCAACGATTCTGGTTTTCCGTTGGCCTTCCTCTGCCAAATGGCCATCTCCTAAACGCCCTCCATCACAAGGAATGGCACAGAGCTTTGCCTTGGATTGGGTATCGCCTCTCCGGCTTTTAAGCCATAGACTATGCCTGGCGTTATTAAGTAAGCCTGCTGTCCTGGATGCCAAACGTAATGAGTCAGCAGAAGCGTCCGCTATAAACGCAGCCGCGCCACGGATCATGGGAACAGCGGCTCGTAATCTGTTCCTTTTTGGTCTATTTGCTGGTCTAGTTGATCAATCCAGATCAGCATAGAACGGCCCATGCAAGTACTGGCTATTGACGGCTTAAACGTGCCGGTAGCTGCCTCCCATGCCCTTTTCAGTGCGGCATTGGCCTTACGGTCGAGTGGATCTTTTAGCACAGCCTGATTGTTTTGAGGTAGAGGCGACAACAGCGTCCACTTTCGGGACCTTAGACCCCGTTACCAACTCCTTGTCACTGAAGGGGTACCTTCTCCTTGAAGCCGAGGGGAGGTAACCTCTCCTGGTCCTGTTTCTCCCATTCTTTCTTAACCAGGCTTTTATGACTGGTATAACAGGGAAGGCTCTCCTCTTCCTATCAGTTAGTCCTGCAAACATTATTTGTTTGCAGCTCCCTTGTGTCTGTGCATCCCATGGTTTTTCTCACGGACTTAACTAAGTTGTCCATGTTCTCTAAGGGGAAACGCAAACACCCCTCCATACCTGAGGAGGATGACGATGTGGATATGTTAGAGCTATCAGAGATCACAGCCTCGTCAGAGTCTGAGCTGGCCACAGTCGGTTTCTTAGTCTTAGTATGTGTAGGTGTACTACTAGACTGGGTTAAGGCCCGTAACTTCTGTGGCTGACGCTGAAGCCTGTTTCGCAGTCTCATTAATGCATTTTTTACATAGCCTTTTTTTTTTTTTTTTCCTGAGGGAGGAGATGTAGCGAAGAGGAGAAGAGGGAGAGAGGAAGGGAGAGGTATTTGTCAGCTTGATAGGCAGAGAGTCGTCCACTCACCCAGAGAAGCTGTAGGTACCGGCTCAGGAGGCTGAGATGGGGGCTTGTTGGCGTGGCTTCTGTCCGAGGAACCTCTGCCAGAGTGGTCCTTGGATGCCACCGTGTCACCTGCAAAACATGCTTGCCTGCTAAACCCTTCGCAGCAGGGTTTGTTTTTTTTTTGCTCCACCATTATTTTGCCGGTACTCCCTCCCCCCAGGGAGCACCTCCTCAGGGTAGGCGCAGCTAATTTGCGCATGCTCGGCCTGGTATACAGCCGCCGAGCCGCGCCGCTGAATATAGTCCCTCTTTTTTTTTTTTTTTCCTTTTCTCCTTTTGCAGCTTCTGCGGGGAGGAGGCGGGGAGCGCTTCACATGCTTATGCGCGGTCTCGCGATGCTCCTGAGACCGCGCGTGCACCTTGCCGCTGGGGATTCTCCGGTGACCCGGAAGTTCCCCCTTACCACTTCCGGTATCGGCGCTGCATGTGCGTCCTCCCTCTGGGGACTGAAGCCATGGGAAAACGGAGGCTGCATCTGTTCCCTCCGGTTCCGCGCTCCCACACGGACCGGGACGGCCATCTCCGGACCCCGGTGGCGTGTATATGCAGGAGAACCCCGGGCGGCCTCACCCGGACCCATTGTTTCTGCCATCGCTGCTGCGGCTGTTCAGTCGAGGAGGGAGCCGGATTACAGCACTCCCCCGTCGCTGCTTCCGGACCGGAACCCCTGCCGTTCCCACAGAGACTGCACAGGCGGTTCCTTGGCCCAGGTATGTCTGTAGAGGAATCCTGCTGTCTTCCACCGGAACAGGAAACCAACTGAGGAGGAAAGGCGGACCGCCCTCTTTTATCTCTGTAGGTTTCCTGTTCCTATGGGTGGATCCCTCTCTCCAAGTGGGTGCTGTCGTGGCGAAGAGTAAAATAGGTTTTAGTGTGTTCAGTATAACAAGTATTAAATGGCTCTTGAACGGTTACGTAGGCGACAATATGTGTAGCATGTATAGTACAATGGTCTGACATAACAGCCTTAATTTCCACTAGTAAAATATCAACAACTAGAAAACGGATGTCCTTGCTCTCCTTAAATGTTCATTACTACCGAGAAGACACGACGCACAAATGCACCAGCAAATAGTCATCACAGTCAGAAGGTCAATTGTGAATTTCAGCTCAATATGAAGTTGCTGATTTCAGTGAAATGAATGCCAGAGAAAAAACAACAGCAGAGATAAAGCAATGAAATAGGAGGTCAAAGTTCCATTGATGTTTGTCTGGTCTAACTAGTGTTATGTACGGTACGCTGAAATAATGGCTCAGCACAGCAAGAATCCATTTCAGATTGCAGAATATTTTTCACTAGATAAGAGACATTTCCTTAGTAGAATGTAATGAAACACACGTTAAATATAGGAAAATGTGTTTTTTTTTATTCCATGGAGAGAGGCAGAGACACAAACGCGTATCTAGTACCAGGAGAGAAGCCTAAGTAACCAGAATAAAATCTTAATAAGCAAGAGAAACCTTCAGATTTCTTTACCAACAGGTGTAAATTAGTCTGAATTGTCTGTTATTTGGGAAAACTACACAATGCAAAACCATAAAACTCGCCAATCCAGAGGGGAAAGGAAAATGGGAAGGCAAAAAGAATAAAATCTCAATTCAAATGTGCGGCTATGGTATTTTGTAGCCCTCTACCACTTTCAAAATTGAAATAGTAATAGGATGTTGATTGATTTTGCAGGAAATGACGGGAAAGCTGTCTTGGGACATGTCTGTACAAGAATAAAACATCCACTCATTGATCAATTTACTTTACACAAGAAAAAGTGTCAGAGTAAGTGTCGATTCGAGGATGCTGAGCTGTGGATTGCAGCGGTCTCTACCAGCTCAACAGGAGAACGCTGCTATACCAGGATGGCTTCTGTTAGGTGGATGGCATGCAGGTAAACAGAGCAAGGAGGCAAGTATTACAGCCAATTCTAAATAGCCGGTCAGCAAGGGTGCTGGGAGTTCGATCTCCAAAGAACTGATACTGCTTGGCTTGCCCCAAGCATGAGCTATCAAAATTGTGCTCCAGGAAAATCCCTTTAAGGGCTCACTCACACCATCACATAACACGGCTATCCAAAGTTTTATCAGATACACTCGGCCCAATGTTTAACTATGAGGCAAGGCAGAAAATGGCTGCATGCACACATGGAGATCTCGGCGCCAAGATCTCCATCTGCGCATGAACTGCCCCCCAGCAGCCATTTTCCCAAAGTCCACCGCATAGTAAATCATGGAAGTGCTGGGGCTCTGGGCTTTCACAAAATGTCGGCAGAGCTCCAGAACCACCAAACACCTGCAGTGTCTCACACCCGAACACCCCCTCATCCCAGCCTGCAGCAATGCTCCACTCTTGCCTCCTCCAGCAGCGACCCTGGGACCCTGCTCCACCGCGGCCTGCACCACCAAACACCTGCAGTGTTGCACATCCGAACACCCCTTTCCCCAAATCTGGGGTCCGCAGCATTGCCCCACTCCTGCCTCCGCCAGAAGCGTCCCCGTTTTACCGCAGCCACAACCCCCCAGTAAGCAATAAGAAGCATGTATTTTAAGTAGCGCCACCATTTTATTAAAAATAGGGTTTTTTTCCTGTTTTTCTCATCTAAATTTGGGGTGCGTGTTTTAATCCAGTGGGTCTTATAAACCGCAAAATACAGTATATCTTGCTGTGAAGTCTACCTCCTGCATCTAAGCAGGGAGGAAGAAAAAAAGTGCTGCAGTAATTCAAGTCTAAACCTACTACTACTCACCTACCCTGCAACTGAATAAACTTAACAGCTTGGAGAAGTCACTTTTTAATTCTAGATTATAGTTTTACATTTACACACCAATGTACATAAATAAAAATTATTTAAAATAAATTCAATTACAGCTTGACAGTTCCTCTACGGTACGTAGGTGAGACTGCAGCACAACACGCTGCTATGTGGGAAGTTACTATGATAACACTTCAATTCTGTAGCTTTTAGTTTGAGATCCATTGAGACCCTCTGAACTATAACGGCGCATTGACTTTTTCAACAGGGGAGTATCTAATCCATAAAAAAAGTTAATTATATTGAAGCACGGACGTCAGAGCTATGGAGAATTTACTTCTGCCATTTTACTACCGTTTTCATTAACTGTTCTTTCTTCCTTATTATCTGAACATGCCATTGGCATCCCGGAAACTCAGGAGCAGATGTCCAGTATAAAGAAGGAAAAATGCATTAAATAATAAATGGTTTGAAGGAAGCAATTACATGATGCTTGTGTGGATCTGATTGATTTGACATACAGGGGGAAGTGTATAATTCATTGATTTGACAGAACATCAGTCTTGTTTTCTTTTAAGTGTTGCTTTATTGTCGATCACGAACTTCATAAGTGATCGTAAACTCCTGAACAGCACAGAAGACAAACTCTCATAGTAAAGAACTTTATTATACATTCTGAGTTACAGAATTATTAGGCCAAGTTCACAGGACTGTATTTTTGTCATGTCGGACACTGTTCACACCAGGGTGTCCGGCAGACAGCGGTAATACCCTGTTGGGTATTCTGTTCCAGTCGGGATAGGGTTAACCAGGTTGTCATGCTGGCTGAGGGCTGGGCCACGCCCTTGGTCTTTAAATAGTTCGTCCTGACTACGGGCGTCGCCGACTATAGCTTTAGCCTAGTGCTAGCAATACCGGTCAGCAGTGGTGGTGTTGGAGCGTCTGATATCTGGTGCAGTATATCCCTCAGTGGTTCTTTCTCCAATCTGTTATATATATATATTTGGTTGCCCTTGCACATTATTGTATTCCCTTGTGTATTAACTGTGTGGTGTTTCTTTTACCCCTGTCCATACGTATTTGTGGGGTCTGGTCCCCTCACTGGGTGGAGGGTGGTGGGTTCAGCTTAGGGCTGGACAGGAGACAGGGACAGGGTGGAGGCCCAGGCAGGCACACCTTCAGTGTAAACCCTGGGTAGAGGGACAGACAGGGTTCCCCTTGTCTGAGGGACATCGCAGGGGTCCCGGGGTTTTTGCCTAAAGTAACCTAGGCATACCATGACATTATAGTCGGCCCAAATAATTAGGTGAGAGAAAAAAAAAAAAAAAAAAAGGTATAGATAGGGAATATAGGGGTTACTTACTATGGATCCTATACTTTCCCTAACCAAGCAGCTGGAGGCTCTATCCATACAGGTCACTGAACTCAGGGGGGCGGTCCAGCAACAAGGCCTGTCAGCTCCTGCAGTACCTGCTGAGGCTGCAGCCAGGGCAGCTGAGCCCAAGTTTCCCCTTCCTGAACGATTTGCTGGTGATCGTGGTAAGTTCACGGTGTTTCGTGAATCATGCAAATTGTATTTCCGTATGCGTCCACATTCCTCAGGTAATGAGGCTCAATGCGTGGGCTTGGTGATTTCTTTGCTGAGTGGTGACCCACAGGCCTGGGCCTTTTCACTCCCTTCAGACTCACAGGCATTTGAATCTGTAGATTTTTTTTTCCTCTGCTCTGGGTTTGATCTATGACGATCCGGATAGATTAAACTTAGCAGAGTCTAAGATACGCTCACTGCTACAGGGTGATCGACCAGCTGAGGATTACTGCACGGAATTCCGGCGCTGGGCGGTGGACACGCAGTGGAATGACCCTGCGCTTAGAAGTCAATTTTTGCATGGGGTTTCTGGAAGGGTTAAACAGACTCTCCTAATGTACGAGACTCCCGCCTCTCTGGAGGCTGCGATGGCACTTGTAGTACGCATAGACCGACGTCTCCGTCAGGGGGCGCTGGTTTCGTTGCCTCCGGGAGGTGGGGGAGTGGTCGGTGAGGTTGCCGCGGGTGAATCCGTGGAACCCATGCAGATCGCTGGTATAGCACAGTCACCGAGTAACAAGCCTAAACGTCCTTGGCACAGAAGGTAGGGGCTCTGTTTTTTTTGTGGCAAAGGAGGACATTTTATTAACGCTTGCCCCCTGGTACCTAAGAAGGGCGCGCCGGCGGAAAACTGATAGGCTCAGAGGGTTTGGAGGAGTCTAGTCTGAGCCTTTGTGTATCCTCCGTCATGGTTTCCCAGTGTATGCTCCCTGCTAGGGTGGTACTTGGGGGGCAAATGCTCTCTATTACAGTATTTATTGATAGTGGCTCAGCTGCCAATCTCATTGATGAGAGGTTCGCGCATACAGCGGGATTTCCGGTGGAGAAATTGCCGAACCCCATCCGGGTGGTTACCATCAATGCTTCCCCGTTGTCTCAAGGGGAGATCACAGAGTGTGTGTTGGATATACAACTCCACATCGGAGTATTACACTCAGAGCGGGTAACTTGTAAGGTGCTTAGTAACTTACCGGCTCAGATGGTTCTGGGCTTTCCATGGTTGTCAATGCATAATCCTGTTATTGATTGGAAGACCCAGGACATAATTCAGTGGAGCAGGGAGTGTCAGGAGAGGTGCCTGGCTACATGTATTTCCGCTTTGACTCCCAGTATCCCGGAGCCGTTGCTGGATTATGCGGATGTATTTTCTGAGAAGGGTTGTTCGGAACTACCACCGCATCGCCCCTATGACTGTGCTATTAGGTTGAAACCAGGGGCCAAGTTACCTAAAGCTAGAATGTTTAATATTTCAGGTCCCGAGAAGATAGCTCTCAAGGAATACATTGCGGATAGCCTGAGCAAGGGTCATATTAGACCTTCCTCTTCTCCTCTGGCTGCTGGCTTCTTCTTTGTTAAAAAGAAGGAAGGCGGTTTACGCCCGTGTCTGGATTTCAGAGAACTCAACCAGATTACGGTCCGTGATCCTTACCCTATGCCACTTATACCCGATTTATTCAACCAAGTGGTTGGTGCCAGGTGGTTCTCCAAACTGGACCTCAGGGGGGCGTACAATCTTATAAGAGTCCGTCAGGGGGATGAGTGGAAGACAGCGTTCAATACCCCTGAGGGTCACTTTGAGAGTTTGGTAATGCCGTTTGGGTTGACTATGGCACTGGCGGTCTTTCAACACTTCATTAATGATGTCTTCTCTCAGTTGTTGGGGAGGTTTGTTATAATTTATCTTGACGACATCCTCATTTTCTCTCGCGACCATGATACACATATAGAGCATGTTAGACAGGTTCTGCAGTTGCTCAGAGAGAACAGGCTCTATGTCAAGCTTGAAAAATGTGTGTTTGTCGTACAGGAGCTACCGTTCTTGGGTTATATAATCTCCGCCTCAGGTTTTAAGATGGACACCGCAAAGGTGCAGGCGGTACTACATTGGGATCGGCCTGATAATCTTAAGGCGCTTCAGCGATTTCTTGGCTTCTCCAATTACTATAGGAAATTTATTAAGAACTTCTCTATGATTGCCAAACCACTGACTGACATGACTAAGAAGTGTACCGACTTTTCTGACTGGTCTGAGCCTGCGGTACAGGCGTTTGAATTCCTCAAGAATAGTTTTGCCTCAGCGCCCATTCTGGTGCAGCCCGATGTCTCCTTACCGTTTGTCGTGGAGGTGGATGCGTCGGAGGTTGGAGTGGGGGCTGTACTGTCTCAGGGCCCTTCTTGGGCCAAGTTGCATCCGTGTGCCTTCTTCTCCAAGAAGCTGTCGCCTGCGGAGCGTAATTATGATATTGGCAACAGGGAACTATTGGCCATCAAATTGGCATTTGAGGAGTGGCGACACTTCTTGGAGGGGGCTGTTCATCAGATTACTGTGATAACCGACCATAAGAATTTGCTTTATTTAGAATCTGCTAAGCGCCTGTCCTCTAGACAGGCTCGCTGGGCATTATTCTTCACCAGGTTCAACTTCATTGTTACCTATCGACCTGGGTCGAAGAATGTTAAGGCAGACGCTTTATCCAGGTGTTTTCCGGGTGGAGAGTTATGTGAAGAGCCGGTGCCTATTCTCCAAAAGGGTGTGGTGGTATCTGCCATCACGACAGAGATTGAGGCAGAGATTGCGGAGGCTCAGGAGGTGGTACCGCCGGGGTTGCCTGCTAATAAATCTTTTGTGCCGCTACATCTACGCTCTAGAGTGTTGGGCGAACATCACGACACGGTACTGGCAGGTCATCCAGGGGTTAAGAGCACTCTGGAACTGGTATCGCGTCGTTTTTGGTGGCCTAAAATCCGGCAGGATGTGGCCTCATATGTGGCTGCCTGTACCACGTGCGCACGGGCCAAGACTCCTCGTTCCCGTCCCGCTGGTAGCTTGCAGCCTCTCGGGGTGCCCAGTAAGCCATGGACTGAGATTTCCATGGATTTTATTACTGACTTGCCCGCCTCGGCAGGGAACTCGGTCATTTTGGTAATTGTTGATAGGTTCTCCAAAATGTCACATTTTGTTGCTTTACCGTCTTTGCCCAATGCTAAGACTCTTGCTCAGATATTTATTCGCGAGGTGGTCAGACTTCATGGTGTCCCGTCTGACATTGTGTCTGATCGAGGTACGCAGTTTGTGGCAAAGTTTTGGAGAGCTTTTTGTTCTCGCCTTGGAATCAAATTATCTCATTCATCGGCTTTCCACCCTCAGTCGAATGGACAGACTGAGCGGATGAACCAAAACCTGGAGCAATACTTGCGCTGCTTTATTTCCGACAATCAGGAAGAGTGGTCAGCGTTTCTTCCTCTGGCAGAATTCGCAATAAACAACCATTGCCAGGAATCATCTGGGGAATCTCCTTTTTTTTGTGTGTATGGTCAACATCCTCAATTTTGCACCTTGCGTCAGGGGTGCTCAGTTGGCGTCCCTGAAGAGGACCAGTTGGGAGCTCAATTGTCGTCTGTTTGGAGGAGAGTCAACCAGCGCTTGTTGAAGGTGGGTTCCAGGTACAAACGGGTGGCTGACTGCAGACGTGTGCCAGGTCCGGACCTGTGTGTGGGTGATTGGGTGTGGTTATCTACTAGGAACATTAAGCTCAAGATACCGTCACTTAAGTTGGGTCCCAGGTTCACTGGCCCATTTAGAATCTCCGCAGTGATCAACCCAGTGGCATTTCGTTTGGAGTTGCCGGCTGTGTATAAGATTCATAATGTATTTCACAAAGCATTGCTAAAGAAGGTCGTGGGTTTGGTGGATGGTTCCCCCGGGCCACCACCTCCCGTCTTGGTGGATGGCGCGTTGGAATTTGAGGTGTCCACAGTGGTGGACTCTAGGGTTGTGCGTCGCACTCTACAGTACCTGGTCCACTGGCGTGGCTATGGTCCTGAGGAGAGGACATGGGTGCCGGCCTCTGACATTCATGCTGATCGACTGGTTACTATGTTCCATCGTCGCCATCCGGACAAGCCAGGTCCTCGACATGGTGAGGTTCTGTAGGTCCCTCGTAGAAGGCGGGGTACTGTCATGTCGGACACTGTTCACACCAGGGTGTCCGGCAGACAGCGGTAATACCCTGTTGGGTATTCTGTTCCAGTCGGGATAGGGTTAACCAGGTTGTCATGCTGGCTGAGGGCTGGGCCACGCCCTTGGTCTTTAAATAATTTGTCCTGACTATGGGCGTCGCCGACTATAGCTTTAGCCTAGTGCTAGCAATACCGGTCAGCAGTGGTGGTGTTGGAGCGTCTGATATCTGGTGCAGTATATCCCTCAGTGGTTCTTTCTCCAATCTGTTATATATATATTTGGTTGCCCTTGCACATTATTGTATTCCCCTGTGTATTAACTGTGTGGTGTTTCTTTTACCCCTGTCCATACGTATTTGTGGGGTCTGGTGTCTGGTCCCCTCACTGGGTGGAGGGTGGTGGGTTCAGCTTAGGGTTGGACAGGAGACAGGGACAGGGTGGAGGCTCAGGCAGGCACACCTTCAGTGTAAACCCTGGGTAGAGGGACAGACAGGGTTCCCCTAGTCTGAGGGACATCGCAGGGGTCCCGGGGTTTTTGCCTAAAGTAACCTAGGCATACCATGACAATTTTTGGTCCGAGTCTTGCCTGTGGAAAAACTGACCGGACTGGGACCAATGCTATCCAAAGGGACAATGCAAATAAGGGATTTCTTTCATTGATTGAATCGGACAGTGAAGAAAAAAAAAAAAAAAAACAATGATTCAAGTCACTGGGTGTGCAAAAATCAGATACCATAAGGAGTAAGGAGCCACAGTGCAGCATCATTTTTTTTTTTTTTACAGATACATTGAATTCCTCAACATTGGAAACTGTAAGTTAATCATTGATGCTATGAAAAAAAACAGATTGTATACAGATTGCACACAAATGACAAGTGAGAGCAAAAATCGTCCAAGTTATCTAGAGGAAACATTTTTTTTTTATATATGGGCATGTAAACTTGGCTTTGATCCAACAGCAAACCATGGGCAGAGTAGAAGTTGTCACAAAGCAGTCTGCACCCTGCTGACACACTGTAGGGAGGTCACTGGGCCTTTATCAGCGGCTCTAGCCGGCAGGAAGGCGCGTCGTTCCATGCTCCCATCAGCGCTCATGACGCGATTGCGGGGCGCCGATAGGTTGTCATAACAGCTGGAGGTCTGCTGATGACCCCCATGCCTGTCATTACGACCCTTGTGGTGTTCATAGGTGATATCAATATTCTCTATACAACAAGAGATTGTATGATCGCACCTTCAAGTCCACTAAGGGGACTAACAAATACAGTAAAAAGTGAAGAAAAAAAGCTTTGAAATTACGAAAAAATAAAAGAAATTCAACTTACCTAACTTTTGCTCCATTAAAAAAAAAAAATAAAAAAAAAGATATTTGGCATCACTGTAAAACATGGATTTTTGTGATAACTCCTTTTCTCCGAGAAGCTCATTAGGGGACACAGGTGCTGTGGGGTGTATGCTACTGCCACCTGGAGGCTGAAACTAAGTGAAAAAAAGCGGTTAGCTCCTCCTCCGCCATATACATCCTCGCCCCGATTGCGGGCGGAAACCAGTTTGGTGCAAAAGCAGTAGGAGATCAAACAAAAATCAGACATCAACCTTAATGCAGGTAACATGTCTAGAAAAAAAAAACCCACCTAATAGCAAACAAAAAGCATATTAATTTAACAAACAGAAGCCAATTTGGCTATCAGGGTTGGTGCTGTGTCCCCCAATGAGCGTCTTGGAGAAAAGGATTTTACGGTGAGTTATCTCAAAAATCCATGTTTCTCCTTTGCCTCATTGGGGGACACAGGTACTGTGGGATGTCCTAAAGCAGTCCCTGGGTGGGAAGTTGACTCACCGATCCAAACTACATGCACCTCCTGTCTAAAGGTGCGCTACCGCTGCTTGGAGAATCCTTCTACCCAGACTCGCATTCGCTGAAGCCTGAGTATGGATATTGTAATGCTTGGCAAATGTGTGCAGGCTGGACCAGGTTGCTGCCTTGCAAACCTGTTCTGCCGATGCCTGGTGCCCAAGAGCCCAAGAGGCGCCCACCGCCTGAGTAGAGTGTGCTCTGACACCTGCTGGAGACTCTTGAATAGTCAGCCGAATCCACCTGGCTATGGTCCATTTTGAGCCAGTGAGTCCCTTCTTGCGACCTTCAGGGAGCACGAACAGCGCATCTGACTGACGAAAAGGTGCCGTCCGTGACACGTACCTTCTGAGTGCTCTTACCAGGTCCAACGTATGAAGGGCCTTTTCCACACGGTGTACCGATGCGGGACAAAAAGAAGGCAAGACAATATCTTCATTGATGTGGAACGAGGAAACAACCTTTGGCAAAAAAGGAGGAGGTGGTCTAAGGACCACCCTATCTTTGTGAAAAGTCAGAAACGGAGCTTGACAAGATAGAGCTGCCAGCTCAGAGACCCGCCTGATTGATGTTATAGCCACAAGGAACACCACCTTCCAGGAAAGGTATGACAAAGACATCCTGGAGCGGCTCAAATGGAGCTTCCTGTACAACTCTTAGGACCAGATTAAGGTTCCAGGCATCCATAGGCGCCTTACAGGGAGGTGCCAAGTGGGAGACCCCCTAGATGAAAGTCTTAACCTGCAAATTGGTATCAATCCTGCGCTGAAAAAGGATGGATAAAGCAGATATCTGTCTCCTGAGAGAACTGGGGGCCAAGCCCGAGTCTAAGCCAGACTGGAGAAAGGCCAAGATGTTAGGGATAGAGAATCTCAGTGGAGAACAACCGCGGCTTCGACACCATGAAAAGAAAACTTTCCAGGTGTGGTGGTAAATTCGTGCCAAGGTAGGCTTCCGGGCGCTAAACATTGTAGCCACCACTTCGCGCCCAAACCCAGCCGGAGTCAGAATCCAAGATTCAAAGGCCAAGCCGTCAAACACAAGGCCCCCCGAGTTCGGGTGGCAGTTCGGCCCCTGAGAAAGTAGATCTGGGCGCTCTGGCAGGCGCCATGGGACATCGGCGAGCAGCTGCACTAGATCTGCATACCACGCCCAACGGGGGCAGTCTGGGGCCAGCAGAATTACTGGAACCCCTTCTGCCTTGATCTTCTTTTTGACTCTTGTGAGTAGTGGCAGTGGGGGAAATAGGTATGGGAGGTGAAACTGGTTCCATGGCAGAACCAGCACATCCACGGCGATTGCCTGCGGGTCCCGGGACCGAGCGACAAATACGGACACCTTGGCGTTCACCCCAGAGGCCATCAGATGCACATCCGGTGTTCCCCACTGTTAGAAAATCTGTCAAAAGACCTCGGGGGGGTAGTGACCATTCCCCGGACGCAAGCCCTTGCCGGCTGAGGAAGTCTGCCGCCCAGTTCACTACACCCGGGATGTGGACCGCCGATATCACCGTGCGGTTCCTTTCGGCCCAGCGAAGCACGTGCCCTACCTCGCGCAAGGTTGCCCTGCTGCGGGTGCCCCCTTGGTTATTTATGTAAGCCACCGCCGTGGCGTTGTCCGACTGAATCTGGACGGGGCGGCCTGCTAGAAGGTAATGAAAATGTTGCAGAGTCAGCCGCATCGCCCGTATCTCCAACAAGTTGATCAGGAGGAGTGCATCCTGCGGCGACCAGTCCCTGGGTCATGTGGTGGCAAAAAAACGCTCCCCAGCCGAGGAGGCTGGCGTCGGTTGTGACCACCAGCCACTGGTCTGGGGGAAAGGGTTTCACCTGGAGAAGGGAGGTACTAATAGTCCACCACTCTAGTGACTGTCTGACCTGAGAGGGCAACCAACATCGGTGATCAAGCGTGAACTGGTTCTTGTCCCAGGATGACAAGAGGGCATGCTGCAGAAGGAGCAGATGGAACTGGGCGAACAGGATCACTTCCATTGCCGCCACCATTTTTCCTAGAATCTTCATGCAGAAACGGATGGTGCAAGGGAGTGGTTGGCGAAGCATCCGAACTACCTGCCGGAGCTAGGGCCTTGTCTCGAGGGAGAATTACCAACCCTCAGAAAGTGTCGAAGATCATCCCTAAAAAGGAAATCCTCTGGGCTGGGACAAGGGATGACTTTTTATGTAGATAGGCGTCCTAGATATCGATAGAGGCCAAGTATTCTCCTTGCCCCATTGCCGATATGACTGAACGGAGAGACTCCATCCGGAAATGTCTGATCCTAATTAATTTGTTCAGGAGCTTTAGGTCCAAAACGGGCCTGACAGTCCCGTCCTGCAAACAGGTTGGAATAGAAGCCCTGAGTCTTCTCGTTTTCCGATACATAGTAACATAGTAACATAGTAATTAAGGTTGAAGGGAGACTTTAAGTCCATCTAGTTCAACCCATATCCTATCCTAACTTGCCCTAACATGTTGATCCAGAGGAAGGCAAAAAAAACCCATGTGGCAAACAGTAAGCTTCACATTGGGGAAAAAAAATTCCTTCCCGACTCCACATACGGCACTCAGACTAGCTCCCTGGATCAACGCAACACTAAGGAAACTAGTGTATATACCCTGTAATATTATACTTTTCAAGAAAGGCATCCAGTCCCCTCTTAAATTTTAGTAGGGAATCACTCATTACCATCATCATATGGCAGAGAGTTCCATAGTCTCACTGCTCGTACAGTAAAGAATCCGCTTCTGTTATTATGCTTAAACCTTCTTTCCTCCAGACGTAGAGGATGCCCCCTTGTCCCCGTCACAGGTCTAAGAGTAAAAAGATCATTAGAAAGGTCTTGGTAGTGTCCCCGCATATATTTATACATTGTAATAAGATCACCCCTAAGCCTTCGATTCTCCAAACTAAATAACCCCAAGTGTAATAACCTGTCTTGGTATTGCAGACCCCCCAGTTCCCTAATACCCTTGGTCGCTCTTCTCTGCACCCGCTCCAGTTCAGCTATGTCTTTCTTATACACCGGAGACCAGAACTGTACACAGTATTCTAAGTGTGGTCGCACTAGTGACTTATATAGAGGTAAAATTATGTTCTCCTCATGAGCATCTATGCCTCTTTTAATGCATCCCATTATTTTATTTGCCTTTGCGGCAGCTGCCTGACACTGGCCACTAAATGTGAGTTTGTCGTCCACCCATACACACAGGTCTTTTTCAGTGACAGTTTTGCCCAGTGTTTTACAATTAAGCACATAATTATACATCTTGTTTGTTCTACCCAAGTGCTTACATTTATCCCCATTAAAGCTCATTTGCCATTTATCAGCCCAAGCTTCTAGTTTACATAAATCCTCCTGTAATATAAAATTGTCCTCCTTTGTATTGATTACCCTGCAGTGTTTAGTGTCATCTGCAAATATTGAAATTCTACTCTCTATGCCCCTTACAAGGTCATTAATAAATGTTAAAAAAGAAGCGGGCCCAAAACTGACCCCTGTGGTACCCCACTGCTAACCGTGACCCAGTCCGAGTGTGCTCCATTAATAACCACCCTTTGTTTCCTATCCCTGAGCCAGCTCTTAACGCACCTACACATTTTCCCCTAACCCCATTGTTCTCATTTTATGTATCAACCTTTTGTGTGGCACCGTATCAAAAGCTTTTGAAAAGTCCATGTAAACCACGTCCACTGCATTCCCTTGGTCCAGTCCGGAACTTACCTCTTCATAAAAGCTTATCAGATTAGTCTGACAGGAACGGTCCCTTGTAAACCCATGTTGATATTGGGTCATAAGTTTATTCTTCTCCAGATACTCCAATATAGTATCTCTTCGAAAACCCTCCAGGATTTTACCCACAGTTGAAGTTAAACTCACTGGCCTATAATTTCCAAGTTCAGTTTTTGGCCCCTTTTTGAATATTGGCACCACATTTGCTATACGCCAGTACTGTGGTACAGACCCTGTTATTATGGAATCTTTAAAGATTAATAATAATGGTCTATCTATGACTGTGCTTAATTCCTGCAGTACTCGGGGGTGTATCCCATCCGGGCCCGGGGATTTGTCAATTTTAGTGATTTTTAGACGCCGCCGTACTTCCTGCTGGGTTAAGCAGGTGACATTAAATGGACAATTTTTATCCCTGATCATGTTATCAGTCATGGGATTTTCTTGTGTAAACACTGTCGAAAAAAAAATCATTTAGCATATTGGCTTTTTCCTCATCCTCCTCCACCATTTCACCCAGGGAATAATGGCTCCGTTGCGCCGGAGTAAATGGATGGATCCTAGTAGAGCCCTTTCCTGGGTATCCACCTTGGGAAGATGGGAAAGAAAAAATCGTCTTGGGAGGTACCTGACAAATTCTATTTTGTACCGTGACGACACCAGCTCTCTCACTCATGTGTCGAGTGCGACGTTGAGCCAGACGTGGCAAAACCAGAGTAGGCGGCCACCTAACTTGCTGGTGTCGCATGGCAAATGCCCCAAGTCATTTGGCTGAAGATCTTTGGGACCTGGGCTGGTTAGTACGCCTCGTCCCCAATGGGTTGGCTCTATATGAGACCTGTCGATCCCTATCCTGTTGGGGCTACCTGATGCGGCGCAATTGGCTTCTGTGGTCCACCCGGGGTTGCGAAAGGCCCGAAACCGTGCCTGAAACTGGTGACGAAACGGCAGTTTGATCTTTTGTTGAGGGAGAAAACCGCTCTTCCCTCCTGCGGAGTCGGAGATGAGCTGATATAACTTCTCTCCAAATAGGCGGCCACACTGGTATGGTAGCGATGTCAAGGACTTTTTTGAAGCTGAATCGGCCCGCCATGTCCTAAACCATAGAGCTCTCCTAATGGAGATTGCATTTGCGGCCGCAAGTGCCGCGCAGTTGGCCGCATCTAAAGATGCATTGATCAAGTATTCCCCTGCCATAGATATCTGATTTGTGATCTCTGATATTTCAGCTGGTAGGTCTATGTTTTGCAAGGCACTGTTCAATAATTCGGACCAAGAAATCATGGCCTTGGCTACCCACGTTGCCGCGAACAAAGATGAGAGTGCTGATCCTGATGCCTCAAACACTGAGCGAGCCAAGTTCTCTATGAGACGATCAGTGGGATCCTTAATAGAACCACTAGGTACGGATAGTAGGGTTCTCTTAGCCAAGCGTGACATAGGTGGATCCACCATTGGGGATTCCGTCCATTTTTTTATGGAGATCCGGGCAAAAAGATACCTCGCTTCGAGTGCCTTCTGGCCCGAGAAACGCCTGTCTAGCCGTTCTCTGTGTTGTTGCACTATGTCCTCAAACTCAGGGTGAGTGCAAAATACTCTATGGGGGCACTTGACTCGCTTAAATGACACCTTATGGCCTGAAGCAAGGGTGGAATCATCCTCAATCCACAGAGTCTGGTTGATGGCTTCTATGAGACTATCAACTGTTTCCTGACAACCCGGCGTATCTAGGTCAAGGGGTTCGTCCGAGCCGTAGTCCGAGCCTTGCTTGCTATCGACTGCTGGTGATGGAGAGCGAGAAGCAAAGCTCACAGATGCCGAGGCACCGGGAGACGCCGTGTGGGTTCGTTTCCCCGGCGTCTGCCTGGAGTGAGAGCTGCCCCTGCAGGCCGGAGGCTCCTGTGAGGTAGAGGACCCCTCTAAGACAGGCGAGCCACTGTCCCTGCCCCTATCTGTGGCCCGAAGGGACTCGATTGCTCTAGTCAGTGACACCATAGATTGCGACAGAGATGACGCCCATAACGGGGGACATGGTACACTCAACTCGGTCGCAGGGCAGGGCTCCTGGGCACGTTAGATGCATGCGGTGTATAGAAACATGTGCGTCTTGGCTTTTCCTGACATGCTGCACCTGTCAGGCATTCGTGCTGAAAAGACGCTTGGGGAAGGCGCTCTCCGTTTTTCCTAGCGTGGCCTCTCGGGGGGCTAGGGGGCAGCACTTACCCCAGTCCTGTGTCCCCTGTGTCCTGGAAGTGCATAGCGTCGCTCCATTCTAACAAGTGCGCGCCACAACTGCGGGCAGGCTTCCGGAAGAAAAAAAGGGATCCTGGGGCGGTACTTCTGTCTGCGGCCTAGCTTGGGCCCGAAACCGGGGCCTAAGTTTCTTCTGCGCCCGCACGGGCCATGAGGGGCGGGGAGCTGCAGCCGCGGCCTAGCAACAGCCGAAGCCGCGGCCTGGATTTTCAATATCCGCCCACATGGGGGGAGCCCAAGGGCGGGAATCGGGTCCGCCGCTGCCAGACGCCAGGTAGCCGCTATCTTCGCCTGGAAGAAACTAAGGGCTCTAGCCCTGCGCCGCTGCAGGAGCCCTTCCCAGGCCACCCTCCTCCGTGCTTCGGCTCCAGCTCAGGTAGAAGGGAGGGGGGCCGTATGGAAAAAGGACGGTGCAGGCACCCTAGCTCCATCTAACCCTTTCAAGGGGTGAGGAGAGGGACCGTCCGTCGCCTTGCAGCACCGCAGTCTTAGCACTGGTGGAGCAGTGGGGGCCACACGGACTACACTTGTGCCTCTGTACAGTATAGGGTTTCAATACCTTAAGGTGGTCAGGGCTAAGTCCGGCATGATGTCCCACGGTGCGGTAGAGGATACATGGAGGAGACACTCGCACGTGCTCGCCTGTTGTTGGTTTTGGGAGATCGGACCTTTTCAATAGGGTCCGTCGCCAATATCTCATTTTCATGTGAAAAAAACGTCTGGATACATCCCACGTTGCTGGAGAGGATACGTGGAGGCGACCCTCACACGTGCTTGCCCGTTGTTGGTTTGGGGAGATCAGACTCTTTCAATAGGGTCCGTCACCCCTGTCATCTTCATAGGAAAAGAATAAAAAAAAAAAAATCAGTCTGGAAACAGACAGACGTGTGCCTCCAACAGTCACTAAGCAAAAAATGGTTTCTGCCCGCAATCGGGGCAAGGGTGTATACGGCTGAGGAGGAGCTAACCTCTTTTTTTCCCACTTAGTGTCAGCCTCCAGGCGGCAGTAGCATACACCCCACAGTACCTGTGTCCCCCAATGAGGCAAAGGAAAAAGTCTAACTTATTAACAAATATAAACTAAATTAATCCGATTGGTAAATTTTACCATATAGTGAACATGTTAAGTAAATTAAAAAAACTAAACTAAAAATTGTGGAATTGCATTTTTTTGCAATTTCAATGCACTTGGAATTTTTTCTCCTATTTTTCAGTACACCATGTGCTAGAATGAATGGTGATATTCAAAAGCATAACTCAGTCAGCAAAAAAACAAGACCTCATACACCTATATTGACGGAAAAATAAAAAATAAAAAAGTTAGGGCTCTAGGAATAAGAGGAATAAAAAAAAAACAAAGAAAGGTAAAGTCTCCATGTCATGAAGGGGTTAAATAACAGGACCTACAGAAGCAATTAATGCTTTTTCATTTTACTCCAAGAATAAATAATTTAAAAAACACATTAAAAAAAAGTCATCAATGGCACTGCAGCTTCTACCCGACATTGGGGTCCACATTTTGGCTTCTTCCTGGAGCCCAATCCATGACATGCAGGGTGTGGGGCAGAAACTGGCATGCCACTACTGGTCTCATCAGTACTGATAGCAGCAGCAGAGGAATATATGAAATAAATCTAGTATTATTGTATTAAAAAATGTGATCACAATAAAAAATAATGCAAAATTAAACATATTTTCTTACTCTACAATCCCTTTAAAATCTAAAAACATTGCAACAAAGGAAATTTTGCACAAGCCTATGAGTATATGATCAATAACTAATCAGTTCCCTTAGGCAACCCTAAAGTACTAAAGAGAAAACGGCAAATAGGTCATAACTGATTATTCTTGAAAAGTAGAGGAAGAATAACTAGGAAAAAAAATCAATTCTTTCCAAAGGCACAAAAAAAAAAATTACACAAAAAAAAAAAATGTAGAGAAGTGACCAGTCCATTGTAGGATGTTTAGTCTATAGAATGAGACACCAAAATAAGGGCAATTCCAAGCATGTAAACATTGGGTGATTCCTGGGAAATCATTCTTACTGGCAGCACTGGAAGATGACGGCTCCAAGTACGTAGACTAAATCTAATGATGGTGGACGATACTGGAGCACCACATGTCACACACCAACACGCACAGTTCTGGATGCCATTAGGGATTTTGTGGTCTCCACTTGGTTTTGATATTTAGTAATTGTTGCATATTTCATATGTAACAGATTGCAGAAAGACCTATGAGCGGATACACGGCAAAAGAAGCTTTCAAGTGCTGCTACACAAACCTCTGTGGCCCTAATACAAGTCAGTTTTACTTATAAAATAAAAAACCTTTCACCCACAAAACGCAATTTGTCTGGGCTGACTAGCACTGAAGAATTTGGATGGGTCAAGTTCTACTTCTGCTAAGTGGACACCAAACACTAAAATAACAAAGAGCTGATAATCACCCTCCCCAGGTCCAAGTCTGCTATGCTAAGCTGCTGCAGTGGTAACGTCCTGCTGACAGCTCACATCGCCGCTGTAGGTAATCACTGGGCTCAGGGACTGGATACAGTGGTCATGTACACTGTCCAAGTGACATCACCGCTGCAGCCAAAACACAGAGACCTGGGCAGCGGTGGGAAGCTGGCACTGGACCTGGCGAGATCAAGTATGGTGCTTGCTCTGCTTATTTTTTTACAGCATCTGTGGTTCACTTTCCTGAAAGTGGAAAAGTTTCCTTTGGTCACTTTAGCAGAAAATCAACAATTTGGCTTTAGGTTCTCTGAATAACGACAAGATAAATAAAGCTGAAGAGTAACTATACCTTGATCCAATCAGATCACAGGGTGTCCAGATCCCAAGCCCCCACCTATCTCTCAAAAAGCCGAGAAGTGCCCAGCTCAGGAACGTATGGCTCATCCCTCAGCATGCACACACACAGAGCGGAGCACAGATAGGATATTAAATCCACACTCCCGCTGTTTACGCACAATTAGCAGCTGTGAGCTCCAGAGCGGAGCACTTTTCAGGGACTTTTTGAATGATTTTTGGGGCTACAATCACTGACCCGCTAGCAATTGAAAGGATAAAAATATAAAAGTTATCAAAAGTTTAGTTTTTATATGAATTATCACCAATTTCTCATACACATCTGGGCAATGTGAATTCTATTGCTTACAATGCATTTTTCAACAGTCTCTCATTATTTAGTCATATGCAGATATCTAACCACAGTGATAACGCCTAAACAAAATGTTACATGTAAAAATAAATGGAGAAAAAAAGCAGAAATACAATAAAAAAAAAAACACATGCCTGCCACCCTGTAAGATAAAAGATACTAAACAAATGGACCGCGGATGGGTCTAGTGCCGAGTTTTCGAAGCTGCACCAGATGTACGATATTGGCTACGACAGTGACATCACTTCAACAGCCAATCAGTAAACTTAACGACTCAAAGAGAACCAGTCAGGACGATTTTTTAATGTAGAGTAAAGAGGCGACTGGAATGGTGCTGGAATACTGATCACATTAATACATTTGGTGAAGAAATCAGCTTAGTTGTTCCCTTTCAATCACCATTTCACGTTTTCGTCTAATAGATTTTGGTACACAGGGGCCGGACTGTGCACTGGGCCTTTCTCCCTGTCTGTGATTCCCAGCCCTTCCATCTGCCTCAAGTCTTGAATGACAGAAAACGGTCTGAAAACTAAAGCCGGGATCAGAAGTGCACAGATTGCTTTCCTGGATGGTTTTCAATAAAATGGTGCCGTAACTGCCAAGGATGATGCCTGTGCAATAAACTCTAGAAGAGGAGAAGACCAAGTGCACAGCCCGGCTCCTGTGCACCGAAATCTATTTAGCACAAAACATTACGTCATGATTAAACAACAAGAAAGAATTTCTTCAAATTTATCAATTTAATCAGTATTACAGAGCCATTACAGCCATGTCTTTACTGTACATTCCAAAGTCGTGCTCACAGGTCCTCTTTAACCACTTCACTTTTGATGTATATTTACGTCAGAGGTAGTGTCCCTGCCTTCCATGCAGTCTCGCTTGCTGAGCCCACATCTTTTCCTGCACATGACAGTCAGTCATCATGTGCCTTTAACAGGTGCAGGTGGAGCGGAGCTCCACACATAGCTGTTAACCAGTTAAATCACGCTGCCTGTCACTGACAGCAAGATTTAACACGCCATGACAGAAGTTTGTCATTCATCCCACCCATTGGTGCCACTGTTACATGATTGCGGGGTGCCGATGGGTTCTCATGACAGCTGGGGGTCTGATGATGACCCTCAAGCCTGTCATTACTATCCTTCTGTGAATTCTACAGTGGCTGGTGTTAATAGGAGATTGTGATTTTTGCTATATATAGCAGTGGTCACAGGTGATCGGACCATGGCAGCTTCAAGTCTCCTAAGGGGACTAGTATACTCAATGAAAACTACAAAAAATATATAAATATGAAAAATAATTAAGAAAAACAGAAAAAAAGTGAAATAACCTCTATTTTCACGCATTAAAAATAAACTATTTAAAAAAACACACATTTGGTATCGCTACATTCGTAAAAGTGCAAACTATCCAAAGATAAAAAATTATTCCGATTGGTAAATAGCGTAATGAGAATAAAATTTAAAAAAAAATTAAGAATTAGGTTTTTTGGCCGCTGCAACATCGTAATAAAATCAAAACCTCGCATCTACCAGGGCCGTGGAGATGGTGAGCCAAACCACCGACTCAGGCTCCTCAATTTCCCAGACCCCACCGCCCAGCCTCACTACTGAGCGTGTACATAAAGTGCAGCACAGATTCATCTCCACTAAAAACCGAGATCCTTAGATCAGGAACAGACGTTTATAGGACATTTCATATTGTTCTCAAATTCTATGAAAACATTTCCAGCACATCCTGCACTGAGCCACTGTACCCAATTTATTATATGTTGTAGGAGTTGTATCTACCACAATATAGTATCCATAAAAACATCAGTCCAAGGCACAAAAAATAAGCCTTCACTCACACCCATATATTCTGGGAATGCCCTAAGTTAAGGGAATTTTGGGATGGGATCAGTCTTATCCTCAAAGAGCTAAAGTTAATCAAACTTGACTTACAAGCTTCTGTAGCCTTACATTCATGAGCATCAAAAAATTTTAAACCCAAAAAAACATGGGCTGCTCCCGTTATTGGTTGGTGCAGCAAAACATTTAATAACGTTACACTGGAAGGATGAGTCTCCCCCCCTCCCCATCTATATCTGAATGGAAACTTAAAGCGAACCAGATTTCTTGCCTTGAGTAACTCTTAAGCTGGGAGATCCATAATCATGACTCATATGTAGGTGTCTGGGCTCCATGGAAAGAATTACAAAGCAAAAGTTAAAATTAAATTATCTGAAGTGAGTTCACCCCACCCGGCTATATAATGCCCGAGTATACGATTAATCTTGGTTTTTTGTTAACCCCGTTTGTAATGAATCCTTGTTCCTTCCCCCCATATTGTCCCCCCCCCTCCATCCCCTTGGGTCTTCTCTCTGCTTTTGATTTCCTTCTCACCACCCCTCCCTCACCATATCCCTCATGTCACTTAACTTTTTCAAAGCTAACGGATATGACTGTAACTTGGATATGGTGCATTTTTCCTGTATTCTCTATTATAAATAAAGAATTTTCAAAAAAAAAAAAAATAAAATAAGCCTTCACACAGTGCCAGATCCCAAAAAATGAAAATGCTACAGGGCTCGGAAAATGGCAACATACCTAATCAAAATCTTTTTATTACTAATTTGTTTTTCTCCATAAAAAAAAAAAACAAAAAACACCTATACGTTTGGTATCTGTGTAGTTACACTGACCTGGATGGAGAATTATATTACCTGCCTGTTGTGTCCAGCGCCGTTCATACCCAGCACAGAGCGGACACAGACCGCTCCTGCTGGGGATTAAGAAGCCACTGCTGACATCACGTCTGTTCAGCTCCATCAACAGGGTGGGACTTCCGACGTCATTCTGATTGACAGCTGGATCCCCACTGTCTAATTGGAGGAGCCAGCTGTCAGAATGGCGCTGGTAGTCCCGCCCGGTCACATCAGCAGAGGCAGCTGAATCTCCTCTGTGCCGGGGAAGAATGGCGCTGTGCACAACAGGTATTAGTTGTAACACTCTGGCGCTGAAATAAAGAAAAAAAAAAAGCTGGAATGGCGCGTTAACACTTCTAAAGAAGTGAATATCTACAGTCTGGAAGTGAAAGTCAGTAAACTTTCTAACATGAATCTGACCATAACTACGCTGTGCCATAAGCACGGAAAGGACAAAGCGTGCAGCAATTTACAGAGGTATGAAAGGGAGTCCCGCTTGTCTTCAGCAATCAGAGCCTTAATCGGTCTGGACAGTAATGACCGTAAGGACACTTCCAGGACTAGACACAATTTACTTTCAATGTCACCGAAGCAAAGATAAAAAAAAGACCCATACGAAAAATAGGCCGGACTTAATGTCCAATGCCGGGCACCGATTTTACGGACATGTAAATGTGCTGAATCTCAAACGCACTAATAGGCATCTGTCATCGGAGGCTACAGAGAGAGATGGCCATCATTGCCCGCTGATAGGGGTCAGAAGCTGCTTTATGGCCAGTGCTTCCATCATGACAAACCTTAAAAAAGATCTAAGATGGGGAACATCTTAGGCTAGTTTCACATTAGCTTTTTTTGCGCAGCGCATCGTGCGCATAAAAAACGCAAAGAAAAACGCAAAACAAACGCGCGTTTTTTTAACATCATGCGCACGCTGATGCGTCAAAAAAACGCAGCGTTGCTTGCATTTTACATGCGTTTTTGCATGCGTTTGCGTTTTTTTATGCACATGCGTTTTTAGGTGTGACATTTTTTCCATTGTCTAGAGAACATTCTAGACTTGTTTCACTCAAAAACGCATGCGCAAAAAACCGCAACCGTGCGCAAGACCATGCTCACGCATGCGTTCCCATAGACTTCAATGTGTTGTTTTTGCGCATTCCGTGCGCAAGCGTGCGCATGCGTTTTTTTGCCGAGACAGGGCGCACCAAAAAATCCAACATGTTGCGTCTGGCGCGCCTGGCGCAAAAGACAAAAAAACGCATGCGCACGAAAACGCAACCGTGCGCAAGACCATGCGCATGTCATGTTAAACATAGGTGCGCAGTGCGCATGCGCACGGGTGCGCACGATGCGCAGCGCACAAAAGCGCAAATGTGAAACCAGCCTTAAACTGATTAAAACCAGTAAATTTTATTTCTTTCAGTTTCTTTTTTATTCTCCTTCCCTACAGCCACACTCAAAGGCATATATATATATATATATATATATATATATATATATTTATATTTATATTTATTTTTCCATTTTTAAATCTCCTATTTTTACAACCAACATAACCTGACTGAAATGGATGTGAAGTCAAGAGTAGAGGTAAAACGGAAAGATTATTCCTGCCCGGCTGGGAAAGGCTGAAATGGTAGGGGTACGGCCATTACTATACCAGCCCAATACAAATGCTGCTCTCTAAGAGACGCTTTATGGCCAGGCAGAGATCAAGACCCAGAAATACATATAAATTATAATCATACTTATACCCCCAGCAGTGGCTGAAAAGATCATTAATGGTCCAAGGTCAGCAAAACACTGGCTATGCCTGTACACAAGGCCTATAGCATAGAAAACCCCGTATAAACCTGATAATCCTGACAACACGAGCTCAGAACGCACCTAACGTTATGTGCACACGGTGCGGATTCTGCTGCGGATCTGCAGTGTTTCAGGCTCTGCGGGTCCGCAGCAGATTTAGGTGCGTTGTACAGTACCATTGTTTTCAATGGTAAACTGGAAAACGCTGTGCACATGCTGCGGATTTTTCCACGCAGTTTTGCTGCGGTTTACAATCCGCAGCATGTCAATTCTTTAGTGCAGAAACGCTGCGGTTTCACACCTCATCCATTATGAGGTGTAAAACCGCAGGGCAAAACCGCAGGCTAATCCACAGATAAACCGCAGGACTTTATAGTCGTGCGGATTTATCTGCGGTTTTTACTGCAAAATCCGCTGAGCCAAAAAATTCCGTGTGCACACAGCCTAAGATGCAGATGTGACCAGAAGCTAAGAATATGCTCCAAGCACCAGGCTGAGGGGAAAGTGGAAAAAATGGCTGAAAATTGGAGACAAAATGCAAGAAATGTTTGTGAAATAGGATACATACCAATTTATTACTCCTTTAAATTACTGCTTAATGGAAAGAAAAGTTTAGATGCCAGCTATTCTTTAGGAGTTATTTAATTTTCAAATTATACGACAAAAAAAAAATTGGGGAGAGAAAAAAAAGACAATGGAGCAACAATAGTAAAACAATACTATAAATATGTCTTGACATAGAGCTCCACCTAGTGGTAAATTTTAGGCAACATCTCAATTATGTATACTGCAACAACAAGCCTGGGACATAATATAGAAATAGGAACGGATGATGGGGGTGATCAATGACAAGCAGAAAAGTGACATTAGACACATGTACAAAAACAAGAAAAGCCATCATTATACTGTATCTACTCAAAACCTTTAAATTATATTGAAAAATAAGAATAATGGCATACTAATTAAAAAAAACACAGTCTATGTGATATAAGCTAGAACACTGTGTGGAAAGCCAAGATGTGATGTGTTTTAAAGGAATGTCCAAAGGTAAAGAAAAGAAAAAAAAAAAAAAAAAAAAGGGGATCTAATAAAAGTAGAGAAACCTGCTGAAAGCGCCATAGCTCCAGCAGTCTCCCCTGACCTTCCCGCAGAGATGACGTGCTGCAGATGCATGCACTTGCCCAAGAGCCGTGAGACTGCAGCAGTCACGCGTGTGCAGCATGGGCCACTGCCGGACCAGTACTCAGACCACTGGGGAACAAAGCAGCAGCTTGGAGATTAGGGATTTTACCTTTGTTGTAATATAATCTTCCCCGTGCTTAGAAAACCTTGACTAAATCATAAGTGAAACGCTCTACAAACTCTTTATATTTTCATATCTACGAATCCTTGTTTTTAAACTTATGGATTTGGGGCAAACAATTGTTTTTGCGATTGACTTTCATTAAAAATGTTGCATCGTTTGCCTTCTGTAGCCTCTGTGCTGCAGTGTTCACTGCTGGCTGCAGAATGAGGAAACTGAGAATCCCTCAGTCAGCCCACTATAACGCTTGTATCTTAGCTGATTTATGAGCATCCAAGTTCAACAGGAAGAGAAAATTAAGAGTCGGTATATTAAAAAAAAGCTGATCTTTGAAAACTTTTTAATGAGATCCATATGCCAAAAGTGATTTTTGGCCCAGAATACATGAAGAAACTGTTACCGAAGGTGGACAACGCCTTAAACAAATACAACAACTACCTGAAACAAAACATACACCCTTAAAGAGGTATTCTCATTTCAGCAAATAAAGGAATTTCTCATAATTAAAAGTTTTCATCATGTTAACTATTATTTTAGGTTTCTCTTTTACGTTTTCAATCATTATGTTTCTTTCAATTCCTCGGAATTGTTTGAAGGACGATTTGTGCTTTTGAATTACACCATTCATGTAACAAGGTACTGAAAAACGAGAGCAATTCAAGGGAGGAGAAACGGTAGGAGCAAAACGAAGCGCAATTCCATCATGGTGTTTTTTGAGTTTTGCTTTTCCGATTATGATTATGTGGTAGACATGACCTGGTAATCTGATTCTCCAGGTCGGTACAATAGCTGGTGTCTCTATTTTCTGAGATGTGTAACTAATCTTTCTACTGATGGAGCTGGTGTACTGATTGGTGAGCTGTCTTTCTAGATACCATTTTGGGGTACTATGTTTGTATCGCTTCTTACTGTACTGTAATATTGGGAGAGGAGCAAAGAAAGGTAATTCTGGCAATTCAACATTTTTTTGCCTTTACGGTATTGATTGAACAACATAACATTTTCATAGATCAGACAATTCTGAATGTGGCAATACCAAATATACAAAAGGTAGAGTAAACCACAGCACTCCAATGTCATTTATCAAAAATAATCTCCTTTATTCCTCAAACAGCACAAAGAATAGTGCCTAGTGATGAGCGAACCTGTCGGGATAAGGGGTTACCGGCTCAGGCGCTGACAGTGACTTCAGCATGCTTCAACATATATATGGAGCATGTAGCTCTGCTTCACGAGTATCAAGACGACAGAGACATAGGCCTTTAACCAAGTGTGCAACGGCCATGGCGAGCCAACGGCACGTGACAGATCGTTCCTATTTTATAACTGCACAGAAGGAACATAAAGGTAGAAGGACGAGGACCACAATAAACCCAAAGCCATATGGACATAATGGAGCAAGTTCAGAGAAGAGCGGACTGGAAAGTAGGTCTTACGAGGAACGGTTAATCTGGGAGTGTTTAGCTTGCAAAAAAGAAGGCTAAGAGGAGACTTAATAGCTGTCTACAAGTATCTGAAGGGCTGCCACAGTGTAGAGGGATCATCCTTATTCTCATTTGCACAAGGAAGTACGAGAAGCAATAGAATTAAACTGAAATGAAGATACAGATTAGATATTAGAAAAATCTTTTTGACAGTGAGGGTGATCAATGAGTGGAACAGGCTGCCATGAGAGGTGGTGAGTTCTCCTGCAATGGAAGTCTTCAAACAGAGGCTGGACAGACATCTGTCTCTGATGATTTAGTGAATCCTGCTTTGAGCAGGGGGTTGGACACAATGATCCTGGAGGCGCTTCGCATTGGTGAGTGGGAGAGATGCTCAGTGTACTGCATTTATAGCTAAGCTACACAGGCACTGAGGGTTCCAGTAATGGATCTAAACCAATATGATGCACCAGTGTAATGTTAATACAGGAAAACCTAAACAAAAAAAACAAAAAAAACAAAAAAAAAGAGAGTCCTCCTGACCACTCTGCATCGCTCCCTGCACTTCAACAAGGAACAACATGACTAAATTAAAAAAGCCACTTACCATAGAAGTGACCGATCTGGCATCTTCTTCATAATTTACTACAGGAGGAGGTTCCTTCCCTTCATTCTCTTGTACCTTCTGATCAAGCAGCTCCTTCTGAGCAGATAACTTGGATTCTGCACACTTGAGGTGCTGAACTGACTGCTTTAACTCTTCTAGAGCCTGTTTCCGGCTTAACAACAGCACAATACTAAAGAGAAGGGATAAAAAATAAATAAAATTATATATGTATATATTAAAAATATATAATATATACATACATACACACATATATATAGCGCCTCTAGAGAAAGCAAGAGTACAGGAACTCAAACGCCACCTATTGGATGCAGCGATCTGAAAAGGCAATATCGCCCCTTTAACCCCTTCACCCCCAAGGGTGGTTTGCACGTTCATGACCGGGCCAATTTTTACAATTCTGACCACTGTACCTTTATGAGGTCATAACTCTGGAACGCTTCCATGGATCCCGGTGATTCTGACATTTTTTTCTCGTGACATATTGTACTTCATGTTAGTGGTAAAATTTCATTCAAATAACTTGCGTTTATTTGTGAGAAAAACGGAAATTTGGTGAAAATTTTGAAAATTTCGCAATTTTCCAACTTTGAATTTTTATGCCCTTAAATCACAGAGATACGGCACCCAAAAAACTTGATAACTAACATTTCCCACATGTTTACTTTACATCAGCACAATTTTGGAACCAAAATTTTTTTTTGTTAGGAAGTTATAAGGGTTAAAAGTTGACCAGTGATTTCTCATTTTTACAACACCAGTTTATTTTTAGGACCACATCACATTTGAAGCCACTTTGAGGGGTCTATATGATAGAAAATACCCAAAAGTGACAGCATTCTAAAAACTGCACCCCTTAAAGTGCTCAAAACCACATTCAAGAAGTTTATTAACCCTTTAGGTGCATCACAGGAATTTTTTTGAATATTTAAAAAAAAAATGAACATCTAACTTTTTTTCATAAAAAAAAATACTTCAGGTTCAATTTTTTTTATTTTACCAAGGGTAACAGGAGAAATTGGACTGCAAAAGTTATTGTGCAATTTGTCCTGAGTACGCAGATACCTGATATGTGGGGGGGAACGACTGTTTCGGCGCATGGCAGAGCTCAGAATGGAAGGAGCGCAGTTTGACTTTTTCAATGCAAAATTGGCTGGAATTCAGATTGGACGCCATGTCACGTTTGGAGAGTCCCTGATGTACCTAAACAGTGGAAACCCCCTACAAGTGACCCCATATTGGAAACTAGACCCCCCAAGGAACTTATCTAGATATGTGGTGAGAACTTTGAACCCACAAGGGCTTTACAGAAGTTTATAACGTACAGCGGTACAATTAAAAAATCATATTTTTTCCACAAAAACGATCTTTTCACCCCAATTTTTATTTTCCCAAGGGTAACAGGACCCTAAAAGTAATTGTGCAATTTGTCCTGAGTACGCTGATACCCCACATGTGGGGGTAAACCACTATTTGGGCGCATGGCAGAGCTCGGAAGGGAAGCAGCGCCATTTGACGTTTTTGGCTGGAATTGAGATCGGACACCATGTCGCGTTTGGAAAACTCCTGATGTACCAAAACAGTGGAAACCCCCCACAAATAACACCATTTTGGAAACTAGACCCCCCACGGAACTTATCTAGATGTGTGGTGAGCACTTTGACCCCCCCAGTGCTTCACAGAAGTTTATAACGCCCGGGCGTGAAAATAAAAAATTCGTACTTTTTCCACAAACATGATCTTTTAGTCACCATTTTTTTATTTTCCCAAGGGTACCAGGAGAAATTGGACCCCAAAAGTTGTTGTCCAATTTGTCCTGAGTATGCTGATACCCCATATGTGGGAAAAAACTACTGTATGGGCACACGTCGGGGATCGGAAGGGAAGTAGTGACGTTTTGGAATGCAGACTTTGATGGAATGGTCTGCGGGTGTCATGTTGCCTTTGGAGAGCCCCTAATGTACCAACAGTGGAAACCCCCCACAAATGACCCCATTTTGAAAACTAGACCCACTAAGGAACTTATCTAGATGTGAGGTGAGCACTTTGAACCCCCAAGGGCTTCACAGAAGTTTATAATGCCAGGGCATGAAAATAAAAAAATCGTATTTTTTCCACAAACATGATCAATTAGTCCCCAATTTTTTTTATTTTCCCAAGGGTAACAGGAGAAATTGAACCCCAAAAGTTGTTGTCCAATTTGTCCTGAGTACGCTGACACCCCATATGTGGGATTAAACTACTGTATGGACACACGTCGGGGCTCGGAAGGGAAGCAGGGACGTTTTGGAATGCAGACTTCGATGGAATGGTCTGCGGGTGTCATGTGCGTTTGGAGAGCCCCTGATGTACCTAAACTATTGAAACTCCCCACAAGTGACCCCATTTTGGACACTAGACCCCCCACGGAACTTATCGAGATGTGTGGTGAGCACTTTGAACCCCCAAGTGCTTCACAGAAGTTTATAACACTCGGACGTGAAAATAAAAAAATCATTTTTTTCCACAAAAATGATATTTTTGCCCCCAATTTTTTATTTTCCTAAGGGTAACAGGAGAAATTGGACCCCAAAAATTGTTTTGCAATTTGTCCTGAGTAGGCTGATACCCTACATGTGCGGGTAAAACACTGTTTGGGCGCATGGCAGAGCTTGGAAGGGAAGGAGCACCATTTGACTTTTTCCAACTCAGAATTGGCTGGAATTGAGATCAGACGCCATGTTGCATTTGGAGAGCCCCTGATGTGCCCAAACAGTGGAAACCCCCCAATTATAACTCCAACCCTAACCCCAACACACCCCTAACCCTAATCTGAGCCCTAACCCTAGCCCTAACCCTAGCCCTAATGGGAAAATGGAGATAAATACTTTTTTTTTAATTTTATTATTTTTCCCTAACTAAGGGTGGTTTCACATTAGCGCTTTTTAAGCGCACGCACGGCCGGGGGTAGCTCCGCCCCCGAGCCGGCTCTCTGCCCGGCGTGCCCGCCCCTTGCTTGTAACGCCGCCTCCTAGCGCACAGCGGCGCCTGCGATCGGCGCACCCTATCTTTAGCATAGGGTGCGCAGATCGTGCGCAGGCCGTGCGCTAGTTGCGCTTTGACCTGCGCACTTTTGACGGTGCGCCGTGCGCGCCAAAATCCGAAAAGTTTGATTTTGGCGCGCACGGCGCACTGTCAAAAGTGCGCAGCGCAGGTCAAAGCGCAACTAGCGCACGGCCTGCGCACGATCTGCGCACCCTATGCTAAAGATAGGGTGCGCCGATCGCAGGCGCCGCTGTGCGCTAGGAGGCGGCACTACAAGCAAGGGGCGGGCACGCCGGGCAGAGAGCCGGCTCGGGGGCGGAGCTACCCCCTGCCGTGCGTGCGCTTAAAAAGCGCTAATGTGAAACCACCCTAAGGGGGTGATATCGGTGGGTTTGATTTACTATTTATGGCGGTTTTTATGTTTGGCAGCTGTCATACGCTAAAAGACGCTTTTTATTGTAAAAAGAGTTTTTGCATCACCACATATTGAGAGCTATAATTTTTCTGTATTTTGACCCACCGAGTCATGTGAGGTCTTATTTTTTGCGGGACGAGTTGACGTTTTTATTGGTACCATTTTCGGGCACGTGACATTTTTTGATCGCTTTTTATTCCTATTTTTGGGACGCAGAATTAACAAAAACCAGCGTTTCATGAATTTCTTTTGGGGGGGTGCGTTTACACCGTTCCGCGTGCGGTAAAATTGATAAAGCAGTTTTATTCTTCGGGTCAGTACGGTTACAGCGATACCTCATTTAGGTCTTTTTTTATGTTTTTGTCAGTTTTATGCAATGAAAACTATTTTATATAAAAAATAATTATTTTTGCATCGCTTTATTATGCGAGCTATAACTTTTTTATTTTTTCGCTGATGATGCTGTGTGGCGGCTCGTTTTTTGCGGGACAAGATGACGTTTTCAGCGGTACCATGGATATTTTTATGCGTCTTTTTGATCGCGCGTTATTACACTTTTTGTTTGGCGGTATGATAATAAATCATTATTTTTTGCTTCGTTTTTTATTTTTATTTTTTAAGGGGTTCGCTAAAGGGGTTAACTAATGGGACAGTTTTATAGGGCGGGTCATTACGGACGCGGCGATACCTAATATGTGTACTTTTATTGTTGTTTTTTTTATTATTTCCAAAAAATGGATTTATTGGGGAAATATTTTTTTTTTTTTTTCCTAATTTATTTGGCGATTTTTTTTTTTTAATTATTTTAACACTTTTTTTATTTTTTTTTTTACTTTATTAAATAGTCCCTGGTGGGACATCACTGTCCTGTGACAGATCGCTGATCTGTCACATCACAGATCACTGTGACAGATCAGCGATCTGTCACAGGCACTGCAGAAGGCTTCCTCATGCCTGCGCTTTGCAGGCACTGAGGAAGCCAGCTTCCTCAGGCCCCCGAAGGCCCCCGTCGCCATCTTGGATTCGGGGGCATGGAGGAAAGGAGCCCCCCGCAGCAGCGCTGCACATTGCGCTGCCGTGGGGGGCCCAGGGAAGCACGGAGGGAGCCCCCTCCCTGCCGATGCTTCCCTTTAACCCCCGGTACACCGCGATCATGTTTGATCGCGGTGTGCAAGGGGTTAACGTGTCGGGGGCGGTCCGTGACCGCCCCTGACACATTGTGCCGGGTGTCAGCTGTGATAATCAGCTGACACCCGGCCGCGATCAGCGGCGCTCACCATGTGGGCGCCGCTGATCGCGCCGACGTACTATCCCGTCCATGGGCATAGGGGCCCAGGTCCCATGGACGGGATAGTACGTCGGATGGCAGAAAGGGGTTAACAAGCCTCGCCACGTGACTTAAGATAGTTTGTCAAACTAGACTTGCAGACAAGTATTTTTGGTTGTCCACCCATATCAGTGGAAAGCAGGAGCATGGGTTTGGCTGGGATAGAGGCTCTGCTAGGTAAAGGGGTAAAGTTTCTCCTCGGGGAGAGTGCCAAGCCGGTCTAAGGAGACTCTGACAAACCCTTCTTAACTGCTATATTGCCCCTTCTAAAATAATTACAGCCTAAACTCACCTCCGGCGGCTGCGCCATTCCAGCCACGTCAGTGCTGGGTTTCAGGTGATGTCAAGGAAGTTCAGAAACCAGTCAGGACTCCTCATTCTCATTTCCATTGGACAAAACTGACATGAAGCAGTGAGAACTGGTCCTGCTCTCTGACTTCCTCCAGATGTCCGTTAGGCCCAAGGAAAAGAGAGAGAAGTGGCCAGTGATTGGCTGCAGGGCTCACGTCAAGCAATAATGTTATCCTGGGAAATCAGGAGCTGCTGTCCCTGGAGCGAATCGAGCACTTGATGTGAGTGTAGGCTTCTATTTTAGAAGTGGGAATATAACAACTGAGAAGAGGATGTCGGAGTGGTGGGCAAGCCGTTTACATATACAAATAGACTCTTCAGAGAGGAAATGGTCAGGAACTGTTGTGCCACCTATACGACCTTTTAGGTTTCCTACATCCAATAGCTGGTGGTAGAGTGTCCTCTTCCTCTCTGAAGAAACTATTTGCACATCTAAATTCAAAGAGAAGCATTATATGGCTTAGGAATCTCCTTAAAGAAATTTGGTGCTCTCCGCAAGTAAGAATGTTACCCCTTAGACCACCAGAAAAAAATTAACATATTTCCGGTGGAACGAAACAATCGTTTGGTCACCAAAGAAGCATCAATTATTAGTTTGACGGTTCAATACCAACTCAATTCCCAGCAAGTCTGTGCCCACCTAAAATCCCTTCATTCTTTTCTCAAATTACAGCGAGCTCAAATATGAAAAGCAAGATGCGATATGGTATGTGCAGGAAGAAACTAGATTTGTTTGTTAATCTGAAAGAAAAGGACAGATAAAAGTGGAATTAGCATTCTGGAATCAAGTCGTATCTAAAGAGAGCGACAAAAAACACAAGACATGCCTTGCCTTATTACACACCAACCATAAGCAAAAAACCTGGACTCACATGCAATATTTTATAGAGTTCCTTCACACAAATCAGTAAAAAGTGAAAAAAAAAAAAATAAATAATATATTCTTATATATACACAAACACATACATACATGCACATATATAGTGGCATGGAAAAGTTTGGGCACACCTGGTCAAAGTTAAGGTGACAAATTTCCTGTGTATTTGAAACAAAAAAAAAACATTTATTCATTTTTTACATTTTAAAAATTAGAAAAAAAGGAAAAGGCTAATGTTTTGGCACCTTTGGAGATTTGTTATCAAGTTGCCCTTTCCTCAGTAAGAAACATAATTAAAGTGCGCTTGTCAGATATTTTGTCCGCTATAAGATACAGTCACTGCCTTTCAGAGCAAAGTACTGCAGTGTGCAGGCACCGGAAAAGGTCAGAGGCCCAGCGCCTGCGCACTGCAGGAATTTGCTCTGTCCTCAACAGGGCAGGGAAGTGCACCTGTGTCGGGGAGCAATGAAGCAAGCAGGCAGTCGGCGTCGCAAGAAGATGGGAGGCGCCGGACCCGGACCTGCGACACCCATTGGACCGGACTGCACCGGACCTCCCCCCCCGGGTGAGTATAATAAAACTTATTTTTCTTATCTTTCAGGTTGGATCGGAAGCTTATCTAGAGTATTATAGAATGCTGTATATCAGCCCTGAAAGGCAGTGGCCGCATTTTCTAGCGGCCAAAACAGGTGACAGGTTCCCCTTAAGAAATGGCATTTAACAGAAACAGTGAAGGTCAAGATAAGGTCTCGAATATCAAGCTAAATTTCAGTGAGAGCTGCTGGTAGGATTGCTAGAGAAGCAAATCAGAACCCCCGCTTGACTGCAAAAGTACTTCAGAAAGATTTAGCAGACTGTGGAGTTGTGGCACATTAATTTACTGTTCAGAGACACCTGAACAAACGCAGCCTTCATGGAAGAGTCAATAGAAAAAAAAAACCTCTCCTGCATCCTCACCATGAAATTCAAAGTCAGAAGTATTGAAAAGAACATCAAAACAAGCCTGATGCATTTTGAAAACACGTCCTGTAGACCAATGAGGTTTAAATAGAACTCTTTGGCCACAATGATCAAAAGGTATGTATGCAGAAAAAAGGCCATCGAATTTCAGAAAAAGAACATCTAGCCAGCCATTAAAGCATGGGGGTGGATCAATCATGCTTTGGGGTTGTGTTGCAGCCAACGGCACGGGGAACATTTCATGGGTAGAGGGAAGAATGGATTCAATGAAAATTCAACAAATTGTTGATGCAAACATAACACCATCTGGAAAAAAAAGCTGAAGTTGAAAAGGGGATGGCTTCTACAAATGGATAATGATCCTAAACACACCTCAAAATCCACAATAGACTACCTCAAAAGGCTGAAGGTTTTACAATGGCTTTCACAGTCCTCTGATTTGATTATTATTGAAAACCTGTGGCTAGACCTTAATATAGCAGTGCATGCAAGGTGACCCAGGAATTTCACACAACTGGAAGAATCTTCCAAGGAAGAATGGATGAAAATCCTTCAAACAAAAATTAAAAGACTTTTGGCTGGCTACAAAACGTGTTTTACATCTGTGACACTTCCAAAAAGGGGGTGGTACTAGGTACTAACCATGCAGGGTGCACAAACTTTTTCACTGGCCCATTTTCCTTTTTGTCATTTTTAAAATGTAACGGATGAAAAAATATATTTTTTTTGCCTAAAATACAAAAGGAAAATGTGTCATCTTTAACTTTAGGCCTTTTAGAGATCATTTCATCTTCAACTTGCTTAACTGTTCACAATAACAGTAATTCTGACCAGGGGTGTACAATTTTTACATGCCACTGTGTATGTACAGTTGTGTAAAAAAGTGTTTGCCCCTTCCTGATTTCTTATTCTTATGCATGTTAGTCACACTTGAATGTTTCAGATAACCAAATAAATTTAAATTTTGGACAAAGTTAACATAAGTTAACACAAAATGCAGTTTTTAAATGATGTGCTTTATTATTAAGGGAAATAGAAATCGAAACAAACAGGGCCCCTGTGCGAAAAAGTGATAGTCCCTAAACCTAATAATTAGTTGTGTTATCCTTAGCAGCAACAACTGCAATCAAGTGTTTGCAGTAACTGGCAATGAGTCTTTTACAACACTCTGGAGGAATTTTAGCACACTCATCTTGGCAGAATTTTTGTAATTCAACACCACTGGAGGATTTCTGAGCATGAACTGCCATTCTAATATTAAGGTCATGACTGACTAGGCTACTCCAAAGTCTTAATTTTGTTTTTCTTAAGCCATTCAGAAGTGGACTTGCTAGTGTGTTTTGGATTATTGTCCTGCTAAATATCTCAAGTATGCTTCAGCTTAAGGTCACAAACAAATGACCGGACATTCTATTTCAGGATGTTTTGGTAGACGGCAGAATTCATGGTTCCATTTACCACAGCAAGTCTTCCTGTTCCTGAAGCAGTAAACCAGAATATTACACTAACCCCATACATATTTTACTGTTTGTATGTTGCTCCTTTTCTGAAATGCTGTGTTACTACTACGTCAGATGTAAAGGGACATACACCTTTCAAAAAGTTCCATTTATCTCATCAGTCCACAAAAGAATTGGGGGATCGTCAATATATTTTCTGGCAAAACAGAGACAAGCCTTTATGTTCTTATTGTTGAGCAGTGGTTTTCGCCTTCGAACTCTATTATGCAGGCCATTTTTGCCAAGTCTCTTTCTTAGAGTGGAGTCATGAACACTGACCTTAACTGAGGCAAGTGAGGCCTGCAGTTCTTTGGATGTTGTTGTAGGGTCTTTGGCGACCTCCTAGATGAGTAGATGCTGCGCTCTTGGGGTAATTTTGGTTGACCGGCCACTCCTGGGAAGGTTCACCACTATTCCATGCTTTTGCCATCTGTGGATAATGGATTGCACTGTGGTTCGCTTGAGTCCCAAAGCTTTAGAAATGGCTTTAACTTTTTCCAGACTGATTAAGCTTAATTACGTTCTCATTTTTTCCAGAAGTTTGTTGGATCGTGGCATGATGTATAGCTTTTGAGGAACTTTTGGCCTACTTCACTTTGTTAGGCTGGTCCCAATTAAAGGATTTCTGGATTGAGAACAGGTTTGGCAGTAATCAGGTCTGGGTGTGGCTAGGGAATTGGAACTCTGCTTCCCAAAGATGTGATAAACCCCAGTTTATGTTTTAAAGAGGGGGGGAATCACTTTATCACACAGGGCCCTTAGTTCTGGATTTCCTTTTTTCCTTAATAATAAAGACCTTCATTTAAAAATTGCATTTTGTGTTTACTTGTGTTATCTTTGCCTAATAATTAACAATTAAGTGCGACAAACATGCAAAAGAATAGAAAATCAGGAAGGGCACAAACACTTTTTCATACAACTGTATGTATTATGTATGTATGTATGTACGTACAACTGCAATTTAAGTCAAATTTTTTGTGAACTGAACATGAAAAGCACTCAAAACAAAAGCCATACTTTATGCGTATTTGGGTTAGTACTTTGCATTATATGTAATCCAAACAATAGTGGATTACAAACAGTAAAGCATAACTAAAGATTGGCATCTTTTTGGTGCAATTCTTGGTTTTGGCTTATTAATACTAGCCAACATGTAATCCACAACATGAAAAGCTGATCCCTCAAGTTTATGGTGGTGTATATCAGACATTCAGCCTAATACCAATGTCTTGTTTTAACTTTTGCTGATTATCTTCTGAAAAAGGTAATTCTAATTCACAATTAACACATTTCCTAATATCATTATCTCTGACACAAGATTATTAAAATACAATTAACATAACTAAGAACTGCCAGCAGCCTGTTATGTTCTGGATCATGAGACATGGTCAAATGCTACAAATTTAAATAGGTTGCACATGTGCTCCATTTGGCTTGAATTTTTGGGCAGCTTTTAAAAGGGAAATGTCTCATGTAGATAATGACAATAATTTAATTTAGGTCAATGGAACAAAAATTAAATGTTAGCAGCCATATTGAAGATTCATGCTTACATCCTAGATATCAGTGCCTTATGGAAAACAAAAATTTTGACAGAGAAGTGTCGGACTAATATAGGTTTCAAAGAAGCCCCCTCTAGATAGAGAATGCCAGGGGAGCAACCTAAAGGATATGTGTGCGCAGAGAGAGAATTCTATTCTTACTAGGTCTCCATCAGTCATTACATGGGTGGTATAACCATATATAGCCCATATAAAGAACACTATTTTGTTCATTTCATTAAATTATACCAATTTAAAATCATTACAAGGTTATTCACCTTTTATCTTAAAGAAGGTGGCCAGTTGTGATCATAGTGGTGCTCGATATGCATGTCGAAGAGTGAGCTTCGGGCCAAAATGCTATGGTATGGGGCATTTTAATATGATGCATAATATATTAGATAGGGTGAATCCCTCAAACAATAGAGCCATCAATAACGGTAATACTACTCTACACACATTTATTTCAGAAGTGGGCTGGAATGACTTATGGAGACAGCAGCACCCTTCTTAAGAGGGAATTCTCCTGTTGCACACCAGCTGTTTGGGGTTTATCCAGAACTGACCATGTGTTTGGAAATTCTGCAGCATTTACTGAGTAGGGTAGAACTGAGTACCTTCCAAGAGCAATATCAGATCGTGCCACTTTGGAAATACATCTACAGTCAGCAAGTCCCAATAGACCTAAGAGATTGTGCATTCAACCGTTTTGGTGGTCTCTCACAGGAGAACATGACAAAACCTGGTCAATGGAAAGTTTTTATAATGGCCCATGCAGACTTGCCAAAATAAACTAATAGTTTGGGACATGTTTAAAGCATATTTGAAGGGCTGTGTTAGCGCTACGATCTCATATTAAGAGGAAATCTGCTATTGGGGAAAGGAAGCTGGCCGAGGACTGTAAAATATTGGATTCTCAATGTTGTTAATCCTTCAGATAATTTTTTACATAGGTGGCTGGGGAATTTTAGAGAATATCTGACTTACAGGAAAATGCACAGAGGAAACTTATTTCTCCAAACAGACATATTTCAATCAAGGTATTCAATCCAATTGATTTCTGGGCATATCTAGTCCAAAGGAACCAAAATTCTCCTTCAATAGTAAGTAATAAATCAAAAGAGGCGGTCTCATTGCTTAAGTCGGAGCAGATAGCACAAAGATTTGAGAAAAAAATGTTTAGGGACCTTTATAGTTCCCAACTGAATCATAAATCAGAGGAAATAGTTGGTTGAGGGATGGTAAGCCGTCTAAAGCGGAGGCTCTTATTTTGCAATTTTTGAATGTGATTTCAATATGGGCAATATTGGAGGGATCCTATAAACCACACCAGGGATTCCCATTTGTGCATAAAATTGCAATACAGATCTGGAAAGAAAATAAATTGATGAGACTCAGTTATGGGACAACCCCGAGTTTCCACACCTTAAGACATTACAAAATCCTACATTTTTGAAGCATACAGAACAACAACACTGGATAAGGTATTTGAAAATAAAGTACTGTTATCATTTGACCAAAGACATAGAAAATATGGTGTTCCTCACAGGGATTTGTGCTTATAGCTCTAAGTTGGAAGCGCAAACAGACAGTAAAAGCTAGGCTCATAGCCTTGTACGGTATATATAGCACTCAAAAAAGAAAAAAAAAAAAAAAAAAATCACACCGAGTATTTTAGTCACTGCCTCCTCCTAAAGAAACTGAACTTTAACCCCTTCCTGACACGCGCCGTACATTTACTGCTCTGTGGGATAGGAGTTCCCACAAAGCAGTATATCTACAGTGGCACGATTGCGCGGCCTCACGCTGAGCACTGCGGCGATCACATGCGTGTGTCAGCTGTATGAGACAACTGATGCCCTTTCAGCAATGCCCACGATCGGTGCTTCTATCAGACCAACGAGATGCGATGAGACCCCCGGCACCATGAAATAACACGAAACATGAAATACATGAAATATGAATTGCAATACTGCTGTAGAATATAGGCAAAAATGAGAATACTTATCGGATAAATTGGCCAAATCATGTGTACCCGGCAGCCGCAATAAGGCGATTCTCGTTGCTGGGAACCTGCCTAATTTGAAGCCTCTCCTGTGCTAAAGCCTGCATTTATATGGGTAGACTGGAATGCAATGCAGGCTTTAGCACAGGAGAGGATTCACATTAGGCAGGATCCCAGCAACGAGAATTGGCTTATTGTGGCTGCCAGGTACACATGAATTGGCCAATTTATCTGATAATTATTCTCATTTTTGCCTATTTTGTAGAGGAGTATTGCAATTCATATCTCATATTTCATGTTTTCATGCTATAGTGCTACAGAGTGCTACATTATTTGTTGGTTATATATGAAGATGGCTACTCTCAGTTTGCACCTGTATACACCTGTTCTCTGTTCTGAAAGTGACACACAATCTTTTATTTGTAACCTAAGACAGAAGTCACCAGGAAAGTCAGCAGGTCTCCGGCTACTATAGAAATCCATCAATTATATTAGAAAGTAACTGCGACATTTACATGCCACTGGCAGTGATTGACAGCTGATAGAAATACTTAATAGCAGCACTCTGAGCTCACTCAGACTACTTGTTACCAGCAGATTTAGTTCATGAACCCACTCCATACGCCATAGAGCTACCTGTGAAGAGTATGTACAGTAGGTCACTGGTCATTACAGGGTCACTTTACTGCAGTTTCTGCCAATGGAGGCAGCGATCAGAACACTAAAGGTGGGTGGCGTGGCCTAGGCGCAGGTGACGTAAGTCGCACTGCGTGCGTGCTCCTGAGGTAACCCTCTACAGCTACTGACTACGCAACTATATTTCTAAATTTTCGCTCTCATTCATACTTACTTTTATTCAGCAAGTTGTTTGGCACGTTATAAGACATTTTCTGTCACAATCGGATATACCTAGGACATTTTATCCTGTGGCGAAGACTGCGGCCTGCTAAAATGGCGTCGGTTGATGCCGTGTCACTGTGAGATATCCTGTCTGAAGTAAAAAAGACTCAAAGACTGCCTCTTTTTTCTTTATAAATATTTTATTAAATTCTTTATTTTCAGGTTTAAACCACACCATAAGACAGAACACCATTTTACAAATACAGATGGTTAATTATTGCTTAGACGTCGGTCCAAGGTGAAAAAAAAAAAAAAAACACAGAAAAAGGGGGGAAAATAAAGGGGGGGGAGGGAAAAGTGGGTGGGAAAAAGGAAGAAGGGAAGGGAAAAGAGGGATACATAATAACAAAACAATAATAATAACATCAACACAAAGCAGTCGTCGGCATCGACACTAGCAGTTAATGAGTGTATTATGAAAATAGAGTAGGTGGACAGTTCTATAAGTAGCCTTGGAACCGGCTACCCCAAAATAAAGGTCATCAGGTCTAAGTAAGACTCATGTATTATCCGATCTCTCACCTCGAGGATTATCCCCCAGATATCTAGTCCACGGGGCCCAGGTCGACACATAAGATTTGTGATTGAAGATCTCCCAGCTAGACAGCTCCTCCAGACGAGAAATCTGATTTATCTTAACATGCCACTCCTCCAATGTGGGGGGAGCGACATCTTTCCAATGTACAGCTATCAGTTGTTTTGCAGCACTTAGCATCAATGGGAGTAGGCCATGTTTTTTGGTAAGAAATCCTTTGATGGGCACGAAAGAAGAACCTCCGTAGCCCTGAGATTAGTCTTTATTAATTGCAATTTCTTGAGAACTAGCTCGACACCGTCCCAAAAATGTCTCAATTTGGGACAATCCCAGAATATGTGTGTATGATGTCCTCCAGAGTTGAGGCATCTCCAACAAGCATCATTATCAGCAAGACCCATCCGAAAGAGCTTCGCGGGAGTCCAATGCCACCTGGTCAATAATTTATAAGAATTTTCTTGCAAAAGAACACACCTGGAGAATCCCCGTGCACTAGATAGCATTCTAGATACTTGTTTCTCTGTGAACGTAGTATTAAGTTCCATTTCCCAGGAGTAAATAAATGAGGGCTTAAAATGTACTCCCGGAGAGATCAGATGTGAGTAAATACGAGACAAGATTTTTAGCCGTGGAAGCGGGAGTTTGATCATGATATCTAACCAGGACCAGTTTGATTTGGTCAGGAATTTCATCTTAAATTGTAGAAGCGTACGTCGAATGTGCTGGCACTGAAGAAAATTAGTTGGTTGACTCATTGCATTTGATGGCCAATCTCCTCCCTGTAATATTTTATTACCGTAAAAGCTATTCAATGTATCTCTAGGGAGGGTAGACCATAGATTATAAGGATCTTGAAAATCAAAATCCAATAGATACGGTATTGAGCTAATCGGCGTTAATGTCGAAGGAAAAGTGTCCTCCGGTAATTCCCCCAACATCACTCTTTTGATACGTAATGTAGTAGAAGTTATCTCGTCCAGTCTAAGAGTAACCGGTGGTTTAGCCCTAGTCCAGAGATAAGGCAAACCCCTCGGGCCCAGTAAAGCCAGGTCGACACAAGTTCCCTCCCCACCCTCAGCGCAAGACACCACCTTTAACCATCTGACAAGGTGGATTGCTTTATAATATAATAGGGGGTCTGGAACTCCCAATCCACCAGAGGAGACCGGGTAAGTAAGAAGCCTATAAGGCAACCTAGCCGGTTTAGATTTCCAGATAAATTTTCCTATTAGTGACTTTAATAACCCGAAAAAGGTCAGGGGTATCTGAATCGGTACCATATTCATGGCATACAAAATGATAGGCATGATATATGCCTTAAACACGTTGATGCGACCCAACCAAGATAAAGTGGGTAGGTTATATTTATGCATCAGATTGGTAACTTTCTTCAATAAGGGTATGAAATTACTTTGAAATAAGTTAGTGGGGTCCCTAGTTATGAATATTCCTAAATATTTAATAGAGCCATTAGCCCAAGAGAAGGGAGTCTGTGTACGAAGAATGGAAAGTTGAGAATGAAGGAGAGTGATATTTAACGCTTCAGATTTGGCTAGATTAATTTTAAAATTGGAAAGGGGAAAACTGTTGAAAAATTCGGAGGATGATCGGGAATGCCTGAGATGGGTTGGATATGAGGAAAAGCAAAATATCTGCGAAAGCTAGCGTTTTAAATGTGCCCGGGCCCACCGACAACCCCTCTATGCGTTGTTCTTGTCTGATGCTTTGTATTAAAGTTTCTATAACTAAAATGAACAAGGATGGGGACAGAGGGCATCCCTGCCTAGTCCCATTGTGAATCTCCAAACATTTTGATAGGGTGCCATTTATCCTGACCCTGGCCGTCGGTTGAGAGTAGAGAGAGAGGACTGCTGTTATATATTGAGGAGGGAAGCCGAATTTAATCAACACCTGCTCCATGAATCTCCAGCACACTCTGTCAAAAGCCTTCTCGGCATCCGTTGACAAGAGTACCAAGGGGACCTGCCAGGTTTTGGCAAACATTATAGACTGTATGACCCTAGTGGAGTTATCTTTCCCTTCCCCACCCCTCACAAAGCCCGCCTGATCCGCATGAATCAATTTGGGTAAAAAGTTGCTTATTCTACCCGCTAGTATTTTAGCCCACAGTTTTATGTCCGCATTAAGTAATGAGATTGGTCTGTAGCTGGTGCACAAGTTGGGGTCCTTACCCTCCTTCGGGAGAACCGTAATATATGCCTCCAGTGATTGCTTAGGGGGAAGCTGGCCTTTCAAATAGGAATTAAACAAGGTCACCAATTGAGGTAAGAATGATTTTATAAACTTTTTATAATATATAATGGGGAGACCATCCAGGCCTGGGGCCTTTCCATTTGGAATGGTGGAAAGAGTATCCAAAATTTCTTTAGGGGTAACCGGAGCAGTTAATAAAGTTTGGCCTTCCGGGGTTATTTTAGGTAGAATTAGTGGAGTCAGGAACGCTCTAATTTTTTCTATAGCTTTTATTGGATCTTGCATACTATCTGGTATGCTTAGATTATATAACCTGTCATAAAAGGATCTAAACTCCTCGGCAATGTCAGCGGTCTCGAAAATTGAGGAGCCATCCAGAGTTTTGAGTTGCCTAATAAACGTCCTGTCCTGCTGCTTTTTAAGCAATGAAGACATAAGCTTACTGCTTTTATTGCCATGGAGATAGAACCTGTTTGCATCTCATATAGGTTTTGGCCGATTGGATATTTAAAAGATTTTTTAGCGAATTTCTTAGGTCCGTCAGTTCAGTTAGTATCTTAATTACTTGAGATCTCTTATGCAATCTTTCCAAGGAATTAATTTGATGCAAAATAGACACAACCTGTTTTGTCCTTTCTTTTTTGAGATGGGAACTCAAAGCTATAAATTCTCCCCTCATTACCGCTTTATGTGATTCCCACACCACAGGTATGGGTGGGCCAGAGTGCAAATTTGTCTGAAAAAAGAATTCAAGAGTGTCAGTCAGTTTCGTAATGTGGGAATCTGAATCTAATAATGTCTCATTAAGCGACCATGACCTGGCTGGTCGCGGAAGGTTTTCTATGCCTATGTCGAGAAAAACAGGAGCATGGTCCGATAGTGAGATAGCGTCTATGGTCGCATTTTTGACTAATGAGAGGTTGGTTGTTTGTATCAAAATATAATCAAATCTATGATAGCTACCACACGGATGGGAATAAAAAGTGTAGTCTCTGCCCGAAGGAGAGAGTGTCCTCCAGGGGTCTATCAAGTGTAATTCTTGTAAAGAAAGGTGTAGTTTTCTCAGTGCCTTTTGAGAAAGCGTCGACTTGCCCGTGGAAGTATCCAAAGATGGATTAAGTGATACATTAAAATCTCCCCCCATCAGCAATAAACCCTCAGTAAAGAGTTTTAAGGTATTCATTGTTTTGCACAGCCATCCAATCTGATTCTTGTTTGGGGCATATAAGTTACATAGGGTAACTTTAGTATTGGCAATAAGGCCCTTCAGTATAATATACCTTCCTTCGGAATCTGAAAGGCAATCATGCAAGACAAAAGGAACATTTTTTTTTAATAGCAATACTCACTCCTCTAGACGCCAACCTACCTGTACTATGATACCAGGTCGGGTAATGAGATCTAGACATGTCTGGTACTCTCCCCGCTTTAAAATGTGTCTCCTGTAGAAAGACCACACTAGCCTTTTTTGCATGCAGAAGGTTCAATACCTGATTTCTCTTACACGGGGAGTGTAGCCCCTTTACAATATACGAAGCCACTACTATAGTGGCAAAATTTTCCTTGTCACCCATAGCAAATTAGATGTAACAAAAGAAAAAATAAATGATAAAGTGTCCCATGCTGACGGACCACAAAAAATACAAAATGCAAGGTAAAATAACAGTAACCAATAGATAATAACCAACTACCTGCCTGCGGCAGGAGCAGGGGGTCCAACATACCCCCCATGACAGAGCAGGGAATCACATCCCCAACACACGAGTAGCACATGTTAGCTTATAAGGCAGTTAAATGAAAGCATCAACACCTAGGCAGGTGCCAATCAAGGCAAACCAAATTGATCCAAAACATTGCAAAGTTAAACCGAAACTACTGGGTCCAAATGCAAGAAAATACGACTAGACTGAATAAAACAAGATTCAGGGGGCATCTCTTTTCTTGCCCCAGATTTCCCTCGCTTAGGGGGCATGCGTCTCTTCACTGAGGCCCAATCCCCCTGACCTCCTGTATAAGCGTTGATAGGAGGAGGTGTGCGAAGATCCATATCCAAAGGTAACCATGAAGGAATATCAATAGGAGCAATGTCAAAAGTGTCCCATATTTTGTTTAAATCTTCGGGACTCCTCACTGTTACTTGTTTGCCATCCCCATTTACCGATATTCCAAACGGAAACAGCCATTTATAGAGAATTTTACACGAGCGTAGTATTTCCAATAAGGGTCTCAGGATTCTTCTCTTTGCAAGGGTCGACGGCGCAATGTCCTGGTAGAGTTGGATAGCAGATCCTTCGTAGGCGAGATTTTTAACATCCCTTGAGGCAGACAAAATAACATTGGTGTCCACATAACTCAACAAGCCACAGATCACATCCCTCGGGGCTTCAGAGGGCTTAGGCTTGGGTCTGAGCGATCTATGGACCCCCTCTATTACAATTTGGTCGCATTTTTCTTCCGGGATTAGGAGGGCAAAGATTTCTTTTGTGGATTTTTCCAGTATTTCTGCAGAGACACTTTCAGGCAATCCTTTAATCCTTATATTTTTTCTGCGACTTCTATTCTCTTGATCTTCCAAGGCCAGAAGAGAGTTATTAAGCTGCGTTCTGTGGTAGTCCAAATGGTCCCTCATGGCATTAGAGTGGCTAATGAGAGAGGACTGAGATGATTCAAGGGACTCCACTCTGTTACCAATATGTGACAGATCTGCTCTCATACCAGATATCTCTGTAACCAAAGGTTTTAATGCTTGGGTCAGAAGTTTTTTAAATACTGATCTAGAGAACTTCCCAGAGTGAGTGGGTAATGTCGCTGCCTGAGACATCATCACTTGAGTCCGAGTCCTCGACCTGTTCCTCTACCTCAGCATTTGCATGTAGCTTTTTTGGTGTGGGCCTAGACGACCCAGGTTTATTTTTCAAAAATTTCTCCATTTCGCTTTGCCTGCCTTGATGTACCCTAGTATCCAGCGGTTTTGCACGCTCTTTATTAGATTTGACCATAATGTTGAATTAAAGCGTGCATTTAAATCACTCCTCGTGCATTCAGGGAAAGTCTATTAATGCATGTTCATAGGTGAAGATAACCTCATGCGTCTTAAAAGGTGGAGCGCTGGCATTAGTAGATAAGGCCCTGATATGGTGCCCTATATATAGAGTTTCACACTGCTGTGGTATGGGATCAGGCCGGTCTTAGCGTCTCTGGAAAGGGGGAGCAGTACCCCCAAACCCCCAGTCACTGTATGCAGCAGGAGCGCCCGTCCCAGTCACCAGGAGCACCTAGCACTGCGGCCACCCTCTGATCACCAGCCAGGCTCCTGCGACCAGCTCACCTCCCTCTCCTCCGGTAAGCAGACCTTCTCCTTCCTTTCTGTAACGGTCAGCGGTCTCTCCTCCAGCATAGGCCGTGGCCCTCCACCCCCTCCAATGGCTCTCCGCAGTCTTCTGGCCCACGCAGCTCAGGAAGAAGCAGGAAGACGCAGCAAAGATGGCGCCTGTCCGCCTCTGGCGCCAAGGCCCATTCCCCGCGACCGCTCTCCTCTCAGAGAGCCGCGGATCCTTCCACGCAGTCCTCCACCACTCTCTCCTGGTCGAGCTCTCTCCGGGGGGCACACAGACACCCCCGTTAGGGTCAAAACAGGGCTCACTTCGTGGCTGGCAGCGGGAGCAACAGCACAACACGTCCTCCCCACAAGCGATCCAGACCATGCCCCCTTTCTTTATAAATATTTTATTTTTCACCTTTCATCACATTGGTGTGGATTTATATTTATTTTCCCACAATTTTTTTGACTTTTGGAGCTTTTATCAATTTTCAGTGACATTTTCATTATTTTGATATTGCGCCAATTTATTGGAAGATTTCCTCTTGGACCCTCTCTGGATGTACCCCTGTTCAACCAGGCGGTTTTAGCCCCCTTTTGACTGTGTTATACCCTGGCACAGCGGGGGGTGAAGATCCTGTAAGAAAATTCTCCGGGCGCCATCTTCTGCCTTCCAGTGATGTCACCGCTAATCGGTGGGTATCATAAAACATATCAAAACACCTTCTGGGACCTTCTGTGTGTGTGCGCCCCTACCCAACCGGGGGGGGGGGGGTTTCGCCCCCTTTTAATTTTGTTTAGCCTGGGCACATCGCAGGTGAAGACTTGGACTGAGACAGCTGCAGGCGCCATCTCCCTCCCTCTCAGTGACGTCACCCCTATAAGCGCTTTTTTTCCTGTGATCAAATTTGAACTAGACTGGTTTTAACTCTTATTTTGGGGTGCTCCTTGTGGACTGGGGGTCAGGGATCTCGTTTGTGTTTTCATTGGACACACTGCTGTGGAAGTTCCCCCAACAAACCGCTGGGCTCTGCTGCGCTGCGGATACTTCTCTGCCAGTGACGTCACCGCTATTCGGGTGGCGTCACAAAATACATTGGAACCCCCGCTGTGATCTTCTGTAGGTCTGCCCCTGTCTAACCGGGGGGTTTGCGCCTCCTTTTAACTTTATTTTGCCTGGGCACATCGCAGGTGAAGATTTGTATTGGGACTGCTGCAGGTGCCGCCTCCCTCCCTCCCAGTGACGTCACCGCTATATGCACTCTTTTTCTGGGCTCAAAATTGAATTAAAATGTATCTATCCCTGATGGACCGGGGGGCTTTGGATCTTTTTTGAATTTGTTTTACTAGGGCACATTGCCCGAGAAGTTCCTTTGTCAGCTCGCCCTGTTCCTCTATACTCCGGCTGCTCCTCCTCCTGTGATATCATCGCTGGTCCAGGGCCTTCTTCTGAATGAAGTGGAGATCCCCAGCTGCATTGTCCTGACGTGTCTGACTGGTACAGGCACGGATCACTGTATACTCCTGCTCCACAGGCTTCCTCACCTCTGCCTGTGACATCGCTGTTGATTGTAGCTTGTCTGGAAGCTGTGGGGGACTGCAGTCGCCGCCTATGGTAGCAGCCATTTTATTGGTGGGGCTAGTGTCGCAGCTGCAGGGGGTGGCCATTTTCTTGGTGGGTTTGAACTCAATATTTGATGTTGCTTTATTTGCTGTTCTTGCATTGAAAAGTGTATACACATACTTCATCATACTGATTGGTATAGGGGATTGTTGCTCATTTAATATATAAATAACAAATATACTATATAATGAATATTATTTAAAACTAAATAAAAAGTTTATAAAGTATAATTATAATATTTAATATATAAATTGGAGGGAGAGGGGAGAGAGGAAACAGAAGAAACAATATTATAAATAATAAATAAAACATAATAAAATACAAGGAAAAAAAAAATAAAACAAATAAATAAATTTTAGTAAAAATTGACGTTGGGTAGCCGTGGTCCCTAGCCGGTCACCTCAAAATAACACAACTCTATACACTTCTGTGACATTATCTCCCGGGTTAATTTATTTAATATAAAGTTACTATTCTACGCTCTCTCAGTTCTTGGTTATATCACTTGGCAAAATGAGTCATTTCAACTCAAAATTACCTATGGCTAAAACTACAGGTGTCTCTAGAGGACAAAAGCAAAATAAAGAACCCAAGTCTCCTTGTGGTTCTTCCAGGGACACGGTTAATCTATCGAGTCCGCTTAAGTCCCGTTCTCCCATTGACAGACTGTTCGCAGCTTTCTACCGACAATGTGTCTCTCTTGTTGTCCACATATGGTGCTTGTTAGACAACGTTAAGTGGAGATCTTCCTTCCTCAAATTCTCATACTGAGACAATGGATCTTTCTTCCTCTTCAAAGAGGAAGGGTCCCTCGTGTGGGGGGAGTACGCAGTCTTCCAGTGCCAATTCCTCGGGGGAGGAGTGTAGTTCTTCTCCCCCAACCCTACTCCAAAAAAATCCAGGCCGAAACCTGAGGAGTTGTCCGGGGCCTTCCCTGGTGCTACAATCCTTGAGGCATATATGAACACATTAGTTGAAAAACTTAGTGCCAGGATGGGTATCGACATGGCTAACCACACAAAGCTTTTTCAAGACACTCTTGAACATTTTACTGCTCGGTTAGATAACCATGAGTCTAGATTGGGGGAATTGGAAAAATCACAAACGGTATCTCTAAAACACCATTCGGAGACCAAGTCTGAGATACACCAGTTGCGACTTAAATTGGCGAATCTGGAGGACCTCTCCCGCCGCAACAATATTAAAATCAGGATTACATCGGAAGATATTTCACCCGTCAAGATTTCTGACTATGTTAAGGGAGTTTTTAGGAGGATGATTGCCAATCTTTCGGATACGGATCTTATCATTGATCGTATCTCCATCGTCTTCCTAAGCCTCCTTCCATCCCTAAATACCTACGCAGGGATGTAATTATGAAAATTCATTTCTACCACATAAAAAAAGAGAAAACTCAGAATTTGGTCAGAATTAAGGGAGGCTTCCGGGAACCATATCACCATCTAAAGTTGTTTTCTGATCTATCTAAAGCAACTATAGAAGTTCGGAAACACTTTCGATCACTGACCTCCATGTTGAGGGAGCGAGGCCTTCTTGTAAGCAGGGCTTTCCTCTACGCCTCTTTTTTAATTACAATGGGAGGAATGCAACTTTTCTTTCACCTGAAGAGGGGTTCCAATTTCTGAAATCTTAGGGTGTCTTGTCCTCTACAGTTTCTTCTGCTGGTCCAGGACATGTCACCTGAGCCTATTGTGATGTGTGTCTATGGGTTCTCTGATATTATATGATTTAATATTGTGCTTAGCTTGTATATTTGTCTATTTGATATAGGTGTTAATGAGGGTTTCCTTAAGCGGGAGTCACACACAGCAATCTCGCTAGCGATATCGCTGCTGAGTTACAACTTTTGTGACGTAACAGCGATCTCACCAGCGAGATCGCTGTGTGTGACAGCTATCAGCGACCGGCCCCCCTGCCAGTATCGCTGATCGCTGTAAGAAACCTCTGGACATTTTTTTGGTCGCTGGTCTCCCGCTGGCCAGCACGCATCGCTGCGTGTGACAGGCGGGAGACCAGCGATCAGCTGTGAAAAATAGAAATAAAATAAAAAATATTGTTATTCTCACCTTCCGACGTCCCGCGCAGCATTCCTCTCTCCACGCTCCGGTCCCAGTGATCCTTTGCACGAATGACTGCGAGACTTCGCGCTCCCGCGAGACCGTGACTCTCGTGGTCATTCTCGCAAAGGATCACTGGGACCGGAGCGTGGAGAGAGGAATGCTGCGCGGGACGTCGGAAGGTGAGAATAACAATATTTTTTATTTTAATTCTATTTTTTACAGGGATGGCAAGCGATGCCGGGCGCTCGGCATCACTGTGCTGATCGCTGGTGAAGCTGTCTGACAGCTCACCAGCGATCACATAGCGACTTACCAGCGATCCTGACACCTTGATATCTGTGTCGGTATCGCTGGTAAGTCACTATATGCGACTCCAGCTTTAGCCTTGCGCTGCACGGACTTTTCCCCCGGCACAAGTAGGAGAACCATTTTCTGTGGTTTCCCTCTTAGGGTTCTAACACGGTACAATTTTAAGTTTGTACTTATTCTTTGGTTATTTAGTTTTGTAGTATTTTCTATTTTTGACACTTTCCAGCTGGTGATTACTTATAACGTTAAGGGGCTTAATAGTCCAAATAGGTGTTTTTCCTTTCAGAGAGAAATTAATAAATCTGCAGCAGATGTCGTGTGCCTCCAGGAGACTAAATTTAAAATTAATAATCATCCCACGTTTTCCCTAAAAAATTACCCTCATGTTTTTGAGGCCTCGGATCCCTCTAAAAAGGTAGGTGTCATGACCCTAGTCAGGGACTCCTTGTCGTTCGAACTGCTGGAGGAATTGGTTGATGTGAATGGTCATTTTCATGTCCTTGTCTGTTCTATAGACTCCCAAATTTATACCATTGTCAATATCTACGTTCCTACTAAAGGTCAAATTAGGTTTTTGAACAAATTACTAAAATAACTTGAACCGCTAAAAAGAGGCACTCTTTTACTCTTATGAGATTTTAATGTTTAATCTCTTTTTATTAAAGTGATAAAAAAGTACAACATATCACAAATACAAACATACATACACAGACTAAAGTAGTCACAAGACTTCTCAAAATAATGCACATCTTGCTTCATGCAAATATGGTGTCATCACAGAATCATTTACTGGTTAGTACTGTATAGGTTCATTGCTCAGCTCTTCTGTTCTTTCCTAGCATTTCAAGTTTTCACCACCTGTTGGTTCATTTCGATATTTATTTCGTTAAGCGGAAATCTATTTCCATTTGCTATAATTATCTATAGTATCCGCCCAATTCATCATCATTTATCCATGAAAGCAATTATGATTGCTTATGTTATTACGTCAGAATTAAAGGGAGAGTAAGAAGAAAAGGAAAAAAAATGGGAAAGGAAGGACAATGCATCCGCAGCCCTCTGAAACCAGCCCAGGAGTGCCGAAGAGAAACCCCACTACCGGGAAAGTCCCTCCCATTTCTCCATGAGAGCCCCGAAACTCCCAGAGTCCTTGAATAAAATCCAGGGTTGCCATGTCCGTAAATACCTCGAGTTATCACCCAAAGCCTGTGCAAACAATTCCTCCATATGGTGGATATGTGAGAATTCTGTTAGCCATTCAATCATGGACGGGATTTTCGTTGTACGCCAATGTCTAGGTATAACCATGCGGGCTGCCGTCAGGCAAAATCTCAGGATGCTATTTTTTTTGTTTTGCATTTGGTCCCGGTAACATGGACAGGATGGCCATCTGTGGAGTGGGATTTATATCATCTCCTGATATTTTATTATAAGTCGAGAATACTTCTCCCCAGAAACTCTTTATCCCTGGACACTGCCACCAAATATGGATCAAGGTTCCTCTTGCGTTCCCACAGCGCCGACACCCATCCGCCACCGAGGGGAATATGGCATGCAACCTCACAGGGTATTGGTACCATCTAGTAAGAATTTTGAAATTCTTCTCTTGGGCATGGCTAGCCGGAGGCATCCCATGAGCGCAGCGGTATGCCGATGTGATTTCCCTCTCAGTAAATGTGCACCCCATTTCCGCCTCCCACACTCTAATATATCCCGGGATTACTGTTGGAGTATCATCGTTTAGTAATTTGTACACAAGAGAAATTTGGTGCAATGGGGGTGTCTGTTGGGCGAACATCTTCTCAAACTGTGTCAGAGAAGGTGGTTCTCTCTCTCCACCAGAAATTCTTCTGACAAATGATTTCAATTGTTCATACTCCAACCAAGATAGTGTATGTGTGGGGTAATCGTCTTGTAACTCGTTGAGGGAGGAAAGTCCCCTCTTTGAGATTACTTGATATATTCTTTGATCGGATTCCATCCTCCATCCCAAAAACCTCTCACATTGAAAGCCCGTTGGAAAAATCAGGATTAGCGAATATAGGAGACAATGGAACAGTTGCGCTGATTAATTTTTTCTTATATTTTAGCTTGTCCCATCTCTTAAGAATCTCGCCAGCCATCATATCCCGACAACCCCCCCCCTATTTTCTCCTTATCTCTGGTCACTATCCATGGTAGATTCCATAATGGAACTAGGTATCCCTCCTGCTCCAGTCCAACCCATTGTTTGGTCTCCCGTCTGTAATGCCAATCAAAAATATGGATCAATTGTGAGGCCTGATGGTATGTCCCGCCCCCCCTTGTGATTTAGGTCTCGTCAATGTTCTGACACCATATAAAATGTATTAGTGCTGATTTAATAGTTTTAACCCCTTCATGACCCAGCCTATTTTGACCTTAATGACCTGGCCATTTTTTGCAATTCTGACCAGTGTCCCTTTATGAGGTAATAACGCTGGAACGCTTCAACGCATCCTAGCGATTCTGAGATTGTTTTTTCGTGACATATTGGGCTTCATGTTAGTTGTAAATTTAGGTCGATAATTTTTGCGTTTTTTTGTGAAAAAAATCAGAAATTTGGCGAAAATTTTGAAAATGTTGCAATTTTCACATTTTGAATTTTTTTTCTGTTAAACCAGAGAGTTATATGACACAAAATAGTTACTAAATAACATTTCCCACATGTCTACTTTACATCAGCACAATTTTGGAAGCAAAAAATTTTTTTGTTAGGAAGTTATAAGGGTTAAAAGTTGACCAGTGATTTCTCATTTTTACAACAAAATTTACAAAACCATTTTTTTTTTTAGGGACCACCTCACATTTGAAGTCACTTTGAGGGGTCTATATGGCAGAAAATACCCAAAAGTGACACCATTCTAAAAACTGAACCCCTCAAGCTACTCAAAACCACATTCAAGAAGATTATTAACCCTTCAGGTGTTTCACAGCAGCTAAAGCAATGTGGAAGGAAAAAAAATGGACATTTTAATTTTTCCAACACAAATTTTCTTTCAGCATCAATTTTTTCATTTTCACATGGGCAACAGGGTAAAATGGATCCTAAAATTTGTTGGGCAATTTCCCCTGAGTACACCGATACCTCATATGTGGTCATAAACCACTGTTTGGGGGCACGGCAGGGCTCAGAAGAGGAGAGCCATTTGACTTTTTGAATGGAAAATATGCTGGAATATTTAGCGCTTGACAATCTCTGAATATTCTAGAATTAAATCACAAGAACATACCCCTAAAAATGATACTTTACTAGGTTAAAAATAACCAAAAAACTTGGTTATGCACAAAAAAACAAAGAGTGACAAAAATCAAAACCAAAAGTGTTCAAACAAAACCCCAATAAGGGAATAACTAGGAATCCCTATTAGATGCCCTGAGCTCACAACTGCCTGGCCGCGGAGGTTGGCACCCTAGGGGGGACGTTGTGGCGCCCCCGCTCAACGATGACTGTCCCTAGGGACCCTGATACACCCTGCAGCCACTAGGGTTACCCTCTACCCAATCGTAAAGGGACCCCTCATTCTAGACAATAAAATACTGCTCTAAGGAGGGCCCTGTATCCCTTATAGTTAAAAACAATAGAACACATTCAATCCACATTAACAGGTAGGGTAAAGTTGTGAAGGAAGTATTTCTATTTTCACACATGGACTGTTATTGATCTTGTGGTCATCAGATAATTTCTCAAAAAATACCACAATCACTAGAATCAAACTAGTGCCACATGGAGATAATCACTCTCTTTTAATGCCCAATGGCTGCCATACTATCATGTCAGCAGTGTACATAGGGCTATATCCGCAATTGTCAACTCTATTGTCCATATAATTGCTGTTCATGAACAGTTTGATGCCCAATAGCTTCAACCCTGGCTTAGATAAACACTTTCACTTCACAAATGCCAGCAATGCCCAGTTGCCTTTATATATAGCTCACATATAGATTCATGCTATCATGAACACAGCCAGCATAGATTTGCAGCCGAGATATTCCACTGTGTCATGTCAATGGACATTATTGCACCTGTTCTTGGACACATGGCATCTGAGCATCTGGCCTCCTGATGAGCCATAAAGGGCGAAACGCGTAGAGGCGCGAATTAACCCATGACGAGTGGAGGGCTACACAGATGAGTATCGCTGTTGCAACTCTGTTGTATATAAATATGCTGGCAATGAGCTGGAAAGTGAAAGTATCTATCTGAGCCATGGATGAAAGCTAATGGGCATTAAGCCGCTTATGACAGAAAATGTATTGCTAACACAGTGGAATATCTCGGCTGCAAATCTATGCTGGCTGTGTTCATGATAGCATGAATCTATATGTGAGCTATATATAAAGGTAACTGGGCATTGCTGGCATTTGTGAAGTGAAAGTGTTTATCTAAGCCAGGGTTGAAGCTATTGGGCATCAAACTGTTTATGAACAGCAATTATATGGACAATAGAGTTGACAATTGCGGATATAGCCCTATGTACACTGCTGACATGATAGTATGGCAGCCATTGGGCATTAAAAGAGAGTGATTATCTCCATGTGGCACTAGTTTGAGTCTAGTGATTGTGGTATTTTTTGAGAAATTATCTGATGACCACAAGATCAATAACAGTCCATGTGTGAAAATAGAAATACTTCCTTCACAACTTTACCCTGAAACCACCTGTTAATGTGGATTGAATGTGTTCTATTGTTCTTAACTATAAGGGATACAGGGCCCTCCTTAGAGCAGTATTTTATTGTCTAGAATGAGGGGTCCCTTTTCGATTGGGTAGAGGGTAACCCTAGTGGCTGCAGGGTGTATCAGGGTCCCTAGGGACAGTCATCGTTGAGCGGGGGCGCCACAACGTCCCCCATAGGGTGCCAACCTCCGCGGCCAGGCAGTTGTGAGCTCAGGGCATCTAATAGGGATTCCTAGTTATTCCCTTATTGGGGTTTTGTTTGAACACTTTTGGTTTTGATTTTTGTCACTTTTTGTTTTTGGTGCATAACCAAGTTTTTTGGTTATTTTTAACCTAATAAAGTATCATTTTTAGGGGTATGTTCTTATGATGAAATATTTAGCGCTTGCCATGTTGCGTTTGGAGAGTCGCTGTGTGCCTAAACACTGAAGCTCCCCCACAAGTGACCACATTTTGGAAACTAGACCCCCCAAGGAACTTATCTAGATGCATAGTGATCACTTTGAACCCCCAGGTGCTTCTCAAATTGATCCGTAAAAAAAATAAAAAAGTACTTTTTTTTCACAAAAATTATCTTTTAGCCTCAGTTTTTTCATTTTCACATGGGCAACAGGATAAAATGGATCCTAAAATTTGTTGGGCAATTTCTCCTGAGCACACCAATACCTCATATGTGGTCATAAACCACTGTCTGGGTGCATGGCAGGGCCCGGAAGGGAAGAAGCGCCATTTGACTTTTTGAATGGAAAATTAGCTCCAATCGTTATCGGACACCATGTCGCGTTTGGAGAGCCCCTGTGTGCCTAAACATTGGAGCTCCCCCACAAGTGACACCATTTTGGAAACTAGACCCCTTAAGGCACTTATCTAGATGTGTAGTGAGCACTTTTAACTCCCAAGTGCTTCACAAAAGCTTATAACAGCGCAGTGAAAATAAAAAATCATTTTTTTTTCCTCAAAAATGATTTAACACGCTATTTTTTATTTTCACAAGGGTAACAGGAGAAATTGGACCACAAAAGTTGTTGTCCAGATTGTCCTGAGCACGCTGGTACCCCATAGGTGGGGGGGCCACTGTTTGGGTGCACGGCAGGGCACAGAAGGGAATGAGCGCCATTTGACTTTTTGAAATGAAAATTAGCTCCAATCGTTAGCGGACACCATGTCGTGTTTGGAGATCCCCTGTGTGCCTAAACTTTGGAGCTCCACCACAAATGACCCCATTTTGGAAACTAGACCCCGTAAGGAAAGTATCTAGATGCATAGTGAGCACTTTGAACCCCCAGGTGATTCACATAAGTTTATAATGCAGAGCAGTGAAAATAAAAAATCTTTTTTTTCCTAAAAAAAAAAAAAAATTTTTAGTCGGCAATTTTTTATTTTCACAAGGGTACCAGGATAAATTGGACCCCAAAAGTTGTCCAGTTTGTCCTGCGCACGCTGGTACCCCATATGTGGGGGGGAACCACTGTTTGGGCACACGTTGGTGCTCAGCAGGGAAGTAGTGACATTTTGAAATGCTGACTTTGATGGAATGGTCTGTGGGCGTCATGTTACATTTGCTGAGCCCCTGTGTGCCTAAACAGTAGAAACCCCCCACAAGTGACCCCATTTTGGAAACGAGACCCCCCAAGGAACTTATCTAGATGTGTGGTGAGCACCTTGAACCCCCAAGTGCTTCACAGAAGTTTATAACGCAGAGCCGTGAAAATAAAAAAATCATTTTTTTCCCTCAAAAAAAATGATTTTTAGCCCGCAATTTTTTTTTTTTCACAAGGGTAACAGGATAAATTGGACTCCAAAAGTTGTTGTCCAGTTTGTTCTGAGTACGCTGATACCCCATATGTGTGGAGGAAACATTGTTTGGGCACACGTCAGGGCTCGGAATGGAAGTAGTGACGTTTTGAAATGCAGACTTTGATGGAATAGTCTGCGGTCGTCATTACGTTTGCAGAGCCCCTGATGTCCCTAAACAGTGGAAACCCCCCACAAGTGACCCCATTTTGGAAACTAGACCTTCCAAGGAACTTATGTAGATGTATGTTGAGCACTTTCAACCCCCAAGTGCTTCACAGAGGTTTATAATGCAGAAACGTGTAAATGAAAAAAAACTTATTTTCCACAAAAATAATTTTTTAGCCCCCAATTTTTTTATTTTCCCAAGGGTAACAGGAGAAATTAGTCCCCAAAAGTTGTTGTGCAATTTTTCCTGAGTACGCTGATACCCCATATGTGGGGGTAAACCACTGTTTGGGCACACGTCGGGGCTTGGAAGGGAGGGAGCACCGTTTGACTTTTTGAACGCAAAATTGGCTGGAATCAATGGTTGCACCAAATCGCGTTTGGAGACCCCCTGATGTGCCTAAACAGTGGAAACCCCTCAATTCTAACTCCAACCCTAACCCCAACACATCCCTAACCCTAATCCCAACCCTAACTATAACCCTAACCCCAACACACCCCTAACCCCAACACTAACACTAACCATAACACTAACCACAAGCCTAACCCTAATTCCAACCCTAACCCTCTTTCCAACCCTAACCCTCTTTCCAACCCTAACCCTCTTTCCAACCCTAACCCTCTTTCCAACCCTAACCCTCTTTCCAACCCTAACCCTCTTTCCAACCCTAACCCTCTTTCCAACCCTAACCCTCTTTCCAACCCTAACCCTAATTGAAAAACTAAAATAATATTTTATTTTATTAGTTATGCCTACCTATGGGGGTGATAATCGGGGGGGGGTTAATTTACTTTTTATTTCATTTTGATCACTGTGAGAGTGATCAAAATGAAATAATGGAATCTGCAGCCGGCAGATTTGGGCGGGCGCACTGCGCACGCCATTTTCCAAGATGGCGGCGCCCATGAACCGGACCCGCCGGACACCGGGAGCGACAGGGGGACATAGAAGGTGCCGGGGCGGTGACAGTGGGTGAGGGGGTTATCGGAAGCTGGCGGGGAGTGGAGGGAATCGGAGGGGGGGCAGATGATGACAGCGGCGGCAGATCGCCGCTGTCATTCAATGGCAGGGGGGGCGATCGCCGGTGGGGGGGCCAATCGGTGTCTCCAGCCATGTCCGATGCTACTGCAGCATCGGCCATGGCTGGATTGTAATATTTCATCAATTTTCATTTATGAAATATTACTATCGCTCTGATTGGCGGTTTCACTTTTAACAGCCAATCAGAGCGATCGTAGCCACGTGGGGGCGAAGCGACGCCCCCTGTGGTGAATTACAAAGCCCCCTGTATCTGCGGGTCATGTGACCTTTCATTGACCCCCGGTCACCCGACCCGCAGGGGGGCTTTGAATTCATGACACAGGGTATGCGTGATAGGTCGGACTGGCACCGACTTTCATGACGCATACGCTGTGTCACAGGTCGGGAACCGGTTAAAGAAACTTTGAGGTGGCGTGATCGGTACTGTCTGGAACACAAAGGAACCGGGGAAGCACATCCATCTTGAATGTATTTATACGGCCAAACCACTAAATCATTTTCTGATCATACTTTAGATCCTTTATAGTTTTATTCAGTAGGGTTTCATAATTTAGTGTGTATAATTAGTTTAGGTCTGAGGGGACCTGTATGCCCAAATATTTAATGGCGCCCATCTGCCATTTGAATGGGATTATTTTGCCCTCTCCACATCCCCCCATGGTAAAGTGATATTAAGTGCCTCGGTTTTGGTGTAGCTTATCTTAAAATTACTGACCTCTCCATACTTTTTGAATTCGGACATTAGTGCAGGTATGGTGATGTGAGGTTGAGAGATGTATAAAAGAAGATCATCTGCATACAATGATGTTTTATAATGCTTCTGACCTATCTTGATACCCCATATGCTAGGGTTATTCCTCACCGCTACCGCTAAATGCTCCATTGCCACCGTGTACTACAAGGGCGAGAGAGGACACCCATCTCGTTCCATTATGAATCTGAAAGGGGTCCGAGAGCAATCCATTAATTTTAATTGTAGCTGACGGGTTCGTGTAAAGGGCCGCAATTTTGTATAAAAACCTGTCCCCCAACCCTATCTGTCGGAGGGCTGATTGAAGGAAGCTCCACCTCACTCGGTCAAACGCCTTTCCGGCGTTCACCGATATCAGTCCCAGGTGCTTCCGGTGGGTCCTGGCATGAGCGATCAAAGATATAGTCTTCAACACTCCATCACGAGCCTCTCTTCCCTGAATGAAACCCACCTAGTCTGAATGTATTATACAGTATATGGTAATAGGGGTGCAAGTCTGTTGGCCAGTATCTTCGCTAATAGCTTTACATCTATATTTATTAAAGAGATCGGTCTATAGTTAGAGACCACTGTTGGATCTTTTCCCGGTTTTGGCAATACTGTGATATAGGCCGCCAGAGATTGATGCATAAACCATGATGATTCAGAAATGGAGTTCTAAGTCCTTGTCATATGTGGTGTTAACTGTTCTCTGAATAGTTTATAAAAGTGGGGGGAAACCCATCTGGGCCAGGGCTCTTCCCGTTTGGTGTATTCCTTATGGCCTCCTCTTAGGTGATTTTAACTTGGTACCCGATAATACGCTTGATGCCTCTTCTTCCAGTACTTAATTTCCCTTCTTTAAATAATGGGCTTTTCACCAATGAATTTTTTGACGTTTTTGTTCTCTCAATTCCACCTCAAAGGAATATTCATTTTTTTCTGACTCTCTTATCTGCCTCTCGTATTGACCTCATTTTGTCAGACGTATTTTCTCTCCCTAGATTTTCCTCAGTTTCAATTGGAAATAAATCTATTTCAGATCATGCTTCTGTTATTGCTAAGTTGGTTGAGGGGCACTCTTAATAATCAGCAGTTGTGGAAGTGTAATGCTTCTATTTTTAAAAATCCTACTTACCATAAGGAAATATCTAAATCTCTCAATTTGTATTTTTCAGAAAATATATTTGATCCTTCCAAACCATTCCTCCAGTGGAATGCTCACAAGGCGGTTATACGAGGCACTCATATTCGTATTTCCTCCCGTATAAAAAGTTTTATCCGTCAAAAAATTAAAAATTTACAGGCTTTAATTAAGGAGAAAGAGTTGGAATTGTCCTTATCTAAGAATCCTCCCTCTAGCTCCACATCTCTAGCTGATGTATCCCATCTTCGAAATGAATTAAGGGCCACAATTTTTTCGTTCTATGATTCAGCAGTAAAGAAATCAAAATTTCATCATTACATGTCCCTTAATAAACCCACCCGTTTTTTGTTTAATCGAATAAAGAAGCTTTGAGTACGCACCCGCATTGACAAAATTACTTCTCCTAAGGGATTATCCCTCACCAACCCACAAGACATTGCAAATGAATTGGCGAAATATTTCAATCAAGCGTATAATTTGAGGTCTGATCCCTCTCTACACGCTCCAGATGCGGACTCTATTAATTCTTCGGTTAACCTTCCAAATCTCAACTCTGTGGACGCAGATATTTTATCTGCTCCTTTTACTGCTTAAGAGATTGGTGACACCATTAGTCAATTAAAGTCATATAAAGCCCCTGGTTCCGATGGTTATAGTAATTATTATAAGTCTTTCCGCGACATTTTTGTCCCCCATTTAACTAAACTTTTTAATGCAGCTGGGTCCGTTGATTCCTTCCCTAGAGAAAATTTAGATGCTACAATCGTACTATTTCCCAAACCCAATACTAATCCTGTTCAAATTCTTAATTATCGTCCCATTTCATTAATAAATACTGACCTCAAAATTTATTCTAAAGTTTTAGTTAATAGTCTTAATCTTATTCTGCCTAAATTAATTTCCACGGACCAAATTGGCTTTATCAAACATCGGCAATCCATTGAAGGGACCAGACGGCTAATATTATAAAGTTAATCAATTCCCAAAAACTTCCTTCTGCTCTAATTTCATTAGATGCAGAAAAAGCGTTTGATCGCTTGAATTAGACCTTTCTCCGATGCTCCCTACTAAAATTTGGATTTAATTTAGACTTTATCACCAAAATTATGGCCTTATATTTTGACCCTCAAGCAAAAATTTACATTAATAATCACTTTTCCTCCCCATTTCCAATGGTACCCGGCAGGGTTGTCCCCTCTCTCCATTGCTTTTTGACCTTGCAATAGAACCGCTAGCCCAATTAGAATCATAGAATCGTAGAGTTGGAAGGGACCTCCTGGGCCATCTAGTCCAACCCCCTGCTCAAAGCAGGATTCGCTAAATCATCCCAGTCAGAGATCATTCCTCCATAGAGGGTGTTCGAACAGATCGTCAGGAGTTTAAGGTCAGTCTATATGCTGATGATGTCCTCCTGTCTCACTAATCCCTGCTCCTCTATTCCACATTTACAATCCCTTATTCAAAAATGTTCCTCCCTTTCCTATTTTAAGATTAATGAGTCCAAATCCCAAATTTTCCAATTTAATCTCACCAATTCTCAAATCAGGAGTATAAAGGCTGTCTTCTTGGGGTTGGGCAGAGAGGGAAATTGTTCATTTAGGTCTGCGGTTTTCTAGAAACCTTGGATCTCTGATTTCCACTAACCTAGGTTCCCTAATTGCCTCCATTTCTAAAGGCCTTAATTTTTATGCGGACAAAGAATTGTCCTGGTGGGGAAATAGTCTAGTAGCCAAATCAATATTCCTTCCCAAAATCCTCTGTTTTCAGATCCCTTCCCCTGCTTATTTCCACTCTTTATTTACCTAGTCTGCAGACACGCCTTAATATATTTATTTGGGGAAATAAAATTCCCGTATTGCTTCAAATCAGTTATACAAACATAAGTTACGTGGAGGTATGGAACTACCTAACATCTCAGCTTATTATTACTCTAATCTTAAGCAAAGTCTATGTTGGTGGTCAACTGGCCATATACCTTCATGGGCGGACTTAGAATTTTATTTTAATAAAAATTCCCCTCCTTGTTCTCTTATTTTGAATCTATTGACATCTAAGCATTTATCTCAGTCTAATCATCCAATTTTTATGGCTGCTATTGTGGCTTGGAGGAAGTTTTTTTAAATTTAAGAGTGGTTTTTCTAGGATTCAACTCCTGTTGAGGCTTCCTCTCTCTTTTCTGGCATCTGTTTATTTATTCGATTTGCATTCTACTTGGGCTGACTGGGGTATTTCTAAATTAAATGACATCTTTGATGGTCATAAATTTGTAGCTTTTTCTCATCTTAAGAATAGGTTTGGGGTTCCCTCCTCTGCTTTTCTACACTTTACTATGTTGAAAGAATTTTTGACTCCACTGGTGACTCGCTGCCCTCCGCTATCGGAGCCAGCGATCAATATTTTATGCAACTCTGGCCATAATATTTTTTGGTCCACTCGTCATATCTACCAGTGGTTCAACAACGATTCTGCATTTATAAAATCCCCATATATCAAAAAAATGGGAATCGGTTTTGAATTTTTCTGTTACCCCAGATGTTTGGGAACTGACCATGTCTCTAACCTATTCTGCTACCATGTCTATGGCTCTCCATGAGTTCTACTTTAAAATCATATCGAGATGGTACTATTCGCCATCTCGTCTAGCTTTTATCAACCCTTCCATCTCCCCTCTCTGTTGGAGGGACTGCGGGCAACATGGTAGCCTTTCCCATTTATTTTGGTTTTGTCCACGTCTTCGGCATTTTTGGGACGACATCTCCTCTCTTATTTCTCATATTTTAAAATCAGATTTTTCACCGACTCCTCAGTTCACCCTGCTCTCATTAGATGCAAGTCATTTGAATCCTTCTGTTAGGAAATTGGTTATTCATTTACTTTTGGTTTCTAAAAATGAAATTGCGGTTTATTGGAAATCCACTCGAGTGCCTTCTTCACTCGATATTACTGCAAAGCTGACTTCACATAAGCCATTTGAGCAAAAATTGGCGTTGCTGAATGGCTGTCTTCCTTCCTTTATAAAGAAATGGTCTCGCTGGCTGGAAATGTTTCCATGAGTTATTATTATTTATAGTCTGGTTGTGTTTTTTTATTTTTTCTTTCATGTGTCATGAATGCCTCATGATATTGCATTTATGTATGCTCTGTTATAAAATGTTAATAAAATTGTTTGGAAAAGAACACTAAAGGTGATGTGTTAGCTTATACTGTGAGTTTGTGGAGACAGACTGACCTTAACAAGTCATTTATTTGGTTGATAGAGCCAAGCATTCATTTTAACAATGGCCTTTCCTTAGACAATAACTGCAGGAAACTTACTCAGATTTTCTTTCACAAGCGCTTGCAGATTCTTCGATCTCTTTCTCTCTTTCAGCGAGAAGCTCCTCTTTGCTTACAAGTGACTGCTGTGTCTGTGCAAGCTCCTCAGACGCCGTTTTTAACCTGCAAAACAAATTGTGATATATTCCTGAGCGGACACAGAGGGCAACGCAAGACAAGTAAATTGAGCCCAACATGAAATCGCTGTCCACAAGGTGAGAATTAAATAGAAAGCGATAAATCCTGCTCAGTGTTAAGCAAGGAAGAGCGGACGCTATCACATTTCATTCTAACAAGGTCCTGCGTTAAGATGCAGAAGATACGACCAAGCAGGAAATGGAGCTGCCTAGTTAAACAGGAGCTTGTATCAGAAACATGCAGAGAAACCTGAACGGAATAAATGGGGTGAGATTTCATACTGCGCAACCTAAATGTATAACTACGCGTTATCAAAAAGCACAGTTATGGCTAAGCTTGACTGAAGGCTTTCAATATATATATTTTTAGACAAATGCATAATGAATAAATTAAAAAAAAAAAAAAAAAAAAAAAGTTGTGCAAACCACCTCCACAACACCTATAGCAACATACGTGCCATAAAAAAAACAAATGCAAATTAAAGAAGCATTCCCATCTTAACTTTTTTTGTTTTTTTTTTATTAAAATTAAATAAATGTGCATGAAATGTGGTGTGAGTATTAATATACTCAATCACTGCTCTCTCCGGTGTCCAGCGCTGTTCTGCTCCTCTTCTGACTGACGTCGTGCTCTAGGTGGCAGAGAAGTGGTTTTCACAATGGAAGTCTATGGAGCCTTAGAAAAAGGCACCAAAGACTTACTTGGTAAAAGAAACTTCAAGGCTCTTCTGCAAAGAGTGACCCCGACAGACTGAAGAACGATGACGTCACTGAGAAGAGGAGCGAACAGTGCTGGATCTTGGAGAATCATCTATACACACATTTAACAGCAAAAAATGTAGGTAGGAATGATTAAAGGGAATCTGTCACCCCTTTTTTGAGATATCATATAATGATATCTTTCAATTGTGTGTCACATAAGGAGTCTCTTAGTACTTTTGCCTCTATACATTTCATCTTGTGTAACGCAAGACAGCGAGGGGGGGAGCAGTTGAATAAGCCCCGCCCAGCGGACCGGACCGTGGCAGTTTACATACATCTGAACCGATATAAAAAAGGTATTTATGCGTGAAAGGTGAGGGGTCAGGGGGAAGCAAAAGTACTAAGAGAATCCTTATGTGACACACAATTGAATTATATCATTATATGATATCTCAAAAAAGGGGTGACAGATTCCCTTTAAGACTTTTTAGACTTGGCATACATATACAGTGGGGAAAATAAGAATTTGATACACTACCGATTTTGCAAGTTTTCTCACCTACAATAACTGTATTACCTGTACTAAATGCACCCGTTTGAACTTATTACCTGTATGAAAGACACCTGTCCACACACAATCAATCACACTCCAACCTCCCCACCATGGCCAAGACCCAAGAGCTGTCTAAGGACACCAGGGACAAAATTGTAGACCTGCAAAATGCTGGAATGGGCTACAGGACAATAGACAAGCAGCTTGGTGAGAAAGCAATCGCTGATGGCACAATTATTAGAAAATGGAAAAAAATTTAAATCAACGCACCTAAGTCAGAGGCACTCTGTATCCCTCCTCAAATCCACACAGGATTCCATCCAGTCCAATTTTCCCTTTGCCTGGCCCTCACAGGGCATTAAATACTTAGGAATTCGTCTTCATAAAGACCTCTCCTGTCTATCTTAATTTTGGGCCCTTTATTGAACAACTCCATAGAGATCTTAATTCTTGGACGGTGAAAGATTTTTCCTGGTTCGGCTGCATAAAAATGCTAAAAATGAACGTCCTACCTAAACTCTTATACCGCTTTCAAACCATCCCAGTGGCAATTGCCTCCAATTTTTGGGAAAGGATGCGTAGTAGCTTTTGCACATTTGGTCCAAGTATTTGTGGAGAAGTCCTGATCAGACACAAAAGGGGGGCCTTAGCCTTTCGGATTGTAGAAGATATTACATGGCAGCAATACATACTAGAGTCCTGGACGTCTTCCATCATTTGGAGGTGAAATTATGGGTCAGACTAGCTCAATCCATTTGCTTTAAAGCTCTTACCTCTCAGCCATGGTGCACCCATTTAACTGTTCCCTCTCCTGGTCTCATATCATATAGTACCCACAACACTGTTCTGGCTTTGAGATGCCATAAAAACAGCTTATCTTTAAATCGACCCTAGGGCCCTTTGCTCCCAATTTCAGATAATGCGAATTTCCCACCAGGCCTATCTGCAAATAGATTTCTCGGTTCAAACAAATCCCATCCGATATTCTTTTCTCATGTCAACTCCAATACTTCGCTGCTTTCCCTCAACGACTTGCTACAGGAAAGAGCTGCTTCCACGAAGGTTAATTATGAATATAGTCAGTTACAACACTTCTATTTAGCTATGAAGAAGCGCACACATCTCCACAGAGATCTCAAAAAGTTTGAAAAACTGTACTCATCATTGTCACCCCCTACACACTCCATCTACCTAATTTATAATCTCCTCATTGCCTAGATAACGGACAACAGGCCAAAATATTGCGATGCATGGGAAAGAAAACTGGGGAAGTCCTTCTCTGACCCACAATGGGATAAATGTTTCTTCCTAATACATAAAACCTCAACAGAGTCCAAAGCTCCCGAAACTTCCTTCAAAATCATCTCTAGATGGTACCGGGTATCAGCAGTCCTCCATAGATGGTACACAGTGGTCTCAGACAGATGTTGAGGTGTGGGGAGGGGAAGGGGACAACGTCACACATATGGTTGGGGGGGCCCTAAAATAAATACATTTTGGGCAAAGGTGGTTCCCCTTGACTGAGAAAATAACTGGTCTGACCATCCCCAATAGACCAGAAGGACTCGTCCTATCAATGTCACCAAGAAGTAAACGCATGTATAAAAGGTCGTCAATAGGCTACCTAATGCAGGCGGCTAAGAATGTCATTCCATGGCATTGGAAAAGCACTAATCCACCCACTGTGGAGGATTGGTTTGCGGGGATTTCTCCAGGGCTGTGGAGTCAGTAAGCCACAGTTGCGACTCCGACTCCTGGATTTTATCAGGCTCCGACTCTGACTCCGGCTCCTTCATAAATGGCCAATTCATAACAAATTTACTGTTGTAAAATATTAAACATCGTGCTTATTCAGTTTCTCACTATCATACAAGTAATCAGACCACAGAGCAAAAACTACATTTATTAGAATACAATTAGAATATAGCAAATAACTTTTATAAACTGTAAGTAAATATGCAATAAACACTTTTATGCAGTTAATAAGAAGAAATCTATAAATTTGTCCTCAGAAAAAGTATTGCCTCTGTCAGATCCTCCTTCATGGATGCCCTCAAATCTGATCTAATTATTTTGAGAGCAGAGAACAACCTCTCTACACTAACTTGTGTTGGTGGCAAAGCAGTAACCACTCGGGCAACATCTCTGACAATGTCAGGATACAGAGTAATCGCTTGTTGCACTGTTATTTTTGATGAACGGTCAAATTTCTCTATTACTTTTAGTGCACATGAAAAATTCTGCTGAAATGTACTGGCTGTGTTACTTGATGGGGAGGACTCTTCTATGCGGGAACGCTTTGCACGGTCCTTGTGATCCAAATATTTTTTTAAATTAAATTCTTCATCAGTTGATGATGACGGTGAAGATGTGGCAGGACGACCAAATTCTTCTTGTTCCTCCTGACTGTTCTGCAACCCTTTCATCCTTACTGCTATTTCAAACAGAGATTCTTTTCCTTTACTTAGCTGTTGATCATCTAGAAGAATCCGATGCATTGGGTCTACATAAACAGCTGCCAAAAGAATGTTATTTTGTAATAGTAGCTCCTCTCTCCGTTTCATTGATGTAGCAATGCCACTTGCAATTAACCCTCCTCTTTGGGACAGGCGAAACATCAGGTTCTTCCACTCCTTTAAGAAAATACCTGGAGTTAAGTCCTCTGCTTGTAATTTTTTAGTCACTGTAAATGGGTGCTCTAGCAATTTTTCCAGCTCAGTCACCTGATTGCACTGACTTTCATTTAGCGTCAGTTGAGGGTTAGCCATGTCTACAAGAAAGGTTTTCAGTTCAACCAAGCGCTGAATCATTAAGTACTGCCCCATCGTGTGGCTTGATCAATAATTGCCCCTTTTCCAGCACGTCTCTTCAAAATTGAGTCAACTTTAGGGGTTCTGGCAACAGTAGCCAATTTTCTCACCTTGCCAATCAGTGCAGCAGCATGTCCTTCTTGCAGACTGTCTCTTATAGCCAGCTGTAGCGTATGCACAACACAGCGCATGTGATGAATGAAAGAACATATTGACACAGTTTCAACAAGATCATCTAAACTATCATGTTGCTGTTCATCTGAAGCAACTTCAGTTTGCTCCTCAGTTACAATACTGTGTTCCTCTATTTCAAACATTTCTGTGTCTGTAGACCCAGAATGTTCTTCTAGCTGCTGGTCACCATCATTACTCTCATTCATTAGCTTAATAGTACTTATCATATTTGAAGCATTGTCAGTTACGACAGAAAGAACTTGCTCTTTTTTAAGTTCATAGTCTTGCAGAACCTTTTCCACCAAGACCTGGAGAAACTCACTGGTGTGATGAGCTTTGGTGTCTTTTACTGCCAATGTCTTGGTAACTTTCATTTTTGTCACAAACAAATCGGACATTGATGGCAAAATAGTTCACTCTGTGACGTGTGCAGGCATCCATTTTAAGAAACAGAAAGCGTCCCTTGAGAGTTTTTTTAAGTTCTTCCTTTTGTTTAAAAGCTTCTTCGATTACTAATTTTCTAACACTCTCTCTCTCCAGAGAAACACCAAGCTTGCGGGCCATTTCCCCATTCAGACACATAAAAGCTGGTCGTGAAAATAATGAAATAGGCACACTATCCTTTACAACAAGCTCTATGATCTGTTTTTTAAATGTATCTACTGTCATTGTCACAGTAACTTTGTCACTGACAAAATATCTTGCAACTGATGGCTGCAAAGTTCTCTGCTCCTTTGTTTGGCTGGAAGAGCTGGGCACTGGTTCATTGGTTTGGATGCAGTCTTTCTCATCCACTGCTTTCAGTACTTCTGGATGAAAGCGCTGTAAATGTCTCTTTAGATTAGAAGCTCTGGTAGGAGCATTTTCATCTTTGCCTGAATATGCACTCATCTTGGCTTCACAGCATTTGTTTTCGTCTGGATCATTTGTCATACACTGACAGACATAATGTTTTCTATCTTGAGTGATGGTGAAATGTTCAAATACAGCTGATTTAATGTGATTGCTTCTTTGACATTCTCAGGTTTTTAATTCTGCATTCACAATCCAAATGACAATTGTTTTTCCTAAAAACAATTGTACAAAATTATTGCCAGGTCGTACAACTGATATAGTGGTCAGTAATACTGTTATTATTCCTCATGTACTCACCGTTAACTGATGCAAAGTTTGTTGAAAGGATAATACTTCTTACAGTCTTCCTCTTCTGAGTAGCAGGCAGCTGTGAGATGCTTGGAAGATGCACACCAAGTATGATCTAGTCTAGAGGAGGAGCTTTACTACTAAGAATTTGCAACACATTTTCACTTTCAGTTTCATACATTGTAAGTAGGGGGGTTGGGGCAGCATGAGGTTAAGCAAGTATAAGATTAGATAAGGGCAGTGGAGAACAGTGACACACGAGAAGTAAGAAATGTCTCTATCTCCAGCAGAACTGCTTATCACTGTTGTTCATAGTTTGATAGAACATATATATTTGAGTAACATAAAATTCATATAAAAGTTCAATTATGAAATATTAATACATTTTTTTTTAAAGCTGGAGTCGGAGTCGGTACATTTCTACCGACTCCGACCAAAACTAACTCCGACTCCACAGCCCCGGATTTCTCTCCTTAATAGGATGGAGCATCTGATTGCCCTCTCACCAGCTTATGTTGATAGATACTGTTTGATTTAGAGGGATAGGCTGGATTTCCAAAACCCTGACCCATACCATCTAGCCCCCAACTAACAATATCCGGGATGTCTTCACAAAAATGTTCATAATCACACTCTGATTGGTGGTCTGCCGTGGACCGCTCCCTCTCTCGCTTTATATTTCTTATGGAAACAACACATGCTTGATCGGGATATTGATGGAAAATCCTCTCTATAGCCCCAATGTACTGTAGTTAAGCATATATTTATAGTTTTATTTTACCCACTGAACTATTTGTATTGTATTTTCATGTACTTTCTAAGAACAAAACTAAAAAACTTGAAATAGAAAAAAAAAAAGAAAATGGAAGAAATACATGACTGTCAATCTTACTCGGTCTGGGGCTTCATGCAAGATAACTCCCCGTGAGGCAAGGATGGTTCTGAGAAAGGTCAGGAATCAGCCCAGAACTACACAGGAGTACGTGGTCAGTGAAGAAAGCTAGGACCTCAGTTTCAAACATTACCGTTAGTAACACTACGCAGTCATGGATTAAAATCCTGCAGGGCACGCAAGGTCCCACTACTTACACTAGCACATGCTGGGGCCCGTTTGAAGTTCACCAATGACCATCTGGATGATCCAGAGGAGGTGTGGGAGAAAGACATGCAATCAGATGAGACCAAAATAGAACTTTTTGGTATCAATTTCACTCGCCATGCTTGGAGGAAGAAGACGGATGAGTTCAACCCAAAGAACACAGTCCCAATCGTCAAGCAGGGTGGGGGAAACATCAAATTTTGGGGGTGTTTTTACGCAAAGGGGACAGAACGACTGCACAGCATTAAAGGAAGGATGGATGGGGTCATGTACAGCGATATTTTGTCCAACAACCTCCTTCCTTCAGCAAGAGCGTTGAAGTTGGGTTGTGGCTGGGTCTGCCGGCATGACAATCACCAGAAACACACAGCCAGGGCAACTAAGGAGTGGCTCTATAAGAAGCATTTCAAGGTCCTGGCATGGCCTAGCCAGTTTCCAGACCTAAATCCAAAAAAAAAATATTTGGAGGGAGCTGAAACTCAATGTTGCCCAACGACAAAACTGAAAACATGAAAAATCTGGAGATCTGCATGGGAGGACAGAGCCAAAATGCAAATTATGTATAAGTCATACAATGCGATTTTCAGGATTTTCTATTAGACTGTCTCTAACAGCTGAAGTACACCTATGATAAAAATTACAAACTTCTACATTCTTTTTAAGTGGGAAAACTTGCAAAATCGGCAGTGCATCAAATACTTATTTTCCCGACTGTATATCCGTTACAATGCAGAGGGAGGAATCCATGGTAAGAGTTAAATGTTCTGCCATACCCTGTAAGAAGTCAGACAAAATTGCTAAACAAAGGTTTATGGCTGAAGAACTGTTCAACTAACAATTGCCTGGTGGGCAATCGTGGTGCCAAAAAGCCATACATATACTGCATTACTTTACACTGGCCATGAATGTTCAAAACCACTGGAGGAAAAATCTTACTGGGAATGTTCTCCAAGGCTACGCTCCAATGATGAGCTTTAGGCAAGTTTCTCACACTGCTTAGTTGAGTAAAATAGATTAATTTCAATTTTCTAAACAGGTGCACAATCTTTAAAATCAAAAACTCAGCTAAAGCTCATCGCGGAAACGTAGCACAAAATACATTATTTGTAGACGAGCAACAATTGGGACATAAAGTTAAACAAAGCCTTCTTTCCTGACTATGGTGGGGTGTCATTTCACCAAAATAACTATCACTGGGGTGAAGCAGTCCTGTGTCAATAACGTTAGTCTAAAATGTGCAGGCACATCCGACATTACAGCCTGATAATAAGACTACGCAGATAAAACGGAGACAGAATCTGTCACATTAAGATGAGCATTACATTCTTACATTCTATATCTGAAGAGCAATGAGAAAGTTACAGGAGGATTGTTCCAAACCTTACATCATCTCATCCCACAAAATGTAAATGAAAATCAAGCTGGCATTTCATTTAATCTTGTGAATGCCGGTTGTAAACGGTGTCTAGAAGTGGACCCGAAATGTCACATTCTTCTCCGACTTCAATAGAGCATTTGAAGAAAGATAAACTTTCATTTTCATCCTTTGTAACAAGTCCAGGAAGCGGTCCCTGGATGACTTCCAAAAGATGACAAAAGCTTCAAGCCCCCGCTAGCTATGTCAGGGATGGTAGCAGACAGTCTTAAGCTCATCTTATACATGACGCCGTTTGGATTCAATGCACATCTCTACAGAGAAATTAGTCAAAGCCGCAAACAGATGCTATTAGATAAAAGAGGAGATCTGCAACTTTTCTTAAGTAAGCAGAAATATCAAAAGACAGCAGCTTCATTGAAAGGCACTTTACAGCACTGTGGGAAAAGTAACGCTCTCTCATGCAAGACATGGAGATGATTTACCAGGCTAGTTTGGATGTTACTATTCCCCCTTTCAGCGGGATCAGGACTGACGTAGTGTGACACCGTCAGAACTGAACTGACAACTAGAGACGTAATAGCTGGGCTGTGCAGTCAGTGTCCACTATGGTCGAGTCGGTATAAAATGGACTGAATGAGAAAATATATAACAAATTGGGTACAGGAGTACAGAGCAGGATGTGCTGGAAATGTTTTCATAAGAATTTGGGAAAGTTATGAAATGTCCTATAAAGGTCTGTTCTGTTCCTGATCTAAGGATCTTGGCTTTTAGTTGAGATGAATCTGCACTTTATGTATATGCTCAGTAGTGAGGCAGGGCTGTGGAGTTAGGGAAATTGAGGAATCGGGGGTTTGGCTTACTGACTTCCACAGCCCTGCCTAATAGGGGTACAACAGTCTCTGGTGAAATGGTAACACGGAGGGGGTCAATATATTTATTCATTTCCAGCAGGAATATCAGAAGAAAGAGTCAAGGGATAGTTCGAAGAAGATGCTGAATGTTTACCATACATACATGGCACAACAGCTGAAGCTCCTCCAAGTCTCTTTACAAGTGTCGGACAGGTCAGATGTCAGAGAAATGGTCAATGTTCACATAACATCAACTTTCAGGATATTATTCAAAGCTTTACTGAAAAAAAACATTACAGGCTGTGTCTCCACATGTGACTCAGGCTGACAAGTTTCTGGTACTCCATCCACCCATTTAGGGTTCTCCAGGACTTTTATATTGATGGCCTATCCATAGGATAATCAATATCTAATGGGTGGGAATGCGACACCTTGCACCCCCACCGATCAGCTGTTACCTTTGACAGCTCAATGTGCTCAGTTATAGAGCTGCGCACCTGACTTCTATTCGAATCAATACAGTGCGGATAAGCGGTATCTGCAGGTGATGAAACGATGTAGTTCTGTTCCGCAACTGAGCCCATCCAGCCGCCACTGGCACTGGGAACCGCTGATTGGATAGGCCATCAATATAAAAATCCCCAACAACCCCTTTAACTACAACATAATGTAAAACCCTTTCCAGCGATTGTGCAGTACATCAAATATACACAATTGCACAATAATTCCGATTATACCATCTGTTGTCGTTACTAGACACGTGATGGTGATTGACTGTATATCTGTAGAGAAACTTTTTAAAATTCATTCCATATTTGGATAATGGGATAATTTATTAATGCAGAAGTGCCAGAAAATGGAGAAAAGAAAGTTACAAATTATGGTGCACACCACTTATATGTAATAATTTTTTCTGCCACTCAAAAGGGCGGGCATTTTTCCCTATGTCCCCTTTAATAAATCAGACATCTTACGCCAGTAAATTTTTTTTTTTTTTTTTTTTTAAACCACAGTAAAGTATGCTGGGTTTTAGGGTCTTAAAAGGAAATTTATCACCAGGTTTTTGCTATGCAATCTGAAAGCAGCATCATGTAGGGTCAGAGACGCCAGATTTCAGCAATGTGTCACTTAATTTACTGCGTGCAGCAGTTATGACAGAATCACGGACTTCTCTGTTACAAAACTAGTGGAGCCCTGTATAACTTTACTCACATAACTGATTGATATCTTTCTGTGTACACTGTATAGTGACAGAAAGCTGCCAATCAGTGTCATTCCGGCGACTGACACGGTTTGTGAGCGCATTCCTACTCACTGAATGCTGTTCTGCTCCTCCCAGTGTCAGACCATCTCTATGATTTGCCTTGTGCAACACTTCAAGCACTGTAACATCCTCCTGCTGCTGGGAAGTCTCCACCCAGCTATAGGGAGGCGCGGCCAGACTCCGCAGGAATTTAAAACCACTGAGTTCTGCAAAGTTTTGTTTCCCTGGCCTATCCCCTCTGCCAGCACTAGATATATTAGGCAGCTCCTCCCTCCACACATTGCCAGAGCTTAGATCCTAGTGCAGTATGTCACTAGTTCCCTGTAAGGTGCATTATTGTTTGGTCTCTCCTGTGTGAGACAGTGACCGGTGTCACAGGTAGGGGTTGCTGTTTGTTCTCCCCAGGATGCGCACGGAAGTTATGAGGGGGCATTGCATTCGCAGGTGTAGCTGTGATTGCAATGGTGAAGCAGTGACCGATGTCACAGGTAGGGGTCATTGTGTGCTCTCCCCAGGATGTACAGGGAGGTGTATGAAGGCCATAGGAGTGCATGGCAGTCACGGGTGCAGCGGTGGCTGCAATGCAGACTAGAAATAATAAAATTAAGAGTTAGTCTTGGACATGACAGTGTCCAAGGCAGATGTAGGGAAACCTGCTCTGGGATGTTGTGTTGTCAAACACGACTGCAGGACGGTAGTCTTGCTGTCCATTTCATTCCAGGCCTAGGTTCTTCCATGTGGCTGAAGGCCACAGGTTTCTTTGTTAAAAGCCCTGCAGGAAAGGGTTTGGGTGTGTCAGGGCCAGTTTCAGATTGCTGTAGGCGAGAGTGCAGAGCAGAGAGGCTCTGCAGAGCTTTGGCTGTGTGAAGAGACACAGGAGAGAGCGGAGCCAATAGGTCTCACACCCACAGCGTACAGAGTGTTGCTGCCGTCCACGGTGACTGGTCTCGGAGGTAGACTGTCTTGTGCCAAGAGATGAACGGGAGGTAGACTGTCGTGTGTCCGAAGGAGGACTAGCATGTTTAACGGCTGCAAACAGATGGATATGGTACCCGGCTGTAATTCGGAGGATATCAAGGACTGTGTACGGCTGTGAGACATTGACACAGCGGTGCAGTCACCCACGGCAACAAGTCAAAGGGAAAGTCCAGCGTGTTTAGTGACCACAAACAGAAGGATGCCGTGTAGTATGTAGTGCAGCGGTAGCAAACTTATGCAGTGATGAGGCAGTGACCCACAAAGTTCTAACACAAAACTTCTTTAATGTGTGTCTTCACAGCATTAAATGTCCAAATTCACACCAGTTCACATAATCTCAGTGCATAGTATTAGTGTCCATTTCACCACGCTACATACTACACGACATCCTTCCGTTTATAGTATGTTATCTTGGATAGAGGACATATGCAATTTATTAACACTTCTATCTTTTTTGCTGGCTACTTACCATTCAGTGAGCCATATGTAGGGAATAGAAGCATCAGCATTGCTTATGCTTCTGTAAGATCTGGCGTCCACAAGAGCTGATGGGTCCTAGAGGACCAAGATATGCTACACCAATGGATTTATTACTCTTTGCTTATATAGCACTATCATATTCCTCAGTGCTCTACATACATCATCACTGTCCCCATTGGGGCTCACAATCTAGATTCCCTATCAGTATGTCTTTGGAGTGTGGGAGGAAACCAGAGAACACCCACACAAACACAGGGAGAACATTAAAAACTCCATGCAGATGTTGCCTTGGTGGAATTTGGAACCCAGGACCTCCAGCGCTTCAAGGCTGCAGTGTTAACCACTGAGCCACCGTGCCGCCCAGAAGGCAATGGATGACTTAGATACAATGGGGAAAAAAATTATGTTCTAAATTATTTATGATCTCTTGTGGAACAAAATAAAGTTTTAGGTAGATGTGGAAAAAAAATGTGTAAGTAGCAAAATGCAAAGTGAATAAAAAAAGAGAAATCTAAAATCAAAGCAAAATTTGGTGCGCGAATACCTTTTGATTCAAAACAGCATCAATTCTTCTAGAAACACTAGGAAGGGATTATGTATGACTACAGTAAAGTAAGGTGTATGAGTAACCTGTTACGTGTTACAGAACCACTCACCACCCAGAATATGTTGTGCAGTTATATGTATGTATAATAGGTTCTATGTGAGATGCATGGCCCTAATGCATCAGCCCACAGGCTGCGCCCCTGGGCAGAGGGGACACGATATTCTCCTTTTGTCCGCCCTCCCCCCACCTTTGTAATTCCCACAGTAAACATCGGCAGGCTCCGGCCACCTGCGGCTTTTGTAATGCATGTCTGGCCTGCCGCTTTTCTATTGGCCTGCCCTCTGTATCTGTGTGATATATTCTGTGTCCTGTGAGTAAAGTGTTGTCAGACTGGAAATACGTGGAGAAGCAGTGATCTTTTATATGCGCCCATGTAACCAAGGAATTCCAGCCAGCGTCATTCATTCAGACTCCAGCCAAAGCAGAGCGGACCTCCGAAAACACGGGGTGGTACTGAAAGAGGTACCCCAGCTTGGGTAGACCCAGTTACATAACCAATTATACCAAACAGGTGATGGTGGTCATCATTGTTATACGCACATAGAAACACAATCATTAACTGAGACAGATCCAGCTGTGTGGGAGGCTCAAAACAGGGTGTAGAATATTTCGACTCTGCTACAAAAGGTGAAGATGTGGAAGAGTTTTATATAATGGGTCATATAACATGGCAGACCTGAGCACAAGACACAAGGTCGTTGCACTGCAGGAGCAAAATCTGTGCGAAGCAAAGATTCAACTATGTAAGAATATATAGGAACAGGGGTGCAGGAAAAAGGCAGCAGGTAATAGGAATTGGTAATGATGGATAATACACGTGGAAATGCAGCCATCAATAGAGTTGGATGTTATCCTCAAAGTGGATGTGCCAAGAACGGTTACCATTTTGAAGAGTTAAAGGTGGTCAACTAGCAAGACAGGCAGGCACAAATAAGGGACTTGGGTCAAGCAACCACCATGGAATATTAGGGCTATGGTCACACATAGCGTTTTTGCTGCGTATTTTGATTCTGCTGGCGAAACCAGCTCTCTTGGCAGTAAAGAAGCTGCTTAAAAGAAAAGCAGGCTTTGCCGTGTTTTCATTGTCTCTTGTGAATACTTCCTTAGGTTTTTGCACCAAAAACGCAGCAAAACCTGACACCTGTGCTTTTTCACTTATTGGTTTTCTATGGGTGAAAAAAATGCTGAAAGAAGCGACATGCTGCAGTTTGCAAAAATGAAGCAGTTTTCCAAATCAAAATATATAGGGTTAACTTGCGCTAAAGTGTACACAGGTTATATGCAAAATAACCAGCTAAAACAAGTACAATGACCCCATGAGAGGGCGAATTACCTTGAATAAACTTTAGTTAGCAAGGGTGGAATTATACCGAGGAAGAGAATCTTCAGGAGTGAATCCAAGGAAAACACGGGTATTACATACCTGGTAATGTGTTTTTCCAGGGGACATGACGGCACCACGAGAGAGGGGATCTGCCCTACGAGGACAGGAAACCTTCAAGATAAAAGGGGGCGGCTCCTCTCTCCGCATCAGTTGTTTTACAGAGCACAAGAGGAACTCCGCCAGTTAGTGCACACATAAATAATACCTATTTTACACTGCTAAATTTCCCACAACAAGGGAGTGTATAATACTAACAAAAAAACACCCAACTAATGACGTGATCAAATAGGGCGGGAATATAAGGGTGCCGTCATGTCCCCTGGAAAAACACATTACCAGGTATGTAATACCCGTGTTTTCCCATGGTACATGACGGCACCACGAGAGAGTTACAGAGATTTGTATTCTCTTTAGGGGGGGGATCACTGCCTGTAACACTCTTCTCCCAAATGTGAGATCAGAGGTAGCAGATAGGTCTAATCTGTAATGTCTGAAAAAGGTAGATGGAGAGGACCAAGTGGCCGCCTTACAGATTTGGTCGATGGAGGCGTCCGCTCTCTCCGCCCAGGATGTTGCCATGGCTCTCGTGGAGTGGGCTTTTAGGCCCTCTGGAACAGCCCTGCCTGCACTACTATATGCTAGTATGATGGCCTCTCTCACCCATCTAGCTATAGTTTGCTTAGAGGCTTTAAGGCCTTTCCTTGCCCCCTGGTATGAGATAAACAAGGCCCTCTGTTTCCTCCATGGTTTTGTCACCTCTAAATACTGTAGGATGCATCTCCTAACGTCTAGACAATGTAATCTCTCTTTCTTTTTGTTACCCGGGTTAGGACAGAAGGATGGCAAGATTATTTCCTGAGCTCTGTGGAATTTCGACACTACCTTAGGGAGGTATGCTGGATCTAATCTTAACACGACTCTATCATCCATAACCTGAGTGTATGGTGGGTCTGCTGATAGTGCGTGTAAGTCCCCAACCCTACGTGCCGATGTGAGTGCCACTAATAAGGCTGTTTTTAAGGTTAACACTTTGTCTGATATTGCGTCTATTGGTTCAAATGGACTTTCCGTTAGGGATGATAGGACTAAATTTAGATCCCAGGGAGGAGGTTTAGGCGATGGGACAGAGTCAGCTCTAGTACAGGCCCGGATAAATCTGGCGACCCATCTATCGCTTGCCAGGTCATAGTTGAATAATGCTGCCAGGGCTGAAACGTGTACTTTCAGGGTGCTGACTGCTAAGCCCAAGTCTAAGCCCCTTTGTAGAAACTCTAGCACTGCCCTTACCGGTACTTCCCCTTCCTGTATTGGGCCTGAGGTGGACAAGAACTTCCTCCATATCCTCCCATATATTTTTGTAGTCACTGGTTTTCTGCTGCTGATTAGGGTGGAAATCAATCTCGCTGAAAACCCTTTCTTTTCTAATAGTGACCTTTCAAATTCCAGGCTGTCAAATGCAGCCTGGAATTCGGAGGATGATTGAAGGGACCCTGTGTTAGGAGGTCGTGATCCTCTGGGAGCACCCATGGGTCTGTCACTGACATTATTCTTAGCCAATAGAACCACGGCCTTTTTGGCCAGAAGGGAGCTATCATAATAACTCTGGCTTGGTCTTCCCTGATCTTTTTCAGGACTAATGGAATGAGGCATATCGGAGGGAAGGCGTACAGGAGACCTGATGTCCATTTTATTCTGAAGGCGTCTACCGCTAGTGGCCTGTCTGCTGGTCTTAGGGAGCAGAATTTCTGAACTTTTCTGTTGGCTTTTGATGCGAAGAGATCTATTATAGGTTTTCCCCACCTCTGCACAATTTGTTGAAAAATGGACTCTTTTAGGCACCATTCTCCTTGCTTTAAGTGGTTCCTGCTCAGAAAGTCCGCCTTCAGGTTGTCTGCGCCTCGGATGTGCAGGGCCGATAATGAGAGGAACTGATGTTCCGCCAGAGTCAGGATTCTTCCTGCTATTTCCATTAATGACCGAGAACGGGTGCCCCCTTGATGGTTTACGTATGCAACTGCTGTACGATTGTCCGATAGGACTTTCACATGATGTCCTCTCAGGTGTATCAGTAATCTTTCCAGCGCTCTTTCGATGGCTAGTAGCTCCCACTCGTTTGAGGATAGATCTTTTTCCCCCTGAGCCCAAGGGTCTTGGAGCCACAGGGTGTCTAGATGGGCTCCCCAGCCCCAGGGACTGGCATCTGTCGTGACTACTCTGGAGGCTGTATATGTCCAGGGTACTCCCCCCGGAGCGGACTCTATCTGTAACCACCATCTTAACGACTGGAGTACAGGATCCGGGATGGTGAGCTTCTGTTCTAACTGGCCTTGAAGTGTCAGATCGCTTTGCAACACACACCATTGAAGTTCCCTTGTGTGGAACTGCGCCCATTTTACCGCTGGTATGCAGGAGGTTAGGGACCCCAACACCGACATGACTTTCCTCAGAGTTATTGTTGGTTTTCCTAATGTTGTTCTGATTAGGTTTTTGATTTTTTCTTCTTTCTCCTCTGGGAGGCGACACTCCTGTATTACCGAGTCTATTGTTAGGCCCAAAAATCTCTGGACCATTGTTGGCTCCAACCTGGATTTTTTGAAGTTCAATTGCCAACCGAGAGTTTGAAGAGTCTCTACCACTACCCTGACTTGTTCCTGACAGTGAGCGAAATCTTTCCCCACTATCAAGAAGTCGTCCAGATATGGTATTACTAGGGCATCTTTTTCTCTGAGATGAGCCGTGACCTCCGCAATTAATTTCGTGAAGACCCGGGGGGCTGTTGCTACCCCAAAGGGCAGAGCCTTGTACTGAAAGTGATGCCACTGAGATTTTATCTGGACTGCCACCCTGAGGTATTTGCGGTCTTGCTGCCGGATCGGAACATGATAGTAGGCGTCCTTGAGATCCAGGACCGCCATGTAACACCGAGGGAAGAGGAGTTTTACTGTAGATCTTATTGTCTCCATCTTGAATGATGGGACTACTAGATACTTGTTGCGGCCTTTCAGATTTACAATCGTCCTCCAGGAATCGTCTGGTTTCTTTATTAGAAATAGGGGGGAGTAAAAGCCTCTCTTTTCTTTTTCTGGAACTTCTTCCAGTACGAGCTTTTGTACAAGCGATAATACCTCCTCTTCCAAACTCTTTTGTCTTTCCTGAGATGATTGTACCGGAGTTTGAATGAATTTTTGTGGTGGCCAATGGTGGAATTTTAACTCCAGACCTGACCCTACTATCTGTCGGATCCAGGTGCTGGATGAGATCCTTTCCCAGGCTGGGAAGAAGTGAGAGAGCCTTCCCCCCACCTGAGAAGGATCGTCACTGGGTGGGTTTTTTGGCTTCTCTCGGGGGCTTACTGAAATAGAAGCCTCTCCCTCCTCTGTATCGTCTGTCGGAATTGCTCCTGTCACGATCTTTAAATTGTTGTCTCCTGAACTTTCGGCCCCTCTGAAAGGAGCGCCGAAAGGCCTGAAATGGTTGTTTCGGAAAATTCTTTTTGGTATCACTCGCTTTCTCCAGCACTTCATCCAATGCCGGGCCGAACAAGAAATTTCCTTCACATGGTAGAGAGCAAAGTTTCATTTTCGCCTGGGTGTCCCCCGGCCAGCATTTGAGCCATACCGCCCGCCGTCCTACATTGGTTAAGGCTGCTGATTTTGAGGCTAGTCTGGCCGAATCTGCTGATGCCTCTGCGAGAAAGTTCGCCGCTGCCCTAATAGCCGGCAATGATTCCAGAATAGTCTCTCTGGGAATCCCTTGTTCCAATTGATCCTCCAAGTTGTCTGTCCATATCTTTAAGGACCTAGCCACACAAGTGGCTGCGATGGCGGGTCTTAGTGCGCCAGCCGAGGTTTCCCAGGCTGCCTTAAGGCAACTATCCGCCTTTCGGTCCAGTGGCTCTTTTAGAAACCCCAAGTCCTCAAAGGGTAGGGAGGATTTTCTGGCGACTTTTGATATCGCCACATCAATTTTGGGGGCCCTATCCCAGGATGAGGATGCCTCTTCCTCAAATGGGTATCTCCTCTTCAGGGAATTTGTATTCTGGGACTTCCTTTCTGGTTTTTCCCACTCACGATTTATGAGTGCTTTCAGTTGCTCATTAACAGGGAAGGTTCTACGTTTTCTCTTTTGCAGTCCACTAAACATGAGATCTTGGGCTGTCTTTTTTGTCCGCTCTTCTACTAGCCCCATGGTAGATCTAACTGCTTTAATGAGTTCATCCGTAGCTTCTACTGGAAACGTATCTTCCCCGTCCGAGCTACTTCCTGAATACTGCGACTTATTTGAGTCGTCTTCTGACCCTGTAGAGTCCTGTTAAGAGACCCCTGAGGGGCTTGATCTCCTACCTTTTCTTTCTGTATCTACCGTTTGTAATGCTCTTACTGACTTGGAAACTTCTGTCTGAATTATGGCCCTCAAACTATCCGAAAATGAGGGTGTCTCCTCCGCTATGGTCTTGTTAATGCACTCCTGGCATAATTTTTTGTTCCAGGCTGTTTCTACGGGACTTTTACATAAAGCAAATTCTTTATTTTTTGACTTTGCTCTATATTTCTTAGGGACCTCCTATACTCCACCCCGTCCATATATATAAGAGGAGGAGGAGAGGAAAAAGAGAGGCAAAAAAGAGAAAGAGAACAGACATTAGATTACTGGACTTTCTCGAGGTTCACTCACCACTCGGACGCTTCATAGAACGGGTACCGGATCTGGAGGTTGGCTGGTCCTCTCACTGTCTCCCGAGACTATGGACCCCTCTTTTCTGCGGTGACGATCCGCCCGTGCGCTGCCCGAGTGGCTCACACTACTGCTGCGGCGTGCTTTTGCTTTTTCGTCTGAGCACGACCGCCTCTCCTTCGCTTCCTGCCGCGGTTGTATATGCTCTGGCGAAGGGCTATCCATTATGCTGCTTATGGCTGCAAGCAGTCACCCCACTCAAAATTGGTGCTGTGACGCCCACTCGCCTTTCCTGGCGATTTAAATAGTACTTTCTCTTTTTTTTTTTTTTCCTTGGACCAGCTGGTCTCGCACCTGTGTATGGACGCGCGCGCGACCCCGTGCGCGCCCGTGCTCCCCCCCGGGACCGCGCACTCTTCCTGTCTCTCCCAGGCCCCGCGGTGCTGTGCGCCCCCTCCACTTCCGGGTCGCACGCAACCGCTTCCGGTTCGGCGGCCATCATGCGCGCTCCGAGTGCGCGCCGCCCCCGGTCCGGCCAGACGACCTGCTGTGCGGGCCGGGTGAGCGCTTGGGCCCTGCCTATTTCGAGGCCCCCAGACACCCCTTACCCCCGATGGACCTGGACCATGGATCAGCTACACCTGCCGCACTCCGCTGATGTCATCCATGGTGGGCCTGGACTCCCATGCTGCAGAGCACCTTCTGACTGCAGGTATAGAATCATAGAATCGTAGAGTTGGATGGGACCTCCTGGGCCATCTGGTCCAACCCCCTGCTCAAAGCAGGATTCGCTAAATCATCCCAGTCAGATGTCTGTCCAGCCTCTGTTTGAAGACTTCCATTGAAGGAGAACTCACCACTTCTCGTGGCAGCTTGTTCCACTCATTGATCACTCTAACTGTCAAAAAGTTTTTTCTAATATCTAATCTGTGTCTCCTCCCATTCAGTTTCATCCCATTGCTTCTAGTCTTTCCTTGTGCAAATGAGAATAAAGTTGATCGCCTTTCCTGGCGATTTAAATAGTACTTTCTCTTTTTTTTTTCCTTGGACCAGCTGGTCTCGCACCTGTGTATGGACGCGGGGTCCGGTGTCTGGGCTTCGACAGGGAGGGTCACTGTCCGTGGCCTCCGAGGAGCTCTTCTACCCGGGCACCGATGTGTCTCCTGGGCTGCATGGCCACTTGTATGTCAACAGGGAGGGAACACTACCAGTGGCCTCCCTGGACCTCTTTGCTGACATCTTGGAGGGTCCATCCGCCAAGGTACCCAGCTTCGCCTGGGCATCTGCCCAGCTGTGGCCATGCCTTCGCTCAGGGGGGACATAGGCATATATGGCCCCCGAGGCGACTACCAGTACCTGGCGTCGGGTGTAGCAGACCCATGCCTGCCATTAATCACCCGACCCAGGCATCTTCTTCTTCGGAATCTTCAAAGAGGCTTTCATCTTGAGGGTTCCCCGTCAAGGACAGGAAACCAACTGATGCGGAGAGAGGAGCCGCCCCCTTTTATCTTGAAGGTTTCCTGTCCTCGTAGGGCGGATCCCCTCTCTCGTGGTGCCGTCATGTACCATGGGAAAAAGGTCCTTTCCACTGATAATCAGTCGCTCCGAGATAACAGTTGTCTCTGATGCAAACAAGGGGGTCTAATCTCCCTGCACGCCGCTGTCCAGGTCGGAAACTAGCGTGTGGCTGGAGATATGAAGCGCAAACCTATGCAGCTTACAGACGCTGCATAAGGGGCAAGCCTGCAAGGTCCAAAAACGCTGCAGGACCTTGCGTGACATCACAGTCACGTGATGTGTCACGTGACAGGCAGAGAATAACTAAGGAGCGCTGTGAGAGCCAAAAACAGGCAGAAATCCTACGCGTTACGGAATTCTCGGATTCCTTCTTCAGGGTAGAAGGAATCCGAGAATTCCGTAAGCTGTAAGCTGAATAGCGTCTGTAAGCTGCATAGGTCGGCGCTTCATATCTCCAGCCGCACGCTAGTTTCCGGCCGGGACAGCAGCGTGCAGGGAGATTAGACCCCCTTGTTTGCATCAGAGACAACTTATCTCAGAGCAACTGATTATCAGTAGAAAGGACCTTTTTCCTTAAGGCCCTTTTACATTTAGAGATGCACCAGCGATCCAACCAGCGATCCGACCCGGTCAGGATCGCTGGTGCATCGCTAAATGATCGCTAGTGAGCTTTCATACAGAAAGATCTCACAGCGATGCAGCAGCGACGCAGCGCACGATACTTACCATTCACACACAGCGATCCTGACGTCCTCCCGCCCGCATCCAGCGTCGCTCGTCGTCACAGCAGGAAGCGCCCGACGAGAAATGGAGCCGGACATTCTCGCGCGATCAGCGATGAGCAGCGGGGGAGCCGGTCGCTGGTAAGTATCACACATAGCGATATCGCTAGCAATATCGCTATAACGTCACAAAACCAGTGACGTTTTAGCGATATTGCTAGCGATATTGCTTAGTGTAAAACCCCCTTTAGATTCACTCCTGAAGATTCTCTTCCTCGGTATAATTCCTCCCTTGCCAACTAAAGTTTATTCAAGGTAATTCGCCCTCTCATGGGGTCATTGTACTTGTTTTAGCTGGATATTTTGCATATAACCTGTGTACACTTTAGCGCAAGTTAACCCTATATATTTTTATTTTATATGTTTCTGGACAAATTGAGTGGTTTTTTGTCCTATTACTTGCTGCTGTGCACTCTAAGGTCTTGCGCTTAGCGCCGTTAGGCATTTTATATTTATTAGTTTTCCAAATCAGTCTGCAAAAAAAATCCAGTGTGTGCATGAGATTTCTGAAATCTAATAGCTTTAGCTGGTACTATAAAACGCAACTTAAAATTTGCACAAAAAAAAAATTGCAGAGTGTGAACATAGCTTTCCAGTTGACACTTCTTAAGCCATCCCAGTACAGTTTTCCTTAACAGCATCTGAAATAGGTTTCAGTTATGTCCAAGGGCTACCTAGCTGTCAGCTTCTCCAGGACTAGCAGGTGCAGAAGATGCTATCTTACCTCGAGTCTTAAAACGGAAAAAAAAATTGTTGTGTCTTTGAAAAATTATTTAAAAATTATTTTAATGGATTTACAAAAAAAAAAAAAAAAAAAAATCAACATTTATAGGTTCTTTGTAACAGTTTCTACAAGTAAAATAACTTACATTGAATTGAGGCTATCTGCTGTGAGGTTATTCCACATGATCTCATTGGCCTGCAGATTTTCAATTTCTTCCAGTAAAGACACGTCAAATTCAATGTCTTCTTTCTTGGATTCTGGTGACCTATCACAAGAGGCAGATAAATGGTAAACTACAGATTTAAGGAAAAAATATGCAGTTAAGTGTGCTTAAAATACCTATTCAGAATACATTGAAACAGTTGGAAACAGCATTAACCCCTTCATGACAAGGCCATTTTTTTTTTTTTTCAATTCTGACCAGTGTCCCTTTATGAGGTAATAACTCTGGAACGCTTCAATGCATCCTAGCAATTCTGAGAATGTTTTTTTCGTGACATATTGGGCTTCATGTTAGTGATAAATTTAGGTCGATAATTTTTGCGTTTGTGAAAAAATCAGAAATCTGGCGAAAATTTCGCAATTTTCAAATTTTGACTTTTTATTCTGTTAAACCAGAGAGTTATGCGACACAAAATAGTTACTAAATAACATTTCCCACATGTCTACTTTACATCAGCACAATTTTGGAAACTATTTTTTTTTTGTTAGGACATTATAAGGGTTAAAATTTGACAAGCGATTTCTCATTTTTACAACAAAATATACAAAACCATTTTTTTTCGGGACCACCTCACATTTGGAGTCACTTTGAGGGGTCTATACGGTAGAAAATACCCAAAAGTGACACCATTCTAAAAACTGCACCCCTCACCTACTCAAAACTACATTCAAGGAGATTATTAACCCTTCAGGTGTTTCACAGGAACTAAAGCAACGTGGAAGGAAAAAATGGACATTCTAATTTTTCCAACAAAAATTTTCTTTTAGCATCAATTTTTTTTCATTTTCACATGGGCAACAGGATAAAACGGATCCTAAAATTTGTTAGCCAATCTCTCCCGAGTACACGGATACCTCATATGTTGTCATAAACCACTGTTTGGGTGCACGGCAGGGCTCAGAAGGGAAGGAGCGCCATTTGACTTTTTGAATGGAAAATATGCTGGAATATTTAGCGGTTGCCATGTCGCGTTTGGAGAGTCCCTGTGTGCCTAAACATTGGAGCTCCCCCACAAATGACCCCATTTTGGAAACTAAACCCCCCAAGGAACTTATTTAGATGCATAGTGATCACTTTGAACCCCCAGGTGCTTCAAAAAATGGTTTGGGAAAAAAAAAAAAAAAAACTTCACAAAAATTTTTTTTTGGCCTCAGTTTTTTCATTTTCACATGGGCAACAGGATAACATGGATCCTAAAATTTGTTGGGCAATTTCTCCTGAGTACACAGATACCTCATATGTGGACTGTTTGGGCGCACGGCAGGGTCCGGAAGGGAAGGAACGCCATTTGACTTTTTGAACGGAAAATGAGCTCCAATCGTTATAGGACACCATGTCGCATTTGGAGAGCACCTGTGTGCCTAAACAGTGAAAACCCCCCACAAGTGACCCCATTTTGGAAACTAGACCCCTCAAGGAACTTATCTAGATGCGTGGTGAGCACTTTGAACCCACAAGTGCTTCACAAAAGTTTATAATGCAAAGCTGTGAAAATAAAAAATCTTTTTTTCACTCATAAAATGATTTTTTAGCTTTCAAAAGGGTAAAAGGAGAAATTGGACCCCAAAAGTTGTTGTCCAGTTTGTCCCGAGTACGCTGGTACCCCATATGTGGGGGGGGAACCACTGTTTGGGCACACGGCAGGGCTCAGAAGGGAAGGAGCGCCATTTGACTTTTTGAAATGAAAATTACCTCTAATCGCTAGCGGACACCATGTCGTGTTTGGGGAGCCCCTGTATGCCTAAACATTGGAGCTCCCCCAAAAATGACCCCATTTTGGAAACTAGACCCCCTAAGGAACTTATCTAGATGCATAGTGAGCACTTTGAACCCCCAAGTGCTTCACAAAAGTTTATAAGGCAGAGCCGTGAAAATAATTTTTTTTTCCTCAAAAAATTATTTTTTAGTTCGCAATTGTTCATTTTCACAAGGGTACCAGAGAAATTGGACCACAAAAGTTTTTGGCCAGTTTGTCCTGTGTACGCTGGTACCCCATATGTGGGGGGGGGGACACCACTGTTTGGGCATTTGAAATGCTGACTTTGATGGAAAGGTCTGCAGGCGTCATGTTAAATTTGCAGAGCCCCTGATATGTGGAAACTGTGGAACCCCCCCCCACAAGTGACCCCATTTTGGAAACTAGACCCCCCAAGGAACTTATCTAGATGTGTAATGAGCACTTTGAACCAACAAGTGCTTCACAGAATTTTATAACGCAAAGCTGTGAAAATACAAAAATTATTTTTTTCCCTCAAAAAATGATTTTTTAGCTCGCTAATTTTTATTTTCACAAGGTTAACAGGAGAAATTGGACCCCAAAAGTTGTTGTCCAGTTTGTCCCAGTACGCTGGTATCCCATATATGGGGGGGAACCATTGTTTGGGCACATGTAAGGGCTCGGAATGGAAGTAGTGACGTTTTGAAATGCAGACTTTGATGGCAAGGTCTGCGGTCGTCGTTACGTTTGCAGAGCCCCTGATATGCCTAAACAGTAGAAACCCCCCACAAGCGACCCCATTTTGGAAACTAGACCTTCCAAGGAACTTATCTAGATGTGTGGTGAGCACTTTGAACCACCAAGTGCTTCACAGAAGTTTATAACGCAGAGACGTGAAAATAAAAAAAAACTTTTTTTTCCACAAAAATAATTTTTTAGCCACCAATTTTTATTTTCCCAAGGGTAACAGGATAAATTAGACCCCCAAAGTTGTTGTGCAATTTTTCATGAGAACGCCGATACCCCAAATGTTGGGGTAAACCACTGTTTGGGCACACGTTGGGGCTTGGAAGGGAGGGAGCACCATTTGACTTTTTGAACGCAAAATTGGCTGGAACCAATGGTTGCACCATGTCGCGTTTGGAGACCCCCTGATGTGCCTAAACAGTGGAAAGCTCTCAATTCTAACTCCAACCCTAACCCCAACACACCCCTAACCCCAACACACCCCTAACCACAGCCCTAACCATAACCGTAACCCCAATACACCCCTAACCCTAATCCCAACCCTAACCACAAGCCTAACCCTGATCCCAAATCTAACCCCAACACATCCCTAACCTTGACCCTAATTCCAACCCTAACCCCAATTCCAACCCTAACCCTAATTCCAACCCTAACCCTAATTCCAACCCTAACCCCAAATCCAACCCTAATTCCAACCCCAAATCCACTCTAACCCTAATTGTAACCCTAACCCTAGCCCTAACCCTACCCCCTACTTTCAACCCTAACCGAAAAATAAAAATAATTTCTTTATTTTATTATTTGTTCCTGCCTATGGGGGTGATAAACAGGGGGGGGGGGGGGGGTTATTTACTTTTCATTCTATTTTGATCACTGTGAGAGTTGATCAAAATGAATGAATGGAATCTGCAGCCGACGGGCGCACTGCGCATGCGCCCGCCATTTTCCAAGATGGCGACACCCATGGAACAGGACGGCGGGACACCAGGAGCCAGAGCCGGACATCGGAGGTACGGGGGGGGGGGTCAGAAGGTGGGGGGTGCAGAGGTCAGTCGGTATCGGGGGCCGATCGGCCCAGTGAGTCGTGGGGGGGGGGGGGGGTCGGATCACGCTTTCCTGCCATGTCCGATGCTACTGCAGCATCGGCCGTGGCTGGATTGTAATATTTCATCAATTTTCGCTCTGATTGGCAGTTACACTTTTAACAGCCAATCAGAGCGATCGTAGCCACGTGGGGGCGAAGCCACTCCTCCTGTGGTGAAGTACAAAGCCCCCTGTATCTGCGGGTCGGGTGACCTTTAAGTGACCCCGGTCACCCGACCCGCAGGGGGGCTTTAAAGTCATGACGCCACATAGGCGTCACTGATCGGACTGGCACCGACTATTATGACGCCTATGTGGCGTCATTGGTCGTGAAGGGGTTAATATTGAAGCTACAAATTGCTGAAAATGAAAAAAAAAATAACTCTGTAAACACCTTCTTATGGTAAGGAAGAAGAGAAAATGATGCTTAAGTCTTAGTCACTAGACCATTGTAAAAACCTCTAGAAAATCCCATTGGAATGACATATGTAAAAACCCGTGGTCACGGCTTTTACATCCTAAAAAGGTAAAGAATCCAGGTAATTATTAAAAAGTTAAATACAAATACTTTGCAAAAAGTTGGAGTGAACACCCTCCAGGATTCAGAACGCGTTGGTTTTTTATGGAGGGTATTCGCTTCAACTTTTTCGCTTCAACTTTTTGCAAAGTGTGAACTGTATTTTTCGGACTATAAGATGCACCCAGGTTTTAGGAGGTGGAAAATAAGGAAAAATATAATTGAAGTAAAAAATGTGGCAAAATATTTAATAACAAATAACATACCATTATATGTGGTGTTATTATATATAATAGTATGTTATTATGTTGGAAGCTACGGGTAGAAGATGGTGCTGCAGGACTATTGTGGTGTCTGTAAAGTACTATATGAAGATGCTGGGAGTATGAGTACAAGAATGGGGGCACTGGTCTTATATTTAAAGCACCACTTCAGGAACTGAAAAATAACACTGAGGTGCTGCTTTAAGATCCCAGGGGAGAACTATAACACCCAGCATGTCCTGAATATCCTAAATCATGCTGGGAGCTGTAGTTCACCACCGGAGTGGCAGAGTGCTGTAATTACTAACCTTTTAATTTTTTCTTGCACAGGCAGTGCAGGTCCTGCAGCCAGCCATGACCACACAGAGCCCTCCCTCTTATGACCTCACCACAGATCATGTAAGAGGAAGCTACACAGTTTGTAGTGAGGTGTCTGCAGGACCTGTGATGACATCATGAAGAGGCAGGGCTTTGTGCGGTCATGTGATGCTCGGCCCGCCCTCTTCAAGACCTCAGCACAGGTCCTCCACAGAGAATTCAGCATCACATCAGCGTTGTCAGGTATGTGGCATCCCTCCTGTGGCACCCCTCCTCCACCGGACACAGATCTCCCCAGCTGCTGCAGGAATCCGGCACTGGGGAAACCATATGGGTCCACTGTTTAAGTGAAGGAATATTCATTTGCTGCTCCTCGCCCACTGCTCAGTGCTGACAGGTGGGCGGGGAGTGGCTAATGAATATTCACTTCACTTTAAGTATCAGGACCACTGGTTTCCCCAGCACCCGATTACTGCAGCTTAGACATTTTCCTGCGATCCCACTCCACCGTTGCCCCCTCCCCACGTGCTACATTCCGACCTTAAGAAGCACCCCACACTTTCCTCCCAAATTTGGAGGAAAACTGTCTTAAGGTCCGAAAACTATGGTATAGTTTTACACTTTAATGGATTAAATAAAATGTGATGTTTTTATATATACTGGAAGCTATCCTTTCCCATTTTGGACTTCCAGGCTTCCCCACTGACTTGATTAATTTTGGAGAGGGCGAGGTGGATCATTTTGTTTATTTGAACGGTTATTACATGCAGCATCAATTAACCAGGTTTCTAATAGGAGTCAACAAGGAAACTTGCAGCAAAAGCACAAAAAACACCTCAATTAAAGCACAATAAGGCTAGTAAAACATTGGCGTTTTAAGGCGCAGCGCACGCTCGCCGTGAAGCTCCGCCCCCTGCCGCGCCTCCTCCAGTTAGCTCCGCCTATGGGCGCATGACGCTGCATGCAACCTGCGTACCCTACCTTTAGTATTGGGTACGTAGGCCGTGCGCAGGCATGCTTTTGCCAAAGCATGCAATCCATGCATCCTTTTGACAGTGCGTCGGCCGCACCAAAATGCATCACAATGCGTTTGGCGCAGGTCAGCGCACCGTCAAAAGGACGCATGCTCCGGCAAAAGCATACATGCGCATCGCCTGCGTACCCAATGCTAAAGATAAGGTACGCAGGTCGCATGCAGCGTCACGCGCCCATAGGCGGAGCTGACCGGAGGAGGCGCGGAGCTTCACGGCGAGCGTGCGCTGCACCTTATAACGTTAGTGTTAAACTAGCCTAACCACCACAATTTAGAGAAGATTCAATTTTGAAATCACCCCTCCAGCGCTTTTATTTCAGTACAGGAATGGTGCAATTAATCTAAGTTCCCTGCACTCAGTCTTACACTTACCAGTCACTGCCTTCACCTCTTCCCAGCGCCGCTCTGGTCGGTCTCCAGTAGATTGTGACCTGCCGAATTTCGCTCCAGCGTTTGCTGGGTGATCTGGATGTCACTACTCAATTTAAGCCTATGTGTCCGAGAACGAAGCTCTCAGACTTACACAGAGGTTTTGAGTTAACCTCAAGTCAGTCAGAAGCTGCGATCACAAGATGGCAGACCAAGACCGGAGTGGCGCCGGGAACAGCTGAAGACAGCGACTGTTAAGTATAAGACTTGGGTGCTGTAGAAATTTAGTGTACACACACAGCATTTCTTAAACAAAACAAACGAAAGATATCACGATGCGGAAAGCTAACACTTAAAGGGGATATTCAATATTGAACACTGGCTTATGAAGTGCTGCATAAAATAAAAAAAAAAGCTTGCTTACCTCCCTGAGCAGAGTGGACGTCCATCAATGGGATCCTCGGATAATAATGTAATGTGCATGGCTAGCAATGGTGGTGGGAGAAGAACAGAATATTCATCTACTCTACGAAAAAAAAAGCCTAGAACTTAAAGGCCAGCACTTAAAGTTGTCTTAGTCATGAGATCTTAAAGGGAACCAGTCAGTCGATTCATGCTGCCCAAACCTCGAGCAGAAGGAATCAACCTGGCTGCATAATTGCAGCTAGGTTTGTTTTTCCCTGAAACAGTTTAAAGGGGTTGTCCAGGCTTTTCACAAAAGACTGCAGTCACTATGACTCTTCATCCACGTGGTTTTTCCTGAAGTTATATACTTTGAAACACGTTGAAATAAACCACCACCTTACTGTACCATACTGGGATATTCGTCTCCATTCTGTCGGCAGCGGGGAATTTGTACACTAACTCCCTTAACAGTCTGATGGTCGCTTGCTGACCCGTGGATCCGCTGCAGGTGATTTTTTACATTATTTGCATCTTTAACAGATTGAACAGGTGAGTTTAATCTGAGTATTAAGGCCCCGTCACACATAGCGACTCACCAGCGATCCAGACAACGATATCAACTTGTCAGGATCGCTGGTGTGTCGCTACATGATCGCTGGTGAGCTGCCCAACAGGCAGCTTCACCAGCCCTCAGCACCAGCGACGCCGAGCGCGCGGCGTCGCTGTGTACATTTGTTACCAGTGCGCTGATGCAGGGAGCTGGTAACTAAGGTACACATTGGGTTTCTAAGCCGCGTGCGTCACTTAGAAACCCGATGTGTACCTTGGTTACCAGCTCCCTGCATCAGCGCGCTGGTAACTAAGGTACACATCGGGTTTCTAAGTGACGCGCGCTGCTTAGAAACCCTGCGTTTACCCTAGTAACCAGCGCGCTGATCACTGCTCTCCAGCCTGCCACATGCAGCGATACATGCTGGCCAGCGGGAGACCAGCGATCAAAAAAATGTCCTGGCTATTCCAGGACGATCAGCGATAACCAGCAGGGGGGCCGGTCGCTGATAGGTGTCACACACCGTGATCTCGATGGTGAGATCGCTGTTGCGTCACAAAAATTGTGACTCAGCAGCGATCTCACTAGCGAGACCGCTATGTGTGACGGGGGCTTTAAGCTAACTATTTCTCAGATAAGACCCTATTTGCGCTCATCTCTCCTACCGTTTCTTGGTAATGGAAACACTAAGGAAGACTGAAGCAGCGTAACGGTGGTTTTCTATGGAAATTATTTTAACAGACCACTTCCAACCACTCCACAGCTCTCACTCACATTATATGGGGTGGCAGGGTCTATCTCAATCCTGTATTAGGGGAAGCAGAAGTCGCCTGCATCAGACACACATCACAAATCACACAACTGTTAAAACATAAAACCTACTTGTGTTTCTCAATAAAGGTTTCATACTCCGTGGTTGGATTTATTTCTTGGACACACATCTCAATTTCTTTATGGACAGCTACAATTTCATCTGACACAAGACTGGTGATCTGACAATATTCATCAAAGATCCCTTTGCTGGAATTAAAAGAAAATCAAGTTTAACATTTCGGAAAAAAGCACAACTTTTCCGAATCTAGTTCACTGAAATTTGGGTGATTTTTTTATTTTTTTTTAAAAAAAAAAGCTTAGTGAGTGACTAGCATAGTCAAATAAAACATTTATGCCCCTATTTCAACATCTTATGTAATTAGTTTCAGTTGACATTGAAAAAAAACCTCAACAATAAATCTGAAGAAAAAAAACCCAAAATGCTTATAAGACATTTCTTACAGGCCTTTGATCATCTCCTCTTGCATGGTCTGCAGAGAGTCCAGTAGAAGAGGAAGAGTAGAATCATAATACTGATCTTGGTGGAGTTGGGCTCCTTTCAGGGCAAGCACATACTGGTTGTGAAGCATGTGGAGCTTCATAGTCGCTTTGTCATATCGATCCTTGGCTTTTTCGGTCTCTTTTCCTGTGTTGTTGAGATACAAAAAAAAAGCATCATCAGAAGATCCAATCCTAGGCCTTGCCTTTAAGTCATAGAGGAAGTACCGTGCACACTAGATACAGCTGAAGCCCAAAGAGCCCACACCCTACAATCTGTGATCTTTAGCCTAAAAAGATAAAGTAATACTTCACTTTTATTAAACCACTAAGAAAGTGATTAAGGTGCACCAAACCAAACAATACAAAGAAAGGTAAAAAATCATGTAGGGCAAGGCTTATGCCAGCTGAAGGCAAGGAGCCATGTCAACGGGTGAATATATCAGGACGCTGGTGTGAGCCAACTTCTAAATCTTACTTATTTAATTCAGCATCATTGCAGCCTGAGGGGCAGAAGATTATGACATTATAGATTATACACTTTTTTTTTAAAAGCAGTATACCTTTATGTTTGTTGACCTTATCACTCAGGGCAAATGGTAACTGTGCTTCCAAGTAACTTTTCAGAATAAGCATTGAGTATACATGAGGAATAACACATTTTCTGGTCATTATGTGGCTTCTATCCTGCATTCTCCCGAGTTTTCCCCTCTGCATATGCCATCTGTAACTTGTAATCCATGGTTTGCTGGGGAAGGAGACAAGCTGCAGTGATTTCTCCTATAGACAGCACAGCACAGAGGGGACTTCGTACTCTTCATTCACATTGTTAGCTCAAAGACATGCTGCAGCAACACGGAGGACATTATACAGCAGAGGTGAGCTGTGTTGATCTGAATCAACCTCTGATTTGAGTTAAACACTTATTACAGAGCTCTGCACCATGTTCTTTCCCTGCTACTAAAGGGGGTTTTACACTAAGCGATATCGCTGGCAATATCGCTAAAACGTCACTGGTTTTGTGACGTTATAGCGATATTGCTAGCGATATCGCTATGTGTGATACTTACCTCCGACCGGCTCCCCCGCTGTCCATCGCTGATCGCGCGAGAATGTCCGGCTCCATTTCTCGTCGGGCGCTTCCTGCTGAGACTTCCTGCTGTGACGTCCAGCGACGCGTGGAGGCGGGCGGGAGGACGCAGGATCGCTGTGTGTGAATGGTAAGTATCGTGCGCTGCGTCGCTGCTGAATCGCTGTGAGGTCTTTCTGTATGAAAGCTCACTAGCGATCATTTAGCGATGCACCAGCGATCCTGACCGGGTGGTATCGCTGGTCGGATCGCTGGTGCATCGCTAAATGTAAAAGGGCCTTTACTCCTTTTTCTGTAAAAAAAAGAATAGGATTTGTCACGACTCCTCTGAACCAGACACTTGAGTTTCTTTTTCACTAGTTCCGGAGGCAGCAGGGAGGGGATAAGTGGGGAAAGCTGATTTCTCTGATAAGATACCTTACAAAGTTTCTTATAAATCGCCTGTACTATTGACTTATGCAAACATTCTTAAAAGTTCCATTGCAGTTCCACAGATGTGACCCAACACCAATAATGATAGGACTGTACAATTAAGACAAATGGAGGATTTCTTTTAGGAATTGCAATTTGTTGAAACCCTGCTGATCTTCGATGGAGCTGATGAATCACTGTGTGCATCTGTCATTAATGTGATAACTGAAGACTGTAGAGGCTCACATACATTTTTTGGGGTGGAGAAGTTACAGTGTATCAGGCTGCTATAACATGGCGATCATACTGTAACAATATGTAACAGAGGCGCAAGGTTTATATAGGTAAGTAACATGCAGTCTATGTAGTGGGAGAATCTAAAGTTATTGTTTGATAATCAGATGCAATATGAGGCAAGAGTATAAAGAAATATTATAAGACCATTCACAGATGGATTTCATAAAAGAGACCTTGGTTTCCCTCTGAAATGTCTTTTCCCTTTACGAAGCACAGTGTCTTGCCTGCAGAGAGAATTGGCTTGATTACAGTTCTCACACAATGTGCAATGTTTCGACAGCTCCCTTAGTTCTTAAAATATTGATTTAAAAAGCCGACCGAGTCGGGGAGCGAGCAGATGAATGGTGGCCAGCCCCTACCGCACATGTCGTGTTGCCAGGGAACACTTTATGTGAAGGAAATATTTGCAAACAAGAAACGGATCCTGTAAAATTTAAAGGCCTAATAAAATGTAATATGAGCTCTGCCATCTCACTTGTCATGGCTGTCGCTGTGCTATTAATTATGTCACATTATGTCTTTATGGGCAGTCTGGCTGGGAACCTGGAATACTGAATATGCCAGGGAGCAAATATCGACCTCAGGTAAAAGGTTTATCTACCACATACACTATGATTGTCTGCTATTTTGATAACTCTGGGTAAGGTGGCCACATAGGTCAAGTCTGGTATCTCGGACGATCAAAGATTTCTATAAGAATACAGGCCTCGAACACTTTAGGTCTGTGTGCTGCATGACTTGAATTAAAACCTTTTTATTCTGGAAATACTTTGGCTCCAGTACATACAGCTGTAAGACAGATTCAGCAGATGTATCAGGAAGAATGGGCAGCCGAGCCAAAGGCCTGATACTTCTCAGTGAGGGCTTAGAAACAGGTTATGATGTAGCGCGTATTGACACGTGGCAGTGGGAATAGAGTAGACCCCTCTGTAGTGCACCAGTATATGAGATAATGTAACAGGGGCGATGACAACGGGCATGAATATCAATAAGAATGCAGTCATCAGGGGTGGATGTATAGGAACTTTGTATGATGATACGAAGTAGAGACCCATGGTTTCATGAGTGTGGTAATTAATTCAGAAGAGCAGGAAACATTTTAGGCGACTTGTCAAACCATCATGCACTGAAAAATGGTTCTTCCTCTGCGGAGGCCCATAAGGAACTGCTCAATACTATGGACACTTGCCCACTAAAGACAATAATAATTTTATGTCTATAGCGCCAACATATTCCACAGCACTTTACATTTTAGAGGGGACTTGTACATACAATAGACATTACAGCATAACAATAAACACATAGATCATAACAGATACCAAGAGGGATGAGGGCCCTGCTCGCAAGCTTACATGAGGAAAAAGGGAGACTCGAAAGGTGGATGGTAACAATTGCCTTCATTGTTCGGACCAGCCATACTATAAGAATTGGGTGTTCATGTGATGCTGTAACAGTACAGACACAGAGGGCTATTAAATGCATAAAGCATGTGAGAACATGATGCAGGGAACCTGGTTACGGTAAAAATTTTGAATGGGCAACACAGGGATAGTTAGATTAATGTGTTGAGGCGGTAGGCCAGTCTGAACAAATGCGTTTTTAGGGCACGCTTAAAACTGTCGTATTAACCTGGGTAGTGCATTCCAAAAAAATTGGCACAGCACGCGAAAAGTCTTGAAGACAGGAGTGGGAGGTTCTGATTATTGAGGATGCTAACCTCAGGTCATTAGCAGAACAGAGGGCATGGGTAGAGTTGTAGACTGAGACAAAGGACGAGATGTAGGGTGGTGATGAGCCATGGAGAGCTTTGTGAGTGAGGGCAATAAGGTTTTACTGGAATCTGGAGTGGATGGGTAACCAGTGCAATGACGGTCACAAAGTAGAGGCATTGGCATAACGATTGGTGAGAAATATGATCCTTGCTGCAGCATTCAAGACAGATTGAAGAGGGGAGAGTTTAGCAAGAGGGAGACCGATAAGTAGAGCGTTACAATAGTCTAGACGAGAATGAATAAGAGAAACCGTAAGAGTTTTTGCATAGTTGAAAGCAAGAAAGGGTGGAATTCTAGAAAGGTTTTTGAGGTGCAGATAAGAGCGAGCCAGTGATCGGATGTGGGGGGTGAATGAAAGCTCGGAAAGATCCCCTTGAACTGGCATTTGGCAGTGCGGACATAGTACTACATGCTGACGGCACTACAACAGGAGTAGTAATCAGTCCGTGGTTCCAAGGTCAACACAGAAGAACAGCACTTTTCTAATTATTGAATAACTTCCTTCCTCTAGGTAATGAAATGGCTGCTGTTCTTGGAAACAAATATCCATATTCACTGAAATAATGTCTTAAACCACTAAAAATTAAAAATAAATACAAGGTGAAAAATAACAATATGCATTCACAGGTGATTTCTCTTTTAGTCTAAGTTAATAAATAATTAAAATTACCTTTTGTAACGGCTTCTTTAAACTTTTCTTTTGCCGAATTCACTTCTTTTGTTAACTGTCTGTAACCCAATTTCAGTTTTTCTAATTCTGTTTTTGTTACCTAATTGTGAGAAAAATAAAGGCATATTAGTGTTGATTATATAGGCTTCACAACATTTTTTGCTGGTTAAAACTCCAAGAATCTCATGCATTTCTTTTTTTTCCCAATTTTTCAAGCCTTTACCTATTTTATAGCAAAGCCTCTGCAAAACGATCCTGAAAAAAACTTTAATGTTATTAAACCTCAAATATATTTAAAAAAGAAAAGAATGTCACAGCCCCTGTTTGTAGCAAGTTTCTGATGTAGGCCAAGTTGGAGTTCAGAGCGGTGCCGCAAAAATTAATAGATAAATACAGAGTGGTGCTGAAAAGCCCAAAGAAATTTATCGCAAATTCCTACACTTTTAACGATGCAGCCTGAAGACTGTTCTATTTGACACAAGTGAGTACACCCTAAAAGATACAGAAAATTCTCAACTGACATCCATAATCTCATCTAACTAGAAATACCGTAGTTCACCGTCACATTGGGAGTAGCAGTGAATACTTGACTTCTATCAATATCGACTTCCTCCTTATCCACCCACTCTTTGTATTCATTGCGGTCTTATTCAATTATTTCGTAACGTGAAGCGCCGCAGAATGCATGAAAAATGGAGGTAACAAATAAAATAAACCACAAAGTGGCCCACAGTCAGCAGCAACTGCAAAGTGTACCAATGAATGTGCCATACTCTGACAATATAAACAGCTAACATAACCACAGGATAGGTGATAAACTGTTGAAAGGTGGGGGTTTATTCGGGGACCCACACCCATTGGTAGAACGGTGAACTTTTAACCAGTTGGAAGGGAGAGGCAATGTGTATTGCAACAAGCGCACCAATATAATAGTAATTTTTATTTCTATAGAGCCAACATATTCAGCACAACACATAATACAACAGATACCACGAGGAGTGAGGGCCCTGCTCACAAGTTTACTAACCATGAATTATAACTTATGGGACTGCCAAGTGCTGTGCTCGGATTTTCCTGGTATCCCTATAGGGAATTAATGGAGCAGTGGTCAGGCACACGACCTGCCAAGCCATTTTGCAAAGATAAAACAAGCTCCCAGTCAGTGATAAAGATTCCTCTATATACCATACGGTGCAGATCCCAGTGTTGGGACATCCACCGATTATCACCCATACTGGGGATAGGTGATAATTTGGACTAACTGGATAACGCATTTAAGCCAACAGGCTGCCATGTAATTTAAGTACAATTTTTTACCCATGTCTCTCTTTTCATTCCAACAGGCCAACATGTAAAAGGAGACCAAAGCGTGGGCTTTTTGGCCTTCATCTGCATACCACTGTCTATGGACAGAACCCCTGAAGAACAAAAACAAACATATGCCGTGCAGTATACGTTTTATACAATGGGTCCCCATAGTGGATATCCAACCAGTGGCCACTTTTGGGGGTTATGTCTCTAGAGGCTGTGCATCCAACCAGGGCTGTGGAGTCGGTAAGCCAAACCTGCGACTCAGACTGCAACGCCTCAATTTCCCTTACACCGACTCCAACTCCCACATATATTGCTTATATTTAAGTGAAAAATTTTTGTAGTACAATGTGAACATCAGACATTTAATCATTTCTATGATCCAATAATCAAGACATTAAGGCTATGTGCACACGTTGCGGATTCCGCTGCGGGTTGTTCCGCGCGGAAACGCAGGTAAAACCGCAGGTAGAGTGACCTGCGGTTTGGTCTGCGATTTTGCCCTGCGGTTTCACACCTCTACTATGTAAAAAGGTGTGAAACCGCTGCAGAAACCGCCCAAACAATTGACATGCTGCGGTTTGTAAACCGCAGCGTGAGCACAGCGTTTTTGAAAACCCACAGTCTTTCATTGTACTGTACCATGTCAGCGGAACTGCTGCGTTTCCGCAGGGCCAAAACCGCTGCAGAAACGCAGCAGAATCCGCAACGTGTGCACATAGAACATAATATCTATCTAAGGCTATTTATTGGAATACAACTTTAGAACACAAAACTCTAATAAATTGTAAATATGTAATACACTGTATAATATCGATTACATACATACAGTACAGACCAAAGTTTGGACACACCTTCTCATTCAAAGAGTTTTCTTTATTTTCATGACTATGAAAATTGTAGTTTCACTCTGAAGGCATCAAAACAATGAATTAACACATGTGGAATTATATAATTAACAAAAAAAGTGTGAAAAAACTGAAAATATGTCTTATATTCTAGGTTCTTCAAAGTAGCCACCTTTTGCTTTGATTACTGCTTTGCACACTCTTGGCATTCTCTTGATGAGCTTCAAGGGGTAGTCACTGGAAATGCTCTTCCAACATTCTTGAAGGAGTTCCCAGAGATGCTTAGCACTTGTTGGCCCTTTTGCCTTCACTCTGCGGTCCAGCTCACCCCAAACCATCTCGATTGGGTTCAGGTCTTGTGACTGTGGAGGCCAGGTCATCTGGCGTAGCACCCCATCACTCTCCTTCTTGGTCAAATAGCCCTTACACAGCCTGGAGGTGTGTTTGAGGTCACTGTCCTGTTGAAAAATAAATGATGGTCCAACTAAACACAAACCGGATGGAATAGCATACCGCTGCAAGATGCTGTGGTAGCCATGCTGGTTCAGTATGCCTTCAATTTTTAATAAATCCCCAACAGTGTCACCAGCAAAGCACCCCCACACCATCTCAACTCCTCCTCCATGCTTCACGGTGGGAACCAGGCATGTAGAGTCCATCCGTTCACCTTTTCTGTGTCGCACAAAGACATGGTGGTTGGAACCAAAGATCTCAAACTTGGACTCATCAGACCAAAGCACAGATTTCCACTGGTCTAATGTCCATTCCTTGTGTTCTTTAGCCCAAACAAGTCTCTTCTGCTTGTTACCTGTCATTAGCAGTCGTTTCCTAGCAGCTATTTTACCATGAAGGCCTGCTGCACAAAGTCTCCTCTTAACAGTTGTTGTAGAGATGTGTCTGCTGCTAGAACTCTGTGTGGCATTGAGCTGGTCTCTAATCTGAGCTGCTGTTAACCTGCGATTTCTGAGGCTGGTGACTCGGATGAACTTATCCTCCGCAGCAGAGGTGACTCTTGGTCTTCCTTTCCTGGGGCGGTCCTCATGTGAGCCAGTTTCTTTGTAGCGCTTGATGTTTTTTGCCACTGCACTTGGGGACACTTTCAAAGTTTTCCCAATTTTTTGGACTGACTGACCTTTACTAAAGTAATGATGGCCACTCGTTTTTCTTTACTCAGCTGCTTTTTTCTTGCCATAATACAAATCCTAACAGTCCATTCAGTAGGACTATCAGCTGTGTATCCACCAGACTTCTGCACAACACAACTGATGGTCCCAACCTCATTTATAAGGCAAGAAATCCCACTTATTAAACCTGAGAGGGCACACCAGTGAAGTGAAAACCATTTCCGGTGACTACCTCTTGAAGCTCATCAAGAGAATGCCAAGAGTGTGCAAAGCAGAAATCAAAGCAAAGGGTGGCTACTTTGAAGAACCTAGAATATAAGACATATTTTCAGTTCTTTCACACTTTTGTTAATTATATAATTCCACATGTGTTATTTCATAGTTTTGATGCCATCAGAGTAAATCTACAATTTTCATAGTCCTGAAAATAAAGATAACGCTTTGATTGAGAAGGTGTGTCCAAACTTTTGGTCTGTACTGTATGTATATTAAAATATATATATATATATATACACACTCACTGGCCACTTTATTAGGTACACCTGTCCAACTGTGTGTTAAGACTTAATTTCTAATCAGCCAATCACATGGCGGCAACTCAGTGCATTTAGGCATGTAGACATGGTCAAGACAATCTCCTGCAGTTCAAACCGAGCATCAGTATGGGGAAGAAAGGTGATTTGAGTGCCTTTGAACGTGGCATGATTGTTGGTGCCAGAAGGGCTGGTCTGAGAATTTCAGAAACTGCTGATCTACTGGGATTTTCACGCACAACCATCTCTAGGGTTTACAGAGAATGGTCCGAAAAAGAAAAAAAATCCAGTGAGCGGCAGTTCTGTGGCCGGAAATGCCATGTTGATGCCAGAGGTCAGAGGAGAATGGGCAGACTGGTTCGAGCTGATAGAAAGGCAACAGTGACTCAAATTGCCACCCGTTACAACCAAGGTAGGCAGAAGAGCATCTCTGAACGCACAGTGCGTCGAACTTTGAGGCAGATGGGCTACAGCAGCAGAAGACCACACTGGGTACCACTCCTCTCAGCTAAGAACAGGAAACTGAGGCTACAATTTGCACAAGCTCATCGAAATTGGACAGTAGAAGATTGGAAAAACGTTGCCTGGTCTGATGAGTCTCGATTTCTGCTGCGACATTCGGATGGTAGGGTCAGAATTTGGCGTAAACATGAAAGCATGGATCCATCCTGCCTTGTATCAACGGTTCAGGCTGGTGGTGGTGGTGTCATGGTGTGGGGAATTTTTTCTGGGCACTCTTTGGGCCCCTTGGTACCAATTGAGCATCGTTGCAACGCCACAGCCTACCTGAGTATTGTTGCTGACCATGTCCATCCCTTTATGACCACAATGTACCCAACATCTGATGGCTACTTTCAGCAGGATAATGCGCCATGTCATAAAGCTCGAATCATCTCAGATTGGTTTCTTGAACATGACAATGAGTTTACTGTACTCAAATGGCCTCCTCAGTCACCAGATCTCAATCCAATAGAGCATCTTTGGGATGTGGTGGAACGGGAGATTCGCATCAGGGATGTGCAGCCGACAAATCTGCGCCAACTGTGTGATACCATCATGTCAATATGGTCCAAAATCTCTGAGGAATGCTTCCAGCACCTTGTTGAATCTCTGCCACGAAGAATTGAGGCAGTTCTGAAGGCAAAAGGGGGTCCAACCCCTTACTAGCATGGTGTACCTAATAAAGTGGCCAGTGAGTGTGTGTGTATATATATATATATATATATATATATATATATATACACACACACACACACACACACACACACATACATACACAGTCATATGTTAAAGTTTGGGCACCCCTATTAATGTTAACCTTTTTTCTTTATAACAATTTTGGTTTTTGCAGCAGCTATGTCAGTTTCATATATCTAATAACTGATGGACTCCGTTATATTTCTGGATTGAAATGAGGCTTATTGTACTAACAGAAAATGTGCAATCTGCATTTAAACACAATTTGACCGGTGCAAAAGTATGGGCACCCTTATTTTCTTGATTTGAACACTCCTATCTACCGTACTTTTTACTGACTTCCTGAAGCACTAAATTGGTTTTGTAACCTCATTGAGGTTTGAACTTCATAGCCAGGTGTATGAAATCATGAGAAAAGGTATTTAAGGTGGCCACTTGCAAGTAGTTCTCCTATTTGATTCTCCTATGAAGAGTGGCATCATGGGCTCCTCAAAACAACTCTCAAATGATCTGAAAACAAATATTATTCAACATAGCTTTTCAGGGGAAGGATACAAAAAGTTGTCTCAGAGATTTAACCTGTCAGTTTCCACTGTGAGGAACATAGTAAGGAAATGGAAGAACACAGGTACAGTTCTTGTTAAGCCCAGAAGTGGCAGGCCAAGAAAAATATCAGAAAGGCAGAGAAGAATGGTGAGAACAGTCAAGGACAATCCACAGACCACCTCCAAAGACCTGCAGCCTCATCTTGCTGCAGATGGTGTCACTGTGCATCGGTCAACAATACAGCGCACTTTGCACAAGGAGAAGCTGTATGGGAGAGTGATGCGAAAAGCCGTTTCTGCAAGCACGCCACAAACAGTCGCCTGAGGTATGCAAAAGCACATTTGAACAACCCAGGTACATTTTGGAAGAAGGTCCTGTGGACTGATGAAACAAAGATTGAGTTGTTTGGTCATACAAAAAGGCGTTATGAATGGAGGCTAAAAAACACAGCATTCCAAGAAAAACACTTGCTACCCACAGTAAAATTTGGTGGAGGTTCCATCATGCTTTGGGGCTGTGTGGCCAATGCCGGCACCGGGAATCTTGTTAAAGTTGAGGGTCGCATGGATTCAACTCAGTATCAGCAGATTCTTGGCAATAATGTGCAGGAATCAGTGACGAAGTTGAAGTTACGCAGGGGATGGATATTTCAGCAAGACAATGATCCAAAACACAGCTCCAAATCTACTCAGGCATTCATGCAGAGGAACAATTACAATGTTCTGGAATGGCCATCCCAGTCCCCAGACCTGAATATCATTGAACATCTGTTGGATGATTTGAAGCAGGCTGTCCATGCTCGGCGCCCATCAAACGTAACTGAACTGGAATTGTTTTGTAAACAGGAATGGTCACAAATACCTTCATCCAGGATCCAGGAGCTCATTAATAGCTACAGGAAGCGACTAGAGGCTGTTATTTTTGCAAAAGGAGGATCTACGAAATGTTAATGTCACTTTTATGTTGAAGTGCCCATACTTTTGCACCAGTCAAATTTTGTTTAAATGCAGATTGCACATTTTGTTAGTACAGTAAACCTTATTTGAATCCAGAAATATAACTGAGTCCATCAGTTATTAGATATATGAAACTGAAATAGCTGTTGCAAAAAACAAAATTGTTATAAAGAAAAAAGGTTAACATTAATAGGGGTGCCCAAACTTTAACATATGACACATATGACTGTACACAGTATATATACTGTATGTGTGTATATATATATATATATATATATATATATATATATATATATACACATATATACACACACACACACACACACACATACATACACACACACACTATTATTTATTGTTATAGCGCGCCATTTATTCCATGGCGCTTAACATGTGAGGGGTATACATAATAAAAACAAGTACAATAATGTTAAACAATACAAGTTATAACTGGTATAGGAGGAGAGAGGACCCTGCCCGCGAAGGCTCACAATCTACAAGGGATGGGTGAGAATACAGTAGGAGAGGGTAGAGCTGGTCGTGCAGCGGTTTGGTCGATCGGTGGTTACTGCAGGTTATAGGCTTGTCGGAAGAGGTGGGTCTTCAGGCTCTTTTTGAAGGATACATACACAGTATATACATGAATATATATATATATATATATATATATATATATATATATATATATCGATATTTATCCATATCGGTCTATCCATATCATATCTGTACCAAAAAGAATGAAAGCCGAATAGCACACAGACTAACACTCCTTTTTTTTTTTTTTTTTTAGCACCAGTCAGGTACACCTCATAGCTGCCCAAAAGGACGCCCAGGACAGGCATTGCTCGTCTTCAGTAACACATCAATTGATAGTTGGAATAAATAGACTGCATTCACCACCACATCTTCGTAATGTGCATGCTTTATTTTCAAGTGTAGGGGTGTGCAGTATGAGGTTCTGCAGCAGCTGATGTGTGCAGTATGAAATTCTGCAGAACAGTATGAGGTTCTGCCCCCCCCACCCCCAGTGTGAATGTAGCCTGAAGATCTAGGCCTTATCTTAGCCGAGATAAGTCATAGTGTGTGTGAGTATGTGTGTGAGTATGTGTGTGTGTGTATATATATATATATATATATATATATATATATATATATATATATATATATATATATATATATATATATATATATATATATATATATATATATATATATATATATTTTCACACACTATGCCTTATCTCGGCTAAGATAAAGGCTAGATCTTCAGGCCACATTCACACTATGGGCGTAGCCAGGATCAAACCTGGGGGGGGGCAGAACCTCATACTGTTCTGCAGAATTTCATACTGCACACCTCAGTCTATTTATTTCAACTATCAATTGATGTTGATGTGTTACTGAAGACGAGCAATGCCTGTCCTGGGCGTCCTTTTGGGCAGCTATGAGGTGTACCTGACTGGTGCTTAAAAAAAAAAAAAAAAAAAAAAAAAAAAGGAGTGTTAGTCTGTGTGCTATTCGGCTTTCATTCTTTTTGGTACAGATATGATATGGATAGACTGATATGGATAAATGGATAGATAGAGCAGATTTCTAATCTGCTTTTGCTATTGAAAACATTAGCTATGAGCTCAAAAACCTTTCAGGTGATGCCGTTTTTTAAAAAGCTAATCTGCTTTTGCAACTGAAAACCGTATCCTCAAAAAATGCAGGAAAAACACTGTGTGAATGTAGCCTTAGATCAGGAATAGATAATTTATAGGACATTTCATAACTTTCCCAAATTCCTATGAAAAAATATTCAGCACATTCTGCATTGAATTACTGTACCCAAATTATATATATATTTTAGGAGTCGAAGTCGGACCATTTTATATCGACTCCAACTCCACCAAAATGAGCACCGACTCCACGACTCCGACACCCTGCATCCAACAGTCGCCACAAATGAAGTGTGTACCTAGCCTTATTTTACCAATAAAGTAGACCACACCAACTAGAGGTAAGTCACATTAAAGGCCCCTTTACATTTAGCGATGCACCAGCGATCCCGACCACGATACGACCCAGTCACGATCGCTGGTGCATCGCTAAATGGTCGCTAGTTAGCTGCCACACAGGCAGATCTCACAGCGATGCAGCAGCGATCTAGCGGTCGTTACTTACCTTTCAGACACGGCGATCCTGACGTCCTCCCGCCCGCATCCACGCGTCGCTCGTTGGCGCCAGCAGGAAGCGCCCGATGAGAAATGGAGATGCGCGATCCGCGATGGACAGCGGGGGAGCCGGTCGGAGGTATCACACATAGCGATATCGCTGCTGCGTCACCAAATCGGTGATGCTTTAGCGATATTGCTATGTGTAAAACCCCCTTAGGTCATCATTCTCATGCCTGGGATGGGAAGTTTTCAAGTTTTCTCTACTTTTTCTACTAATCCAGCTGATGGTCTGCAACTTTCAACGGCACTCCCACATCCTGAGACCAAGTTCTTTCAATATCAGCAGGCAACAGGATTAGAAACGTGGTAAATCGTGTTTTTTTCATACACAGATCAGATTTTCATCAGCTCTTGACGGAATACTTATAGGTTGTAGCCGATCAGCGGTTGCCGATAGACTGCAATGTACAGTAATCCTGATCTGCTAATCCGCAAATGTGCATGACGGGAATATTATACATGTGGGGGGTTGTACATTTAGTGCCATGTTCATTGCTGCATCCAGGATTTTTATCCGGATCATGTGAATGGGGTTTAAAATACTAATTTTTACTACTGGCAGAACACTTGAGACAAAAACAGCCCAAAGCAGCAAAGTATGTATCCTCACAGGTCAACCGGAAGAAGAACAAGGTCACAAAATAGACACTTCCAGAGAAATGTGTGAAAATATAATTCAATGTTCGGATTTTGTAGTCCCCGGATACTCCCGGTGTCTGCAATAAATGTAGTCAACCCAATCTTTTTTAATGTAATATCTAAGATTTTTTTTTCTATTCTGAGTAAAACAGGATTTTTGGGTTGCTTACCGTAAAATCTGTTTCTCAGAGCCTTCATTGGGGGACACAGAGACCATGGGTGTACGCTGCTGCCACTAGGAGGCTGACACTATGCACAAAAAAAGGGTTAGCTCCTCCTCCGCAGTGTACACCCCACCGACCGGCAGGAAATTCCTCAGTTAGTGAGAAAGCAGTAGGAGAAGTAACAGAATAGATTGAAAAACAGGACAACTCAACTGTAAATAACAAACAAACATAAGAACAGGAGTTGCAGAACATGGGAGGGTGCTGTGTCCCCCAATGAAGGCTCCGAGAAACAGATTTTACGGTAAGCAACCCAAAAATCCTGTTTTCTCGTTCGCCTTATTGGGGGACACAGAGACCATGGGACGTCCCAAAGCAGTCCCTGGGGCGGGAAAGCAAACTTCCATCAGGCCAGCGGACTCACCACCGCTGCCTGCAGAATCCTTCCACCTAGGCTGGCATCCACCGAAGCGTAGGTGTGGACCTTGTAGAATTTCACAAATGTGTGAACCGATGACCAGGTTGCAGCTTTACAAGCTGCAGCGCGGAAGCTCAGTGGCGCACCATCCAGGAGGTACCCACTGCCCGGGTAGAGTGAGCTCTAATTCCCGGAGGGGTCAATCGATGTATGACCCGGTAGGCCTCAAAAATTGCCGATCTGATCCAGCGAGCAATAGTAGCTTTGGAGGCCGGCTGACCTCTTTGCACCCCATTTGGAAGGATGAAGAGAGAGTCTGTCTTCCGCAAAGAAGTTGTCCTAGCTAGGTAGACCTTCATCGCCCTGACCAAGTCCAGCTCGTTCAAGGAGCGGTCCCGAGGACGAGCTGGACCCGGACAAAAGGACGGGAGAACAGTATCCTCATTCAGGTGGAAAGTGGACAGCACTTTAAGAAGGAAAGCGGGCGGAGGCCGCAGAACTACCTTGTCCTAGAGGAGTACCAAGAAAGGAGAGCGGCAAGAGAGGGCCGCCAATTCCGACACGCGCCGGATGGAGGCGAAGGCGATGGCCACTAGGAAGGCTACTTTCCATGAAAGGAGGGATAGGGGAAAGTTCCCTGAGAGGTTCAAAGGGAGGACCTTGCAGAGCCTCAAGAACCAGATTAAGACCCCAAGGATCTATGGGCGCTCTGTACGGAGGAGCCGTATGAGCCACTCCTTGAAGGAAGGTTTTGACCTGAGGACGGGAGGCCAACGTCTTCTGAAATAAAATGGACAGCGCCGAAACTTGACCTTTTAAAGAGCTGAGGGCAAGGCCTGCATCACGCCCTGCCTGAAGAAACGCCAGGACAGAAGGGAGCGAAAAATGTATGGGCAGAATGTCGGTGGACTCGCACCAAAGTGAAATAGGCCTTCCAGGTACGGTAATAAACTTTGGAAGACGATGGCTTTCTGGCCCGGATCATAGTATGAATAACTCGATCCGAAACGCCTGATCGATTCAAAACCTCGGTTTCAACAGCCACGCCGTTAAATTGAGTGGCCGAGAATTGGAGTGGCAAATCGGACCTTGAGACAGCAGATCTGCCCTGTCTGGAAGCTTCCAGGGGGCGTCCGCGAGAAGGTTGACGATGTCCGTGAACCAAGCCCTTCTGGGCCAATTCGGGGCGATGATTGACTGGAATTCCTTCCGCCTTGATTTTCTTCAACAGCCTGGGAAGAAGAGGCAGAGGAGGGAATAGGTAGGGGAGCTTGAACTGCGACCAAGGAATGGCCAGAGCGCTGGCGCCCACTGCGAGAGGATCTCGAGCCCTGGATACAAACTTTCCTGTTGAGGCGAGAATCTAGCAGGTCTACGTCCGGGGTTCCCCAACGACGGCAAAGCTGAAGAAATACCTCCGGACGTAGGGACCACTCTCCCGCCACTAGACCCTCGCGGCTGAGAAAATCGGCGGCCCAGTTGTCCACGCCAGCAATGTGCACCGCGGATATTGCCGGGACTGAAAGCTCTGCCCAATGAAGAATCTTGGACACTTCTACCAGGGCTGAGACACTCCGTGTCCCCCCTGGCGGTTGACATATGCCACCGCTGTGGTATTGTCTGTCTGAATCCGGATAGGCAGGCCCTTGAGAAGCCTCTCCCAGTGAACAAGAGACAGATAAATGGCTCGTATCTCGAGGACGTTGATCGGCAGAGCTGACTCCTGAATCGACCATCGACCCTAAACAGTGTGACTGCGGAACACTGCCCCCGGCCGAGGAGGCTGGCATCCGTTGTCACAATCTGCCAGTGAATGGGAAGGAATGGCCGTCCTAGGGAGATGAGAGGAGACATCAGCCACCAATTGAGGGACTGCTTGACCCGGTATGAAAGACGAAATGGGCGGTCCAGGGAAAGAACAGACCTGTTCCACCGAGACAGTATGGCGTGTTGGAGGGGTCTGGAGTGAAATTGGGCAAAGGGAACCGCCTCTGTCGCTGCCACCATCTTTCCCAGGACTTTCATGGTTGTCCGGAGAGATGGAAGTCGTAAGATATGCAGCGCTCGCACATCCCGCTGCAGGGAGCAAATCTTTTCTTGTGGGAGAAAACCTTCGATAGACGATTGCCGAACAATAGACCCAGAAACACAAGACGTTGTGTCGGAAAAAGGCAGGACTTCCTTTTGTTGATGAGCCACCCGAAATTGGACAGGGCGTCGGGGACGATGGTAAGACTTTGGCGAGCTTGATGAAAGGATGGAGCTTCGATCAGAATGTCGTCGAGGTACGGAAAAAGAACGAGACCTTTGATTCTCAACAAGGCCATCAACGCTGCCATGATCTTCGTAAATACTCTGGGTGCGGTGGCGAGATCGAACGGCAGTGCAACAAATTGGTAATGTTCCTGGCGAATCGCAGGAATTTCTGATGGCCGGAGAATATGGGAACATGTAGATAGGCATCTTGAATGTCTATTTAACACATGAACTCCTGCGTCTCTATGGAAGCGATTACCGACCAGAGACTCCATTAGGAAATGACGCAGTCGGACTGTCTTGTTGAGTAACTTGAGGTCCAAGATGGATGGAACTGTACCGCCTTTTTTCGGTACCACAAACAGGTTTGAGTAAAACCCTGTGAACCGTTCTGACTCGGGGACGGGCACGATCACTCCAGAAGTGAGGAGAGAGGCGATGGACGCAAAGAACCCCGGAACTAAGGCAGGATCTTTTGGAGGTTGGGACTCGAAGAAACGATCCCGGGGACGAGAAATGAACTCTATCTTGTATCCTGATGATACCACCTCCCTGACCCAAGCGTCCTCTACTGAGGCAAGCCAGCCGTCTCTGAAGAAAAGACGACGACCTCCCAATTGGGAAGGACTCTCGGGGGTTCGTTGATAGTCATGCTGATGTGGACTGTCCAGATCTGGATCCGGAGGTTCTGCCCTGGGAGGAGTGAGATCGCCTGGAGGGAGTGGGTCTGAAAGACGCCTTTTTTCTATCCTGGCGTACCTGCGTTTTCTGTTGGTTAGAGAAGTTGTCTGCCGTATTGAAACGGTGGAATGTCCGAAAGGGCCGAAACTGACGTTTTAGCAGAGGTCTACGAGGCTTGGACTGAGGGAGGAGGGAACTCGTGCCTCCAGTGGCGTCCTTAATAATCTGATCCATCTGGGATCCGAAGAGACGCGCTCCCTGAAAAGGCAGATTGGTAAGAGACTTAACTGAATTCAAATCCGCCTGCCAAGCCTTGAGCCAAATTGTACGTCGGATTGCCACAACGCTGCTTGACGCCTGAACTGCGCAAGACGCGACATCCAAGGAGGCAGAGAGCAGATAATCCCCTGCATGGGAGATCTGGTTGGCCAGTTCGGACAATTGCTCTGGTTGGGCCTTACCTAGGATGCCCTTGCAGAGATCCTCTGCCCAAGTGGCTATGGCCTTCGCTACCCAAGAGGAAGCGAAGGCTGGGCTTAGCACCGCTGCAGCCGCTTCGTATGCTTTGCTAAGGATTCTATAATCCTATCATTCGAATCCTTTAGTGACGCCACACCTGAAATCGGGAGGACCGTGCTGTTAGACAGTCTGGACACAGGTGCGTCTACCGAGGGGGAAGCAGACCAGTTGTTGGTGAGCTCCTTGGCAAACGGGTACAGCACGCCGAGGCGCTTCCCTCTTTGAAGGCGCCTGGTCGGATTTTCTCTTTCCCTGGTAAGGATCTTGCCAAACTCAGAGTGGGAGGCGAAGACCCTGGAAGGTGTTTCTGCCCGTCTGAACGAAACCTCCTGTTCTGAGGATTTCGCAGGGGAGTCTGAGATTTCGAAGGTGTGGTTAATCGAGGCAATGAGGTTCTGACCGTAACCTTCATGTCCGCGTCCAGCTCTAAGATCCATTCGGATGACAGATCCGAGAACGCTTCACCTGACTCGGGTCAGGAGGCACGGGAGGGCGACTGCTGGGAAGGACTATGTGGGGATGTGAGGCCAGGAGGGGATCCCGGCCGGTGATCCTGTCTGGGCCTTTGCGGCTTCTGCTGGCTGGCTCAGATGGAGCTTCATGTGACCTGCTGGACCCTGCAGAAGTGTCCAGGGGCAACTTATCAAGGACGACTACTATGGACTGAGACACCCTGGTGAGGCCTGCCACTGATTGTGAAAGAGACGAGGCCCAACCAGGAATGGGGGGTTCGCTTTCACGTGGCGCAATATGTGGCTCCTGGACGGAGTCATGCTGAATGGGATTGCTGCAGTCCAGGCAGAGGGGTGGGGGCAGGCGGACGGCCACGCTCAGCCTTAGAGATAGGATAATGAAGGAGAAAAGAAGAAACCTGCGGAAATGCTGGAAGGTTGGGGGACAGAAGGCAGAGAAGGGTGTCAATCTGCAGTTGCAGAGCTACTCACGATGCGGTGTCCCCAAAGGTGCTGATACACTGCTCGTCTGAAGATGCAGGGCCCCAGCAGAGGAGAACGTGGAATCCCTCTGTGTCCGGCTGACATGGTGATAAAATGGCGGCAGCCTGAGGGAACCAGGATAAACGCGCGACTTCAAACGAAGAAGATGGGCGGAGCTAGCTGCTGAGGCAAAGAGGGTACCGCCCGCTGCCCACCGCAGGTTCTGAGAGGCGGTGGGTGGTCCTAGAACGGGCGGGAGAGAAGCCCGCCTATGAGAGAGAGAGCGGGGGGGCGTGGCCGCGACGTCAGAGAAGGCCCGAAATGAAGCCGGGGACTAAATTAATGGCGACGGCCGCCTGTCAGCGCGGGGCGGCGCAGAGGTCTCGCAGCGTCGCCGCGGCCACCTCCCTACCTATCACCTGGATCCCCTGCCGAACGCCGAAGAAAGAAGGAGGTGGAGAAGCATAGAACAAGGCCCGCGCAACAGCCGGGGCCCGTACGAATGCGGCGGCCGCCGGGAGGCGCGGGCGGCGCAGAGACTCCACAGTACTCCCTCGGCGACCGCTCCCAAGAATCCTGAAACCGCCAGGGGGCCGCATCTTGGACTGCATACTCACCTCCGTTTGCAATAAAGGTACCTGATATATCCCACGCTGTCTGCGTCTTTGTGGTATCCGCGCCTCATCCGACCGACAGGCTCTGGTAGGCGAGTGGGTGGGAGGCGGGGGGCGAGGACTCTCCTGATCGCTGGCACGCACCCGTGCTAAGCTGTGGTCCCGCCACTGAGAGCTATGAGGATACGGGGTGGCAGTACACGCCGTACTCATAGTCTCTTGAGGGAGTACAGTAGTGACCATTCACACTGTATCCCTCCGGAAACCTGAAAAGGAACGACGCACATCGAGGTAGATATGGGTCTAATGAAAGACCCGTGTCCAACTCCTACTGACACTAAGCTAAACTGAGGAATTTCCTGCCGGTCGGTGGGGTGTACACTGCAGAGGAGGAGCTAACCCTTTTTTTGTGCATAGTGTCAGCCTCCTAGTGGCAGCAGCATACACCCATGGTCTCTGTCCCCCCCAATATGGCGAACGAGAAACTTTTTTTTTTGTATAAATTTTATAAAAGTGTAGTCACAGTTAAGGAGAAAGGATCCTAGTGATGACTGACCAAACATTGCGGAGCCTGGATCGCAATGTTGGATGAGTCCACATGCCATAGATTTTCCATGGCACACAGTTTACACAATGCTTTGCAAAAGGCAAGATCAAAGTCCACAGTAAGGAATAAAAAAATCCACTGCGTTCCCTCAGTTTCAAAAGTGATTTATCTACCCCATCCACATACACTGTACTTTAAATTGCTGCAGTTTTTGCAGAGAGAAAAGCAGCAAATTCAGAGTGTGCATATTTGACCAACAGAATACTGAAAACCCGCAGGTAGAAAATGCACATGCAATTTTAGGGTGTTTCTGCGGCGGAAATGCATCAAAAACAAAAGTAATCCGCACCCAAGCATAACAAAGTTATGTCAAAGCAATGAAAACAGAAGTATCAAAAACAAAAGAAACAAAGGAGCTTTATATACCAAAATGTCAAAAAAAGCGTCAAACACAAGATAAATAGCATATTAAAAAAAAAAAAAAAATGCAATGAAAAAGCACGAGTGACCTTAATTCAAATAATTGGTGTAGAAATAGTGCAGAAATTCTAAAACATCAAAAACTATTTGACCACGCCAAGGGTGCACCCACCAGCACCTACAACCCCTGGCAAAAATTATGTTATCACCGGCCTTGGAGGATGTTCATTCAGTTTTTTAATTTTGTAGAAAAAAAACATTTCACAGACACGGCACAAAACTAAAGCCATTTCAAATGGCAACTTTCTGGCTTTAAGAAATACTAAAAGAAATCAAGAACAGAAAATGTGGTCGTCAGTAATGGTTACTTTTTTTTTTTTTTTTTTTTTTTTTTAGACCAAACGGAGGGGAAAAAATTATGGAGTCACTCAATTCTGTGGGAAAAAATTATGGAATCACCCTGTAAATTTCCATTCCCAAAATTAACACCTGCATCAAATTAGATCTGCTTGTTAGTCTGCATCTAAAACGGAGTGATCACACCTTGGAGAGCTGTTGCACCAAGTGGACTGACATGAATCATGGCTCCAACACGAGAGATGTCAATTGAAACAAAGGAGAGGATTATCAAACTCTTAAAAGAGGGTAAATCTATCACGCAATGTTGCAAAAGATGTTAGTTGTTCACAGGAAGTGGTGTCTAAAATCTGGGCCAAATACAAACATGGGAAGGTTGTTAAAGGCAAACACACTGGTAGACCAAGGAAGACATCAAGGTGTCAAGACCGGAAACTTAAAGCAATATGTCTCCAAAGCAGGAAATGCACAACAAAACAAATGAGGAACGAATGGGAGGAAACTGGAGTCAATGTCTGTGACCGAACTGTAAGAAACCACCTAAAAGGGAATGGGATTTACATACAGAAAAGCTAGATGAAAGCCATCATTAAACAGAAAAAAACAAGGTTAGGCTACTTTCACATTAGGCCTGTTTCACACTTCCGTTTTTGACCATCAGTCAAAATCGGCCTTTTTTGCAAAAAAAACGGATCCGCCATTTTTTTTGGCGGATCCGTTTTTTTTCCCCCATTGACTTGCATTACCGGCGGATCTTGACGGATGGACATCCGTTGGATTCGGTTTTTGCAGATCCGTCAATTTTTTTGCGTCCGCCGAGATGTCTGGACGGACCATGTAACGTTTTTGTGCTGAAGGATCCGCATTTTTATAGTGTGCATGCCCGGTGGAATGATGTCAGGCGGAAATTTAACCCTGAAATCATTTCTGGCGGACAGAAAAAGTTCTCTCTCTCTCTCTCCCCGGGCAGCGGTTCCTTAAATTCTTCATTCGGCGGATCTGTCGCAAACAGTTGCAACGCAGGATCCGTCGCAACGCATGCAAAAAACGCATCATGCATTCTGTAAGTCTTTAAGTTTATTAGGCACATGCGTTTTAATCAGTTTCTAGCCATGTTAACTCTTAAAACGCATGCGATTTCAAACGCAAGCGTGCACATGTCCATGCGCACATCTGCGTTCCCATTAACTGTAATGTGTTATTTTTGCACATGCGTTTTTTTACGCCATCGGACGGACCCAAAAATGTAACAGGGCGCGTCGGGCGCGCCTAGGAGCACACTACAAAAAACGCATGTGTGCGAAAACGCATACTAAAGTGTGCAAACGCTAGACCATGCACCCGCCATGTTAAACATAGTGGCGCATGGACGCGCACGATGCGCTGCGTTAAAAAAAAAGCTAATGTGAAACCAGCCTTACAATGGGCTAAGGAAAAGCAATCGTGGACAGAGGATGACTGGATGAAAGTCATTCAGTGATGAATCGCGAATCTGCAATGGGCAAGGTGATTATGCTGGAACTTTTGTTTGGTGCCGTTCCAATGAGATTTATAAAGATGACTGCCTAAAGAGAACATGCAAATTTCCACAGTCATTGATGATATGGGGCTGCATCTCAAGTAAAGGCACTGGGGAGATGGCTGTCTTAAACTTGTGCATTTATTGAAGATGTATGTTATTTTTTACACTTTTCTTATCCCATCAATTCAAAGGATGTTTGGGGAAGATTAAATCATTTTTCAAGATGATAACGCATCCTGCCATAGAGCAATAACTATGCAAACATTCCTTGAAATAAGACACATCAGGTCAACGTCATGGCCTGCAAATAGTCAGGATCTCAATCCAATTGAAAATCTTTGGTGGAAATTGAAGAAAATTGTCCATGACAAGGCTCCAACCTGCAAAGCTGATCTGGCAACAGCAATCAGAGAAAGTTGGAGCCAGATTGATGAAGAGTACTGTTTGACCCTCATTAAGTCCATGCCTCAGAGACTGCAAGCTGTTATAAAAGCCAGAGGTGGTGGAAAAAAATACTAGTGATGTGTTGGAGTGCTTGTTTGCTTGTTTTTCACGATTCCATAATTTTTTTCCACAGAATTCAGTGATTCCATAATTTTTCCCCTATGTTTGGTTTAAAAAAGTAACCATTACTAACCACATTTTTTGTTCTTGATTTTTTTTATTGTTTCTAAGCCAGAAAGTTGCCATTTGAATTGACTTTAGTTTTGTGCCATGTCTGTGATCTGCTTTTTTTCTACAAAATTAAACTGGCCGGTGAGTCCATAATTTTTGCCAGAGGTTGTATACTTGGCTTTAACGCTGACATACTCTCACTTTTGGATACTGTCTGCAGAAAAACTGCAGCCATATAGAGAAACAGAAGCCCAGCTTCTATTGAAAACAATGGTGTTGATGATATAACCATTTATTGCATTGATTCTGATGTGAAAAATGTGGTTTTCAAGCCAAATTTATTAGAAAGAAATTCTACCTGAATATGCTCTAAATGGTGAGCGCCATTGTGGTCAGAAGGGAGAGCAAGGACCCAATGTGGGAACCCAGTTCTGGAAATGCCCACGAATGTCTTCTCTCACTGTCGCCCGTAAACGCCTCTGGTGACCCTCCTGGGAGGCTACATACTACTGACGGTAGCAATTCCCAGAAAGATCATCAACAAATCAAGTTGTGTGTTTAGAGCAGCTTTGGTGTTTATTCAGTTTCTCATTTAATAAGGAAACCTGAATATATCTTTCCAGAAACAGCCAATGCGCGAAGGCTTCCAGGGAGATCACTAACCTGCTAGGTAGTCTCAAATTTAATGAGACATTATAAACATCCAACGGTTTACAAAACCCATCAATTCACTATTATTCCCGATTTACGCCCACTTTACTGGCCAAATTTAATTTAACTGAACACCTTTTTTCATTCATCCTACATTACCACATGCTGAAAACTAGAAGATGACCGACTGGTAATTAAAGACTTACCTTGTACAGCTCGGCCTCGATCTGCTGATGAATGCTGTTGTAGCTCTTTTTCACTTGCTGCTTGTCTTTGATCATGACATTGAGGCGGTGGAGGGGACCCGCATTGAGCTCTTCTGCATGACTCTTCATGATCTTACTCAGTTGTTCTGTCTGGTGAACCATGTGCAGCCATGACTATAAATTAAGGAAAAATTCCAAAAAGTTAGAGACACGGTAACTTATCAGGAGCTTATTGAAACTTGGTAGGCACACTTAAAGGGTTTTTCCGTACGTATACTGATAACCAATCCTTAGGTTAGCTTGACAAAGAACATACTGGTCAAAATGTTGCTGTCTATGTGTATGCAGGAAAAAAGTTTCTCTATTTTTGGCAACTCCCTGGTAAGCATCATCCTTCTGGAGTTTTTTTTTCACCAAGTGGACTTCATTAGACCATGTTGCCATTAGAGTGCTACAAACATTTGACATTTGTAGGATAGGTCATTAATGGGGTTGATCAAATAGTTTCGGATAAGTGGTTATCCGAATAGCTGCCTTGGTAACCTGAATATCTGGAGCGCTCCCGATAATCAGCTGTTCAGCGCCGCCACTGCATGTGTCGCGGCTGTTTCACAGTCACAACAGACAGGCTCTCCATGAATGTCTCATGACTGTCACATCCACGACACATGCAGCTGCGGCAGCGAACATCTGGAGAGGAGAGCTTTAGGAATCCAGGCTACTGAGCAGCTAGTCGGTAAGCACTATAGCTGTTTGGATAAGCTCTTATCCAAAGATAATCGATCATCCCTAGTCATTAATATCAGCGTGTTGGTGGTCTGACACCTGGCTTTCCCCTACTGATCAGCAAATAAACTGATTCAGCCAAACCAAACACTGAATAGAGCTGCACTGCGTAGCCTTGTTCACTGTGTAGCAGCCGCTTCTGGGTCCTGCAGATCAGCTCCTGTTCTCTTCAATACACGTTAAGCAGAGTAGTACAGAGCTGTTCTGTTGTGAATTCTCTTTCTGGGCTCCCTCTGGTGGTTAATGGAGGTAGTGGAGCTGATTTGATTGACAGGCTTACCACCTGATAATGAGGACAACGATTGGAGATCTGAGGCTTCAGAATGGATTTAAGACAGCCGTCGCCCTCTATCCCTGCTGGTGATTTTTGCTGCCTTGCCTAATGAGGTCTGACGTATCCAGCTCTTTCCCTGCATTGTCCAGCTAAGTGATTCATTTGCTTTTCTGTTTGCATTTGTTCAGGTACTGTCTATTCCTGCTTTGTGCGGGTTGGCCAGCTCCGGCTGGGGCTGTGCTGCATCACCGCCATATGTTGCTGCTTGTGCCAGTTTGTTTTTCCCTCCTGGTATATTGGTCTCTGTTGCTTTGCTTTCAGAATCTACCAGAGTACTGGTGGGAGGCGAAGTCGTGTGACTTCAGGGTTTTTGTGCATCAGTCGTGTTGGACATTTTGCAGGGTTTTTTGTGCATGATTGCAGACAGTATCTATCCTTTCCTGTAGTGTCTGGTCAGTGTGGTCCCCATCATTTGCTCAGCCTATTTTCCTACCTGCGTTTGTGTTTTCATCTTGTCTCACCGACAATATATGTTTGGGGGCTATCTATTCCTTTGGGGTCTGCTCTGGGGCAGTTTAGCTTTCCCCTTTCTTGCTTTAGGTGTAGCTAGCTCTCCGGCTGTGCCGAGTCATCTAGGATCATCGTAGGTACGCTCCACGGCTACTGCTAGTTGTGTGGATAGGATCAGGGGTCTGCAATCTGCTTAGTTACCAACCTCTCTGGTGTTCTGTGGCTCAGCTCGGGCCTGCTCTCCTCCTCAGTGCCCCATTCATAACACTGTTCTACTCAATGCTTGCGTCCAGCAGGTGCCAAAGATAATAGCTGATCCATTTGGATATCGTCTATCATAAATATCATGATTGAACAACCTCCTTAAAATGTGGATTCATCAATAAGTATTACGACTTGTCGCTTGTGGTCAGTGAATGTAAATTACAAAAACCATCCATACTATACCCAATACAGCAGAGTACTTAATCACTTAAAAGTTTGTGTTATGAATACAACTTCTGTCCAAACTCCGTATTAGGGTATAGGGATCTCAGAGCCCCCGATTCTGCATTCAGGTGGTTGCATGGGAAACCTGTGATGTCACAGCAATTTCTATGGCAGAGGTGGATGCAGCATGCACAGACAGATTTGGGATCTGTACATAGGGAGATGCAAGAATACCTGGATCACATTTTCTCTACTAACAAGATTACTTATAATGCAAAAATAAATAATAAAAAAAAAAAATGACAAACACAAACCATGATGAAAATATTCCCAGTTCATTCACAGTAGAAGATCTCGAATATTTTGACAGATCATGGTGACAGTCCACCTTTGACTAACCAATATTTAGGAAGCATGTTCTCACAATAGTGCAACTTCGCCCTTTCACAGAAAAAAAAATCAAAATAAAAAAATCATCCTCTTGCAAGTGCCACCTAGGAGAGTAAGCGTCCTATGTCTAATCCTTTAGTGAGAACTGCAACAAGACCATCTTATTCTGCAGATTTTTCTCCCACGAAGCATTGTCAACAGGCCTCCATACCAGCTGGTCTCTTTAGGATGACCTGTACTTCCCCAACGGTTACGTCTACTGAAGAGTTAAGAGTAGTAGGCCCATATGACAGCATGACCTCTGGCCCACCTACATCTCCTCCTAATTGTACATACAATAATCCTACCACATAGGAAACTATGATCTGAAATTTTCATGTAGAAGTTCATCTATCATGTACAAGGTCATTAAACTCCGGAAATTACATTTATGGACGTATTTCTGGTAACAAATTGTACAATTCCTTCTCTTTTGTGTGTAATAAAATCACTAAACCTGAACTCTGTGTAGTTCTAAAGAAGTATACAGAGATCACTGAAAGCCATGCCACAGCCACGATAAACGTCTACAGAACTCACAGACTATCCAATTTGATCAAGTGTGTCCCAATTCTAACAAATCAGCAGACATTGGAGTAAAGAAGCGTTAATATGTTGGATTTTACAATCAGAACCCATGCCAGGCTCAGCTGAGCCAAGCAGGCGGCAGGAATTGCTGCCATTGTCCGACAGCTAGCTAACACGTATGGCCACGTTTATGCTTACCTTGGACACACTGCTGATGTAATCAAGCTGAGGAGCACTTTCCTTATCAACTTGGTTGCACAGATTTTGCAGAGTGGAGGCATAGTCCTTGTCACTTTTAATTCTCAGAGCCATGAATTTCTTCACAGTTTCCAGAAGACGCAGCTCCCAATCTTGAAGCTTTAGTAAAGCCTCATGTGAAAACTTAAGATCCATGCCAAACCCCATCTTCACTAAGGCACTTAGATGGTCTGGTCTTAACTGGAGAAATTTTTGGTCAGCACATGCCCAAATGTCTGAAAGAAAATTAAACATTATAGTGAAAAGTTATTCAACTAGAAAGGCTTTACAAATAGAAAAAACATTTCACAGTGTTAAATACTCGTATGACGCAATATTACTAAGGCCGGGATCACACATGCGACGAATACGGCCGAGTCTCGCATGTTAATACCCGGCACTGCCGCCGGCCTCTGGAGCGGAGCGTGCGGCTGCATAGCAATACATGGAGCCACACGCTCCACTCCCGAGGCTGGCGGCAGTGCCGGGTATTAACATGCGAGACTCGGCCGTATTCCTCGCATGTGTGATCCCAGCCTAATGATACAATCAGGATTCACAGGGAAGTCCCAAGTTAAGCAAAGCATAGTATACACCTTAGGACCACAACCACCACATTCACTTTTGCCAACTGGAGATGCCAACAAAGACCTGAGGTACATATCTGGGAACTAGCCATTTCTCCAGACTCCAACATGCACACTCGGCAATGTGTTTAGGGCCCCGTACACATTAAATTTATATCTGCCAAATCCACAGATAATGGAAGAATCAGCTGGCATGTGCATGGGGACCTACCAACAGACCATGTGGAGGAGAAAAAAAACAGGCATGTACAATTTTGGACTGATGATACTTTTGGTTTTCCAGAGAGAACATGTGTGCAGAGGAGTCTAGCAGCGCCTCTCTCACAAAGGATAGAGGAGTGCTCAGCCGAGCAGGGGCTCCTGTGTACGGGGAGTTGGAAGAGATGGCTATCGGCATGAACGATATGCTGAACCACTCAGCCAGTTACCAATTTCTACAGGGCGCTAAACTGATACCTTTAATAAGGGAAGAAGGCATACAGTTTATCTCCTTTGTATAAAAAAAGGAATGATCAGTCAAAATGTAATGTTTACCTCTTTTCTCCTCCAACACATGAAATCAAAAGGCCCCAAAACAGAACAGACCGTGAGATCAATATTAGCAATAGACATGAAATTGTGGAGAGACAGACAATCCAAGCTGCTTAAGGTCTAGTGTGAAGTTTCCATAATCAGTGATGGTTTGGGGAGCCATATCTTCTGCTGGTGTAGGTCCACTGTGTTTTATCCAGACAAAACTCAGCGCAGCCGTCTACCAAGACATTTTAGAGCACTTCATGCTTCCCTCTGCCCACAAGCTTTTTGGAGACGGAAACTTCACTCTCCAGCAGGACTTGGCACCTGTCCACACTGCCAAAAGTACCAATACCTGGTTTACAAACAACAGTATCACTGTGCTCCATTGGCCAGTAAACTCCCCAGACATTAACCCCAAAGGGTATTGCCAAGAGGAAGACGAGCGACACCAGACCCAACAATGCAGACGAGCTGGTCTGCTATCAAAGCAACCTGGGCTTCCATAACACCTCAGCAGTGCCACAGGCTGATCACCTCCATGCTGAAGCTCTCTCTCCCATCATTCCTCTCTTCGTCTGATGGGCTACAACACGCCTTATGTACCGAGATATGCAAAGGATCTAAAGACACCTTGAAGAGACTGGAGCAGCAGGGGAACAAGCAGAGGCAAGATTTTTTTTTGTTTGTTTTTAAATGTGTGGAATATTATACTGTATGGAGCACAATGTGGGGCCATTAGACTGTATAGAGCACTATGTGGGGCCATTATACTATAAGGAAGGCAATGCAGGGCCCCCTTATACTGTATGGAGCACTATGTGGGGCCATTATACTGTATGGAGCATTATGTGGGGCTATTATACTGTATAGAGCACTATGTGGGGCCATTATACTGTATGGAAGGCAATGCAGGGCCCCCTTCTACTGTATGGAGCACTATGTGGGGCCATTATACTGTATGGAGCATTATGTGGGGCTATTATACTGTATGGAGCACTATGTGGGGCCATTATACTGTATGGAAGGCAATGCAGGGCCCCCTTCTACTGTATGGATCACTATGTGAGGCCATTATACTGTATAGAGGGCTGTATAGGAATCACAGTTGAAGAATCATACTATGATGGGGTCACCATTCTTGGTCGGGGGATTGAGGGGGGTACAGTAGGGTCATCATGCCATGAACATGGAGGAATTCACAGTAGGCATATCTTTCTGTGTTTGGGGGGCACATTTGTTTGTATCATACTTTATCTGTATTATCCAAGGTTTGTTATCCCTTGTTATTCCATATTTAAGTTAGGCCACATGCTTTTTACTGCTCTTACATAACATTATTACAATATTTTAGTTTAAGATCTATTAAATAAAATGTACTTTGTTCGTGGGACAACCCCTTTAACTTTATCTCCATATGTAAAAGTTCATTATATTTGATACGAATAAACTTCCTCAATTGTAGACTTTTTTTTACTTTACATAAAGCCCGCGACTTTGTCCAATCTTTAATTTTGGCCCTCTGAGTTTAACATTATGTGTTGAGCGAACGTTCTAGGATAAAGAATTATCAGAGAATCTTGGACGTGCTCGGATAACATTTTCGGAACCCTGCGGATTCATGTTTTGTGGCGGAAGCCAGCCACAACGTATGCAGGCATTGCCTAAGGGCCCATCACACATAGTGACTCACCAGCGATCCCGACAACGATATGAACTTGTCAGGATCGCTGGTGTGTCGCTACATGATTGCTGGTGAGTTGCCAAACAGGCAGCTTCACCAGCGATCAGAACAGCGACAAGCGGGTACCAAGCGATGCACGTCGCTTAGTTACCCACTGTGTACCTTAGTTACCAGCGCGCTGGTGCAGGGAGCTGGTAACCAAAGTACACATCGGGTTTCTAAGCGCCGTGCTTAGAAACCCGATGTGTACCTTGGTTACCAGCTCCCTGCACCAGCGCGCTGGTAACTAAGGTACACATTGGGTTTCTGAGCGCCGCGCGGCACTTAGAGACCCGCTGTTTACCTTGGTTACCAGCTCCAGCTCGCTGATTGCTGGTCTCCCGCCTGCCACACGCAGCGATGCGTGCTGGCCAGCGGGAGACCAGCGGTCAAAAAAAAGTCCAGGCCATTCCAGGACGATCAGCGATACCTGGCAGGGGGGCCGGTCGCTGATAAGTGTCACACACAGCGATCTCGCTGGTGAGATCGCTGTTGCGTCACAAAACTTGTGACTCAGCAGCGATCTTGCTTGTGAGATCGCTGTGTGTGACGGGGGCTTAACAAATAGGCAATCCTCCCTACGTGTTGTGGCTGTCTCCTGCTGCAAAACATGCATCCGCAGGGTCCCGAAAAAGTTATCCGAACACGCCCAAGATATTCGGAAAACACCCGAGCATGCTCTGATAACATGTTATCTGAACACATCCTTATTAGCAGCAAATTCACACAGATATCTGCATCTGTTACAGAACGATTCTCCATACAAATGTCACTTAAGATTTCACCCCATTTATTGCAAAGGAAAATCTGGGGAAATAATAGACTTGGCGCAGACTTTGAAATGAGGCTTGTGGATCATTTATACTTGGAAATGATCAAGATGACCCAGCGATAAACTGGTTCTGCATTACGCTCTGGATTTTCAGCATTTCAAACTATATGTGTCTACAAGTATATATAGTAAGCAGTAGAAATAAGCCCACGTCTGATGCTCAACAATACAGCACAAAATTCCTGACCACATCAGCAAGAGCAGAACCAAATTTAGATTAGTGAAAGGTTAAAAGGAATTTGTCACCAGGTTTTAGCTAACCCATCTTAGGCCAGCATGATGAAGATACAGAGGCCCAGATTCTAGTGAGGTATCATTTATTGGGATACTTGCTGTAGTTTTGATTAAAAATGATATAGTTTGCTACAGATCTCCCAGCTCTCTGAATGCTGAGCTCTGTATAACTCACCCATGCCACTGATTAGCAGCTTTATGAGTGCAAAAATTAAGAGACTACTGCACAGTTTTACAAAAATCAGCTTCTCTACATGTCTGACAGCCATTCCAGTGTCAGTTGAATTCCTACCAGAGCACACCTCATTCTACTTATGTGCTTATGATTAGGTGATCACATGAACCAATTCTTATTTAACAAAGGAAAGTATAAAAAAAAAAAAAAAAAAAAAAAAAAAAAAACAACAACATTCTGTGGTATTCACAATCCTCTTGCAATAGGACAGGCTGGGTGGCAAAACAAGTGCTAGTAATTCCCCAAAAGTAATAGGAAGGAAAAAATGACTTAACCATGCCAAAGGAGTTAAAAAGAAAAACTCTTGAGTGAGGAAAAGAAGGGTTCAATTCTGGCTTTACTAGCAGAGGGATACAGTGAGTGTCATGTCACCTACATCCTTAAAATTTCTAAGACGGCAATCCATTACAACAAGGTCAAGCAGCAGACATTGGCGACAACAAAGCTACAGACTGGCAGAGGGCGAAAACGACTCTCCACTGATTGGGATGATCGTCATCTTTTTCGAATGTCGCTCAGAAACCACAGGGTGACATCGAGTGACCTACAAAAGGAATGGCAAATGGCAGCTGGGGTGAAGTGCACAGCAAGAATAGTTCTTAACAGGCTCCTAGAGGCAGGGCTCAAGTCTTGAAAAAGTAGAAAAAAGCCTTTCATCAATGTGAAGCAAATGAGAGGCAAGCTGAAGTTTGCCAAAGACCATAAGGATTGGACCATAGAGGACTGGAGTAAGATAATCTTCTCTGACAAGTCTAATTTTCAGCTTTGCTAAACACCTGGTCATCTAATGGTTAGAGGGAGACCTGGAGAGGCGTACAAGCCACAGTGTCTTGCACCCACTGTGAAATTTGGCAGAGGATCGGTGATGATCTGGGGATGCTTCAACAAGGCTGGAATTGGCAGGTTAATCTTTGCGAAGGACGTACGAATCAAGCCACATACAAGGTTATCTTGGAAAAACAGTTGATTCCTTCAGCTTAGGCAATGTTCCCCAACTGTGAAGACTGGTTTTCCAGCAGGACAATGCACCATGCCACACAGCTAGGTCAATCACTGTATGGATGAAGGGCCACCACATCAAATCCCTGTCATGGCCAGCCCAATCTCCATTAGGTAACGAGATGAGATCCTTAGACCCCTTGTGAGACCATATGCTGGTGCAGTTGGCCCTGGGTTCCTCCTAATGCAGGACAATGCCAGACCTCATGTGGCTGGAGTGTGTCAGCAGGGAGCCAGTGGTGAATTTGCCAATCCTCGTGTTCTGTGGCAAATGCCAAGCGCCCTGCACGGTGTTGGGCTGTGAGCACAACCCCCATCTGTGGACATCGGGCCCTCATACAGTACTATCCTCAGAGTCGGTTTCTACTGTAACAGTTTGTGCAGACACATGCACATTTGTGGCCTGCTGGAGGCTATTTTGCAGAGCTCTGGCAGTGCTCCTCCTGTTCCTTCTTGCACAAAGGCGGAGGTAGCGGACCTGATGCTGGGTTGTTGCCCTCCATGTCTCCTGGTGTACTGGCATGTCTCCTGGTAGTGCCTCCAGCCTCTGGACACTATGCTGACAGACACAGAAAACCTTCTTGCCACAACTTGCATTGATGTGCCATCCTGGATGAGCTGCACTACCTGAGCCACTTGTGTGAAAAAATGACCAAAACATCAGCCAGAAAGCTCTGGTACTGTGATGTGTGAGATGTGGTCCCCACCTGCAGAACCACTCCTTTATTGTGTCTTAGAAATTATTGGCAATTATCTGTTGTCTAATCCATTTGCACAACAGAATGTGAAGTTGATTGTCAATCAGTGTTGCTTCCAAAGTGGACAGTTTGATGTCACAGAAGTGTGAGATATATATATATATATATATATATATATATATATATATATATATATATATATATATATATATATATATATATATATATATTTTATTTTTTTTTCATTCATGCGGCGATTTCACTCGCAGGTATAATACGGCCGAGTAAACAGCCTAGTGAAAAAAATTTAAAACCTCAGAATTACGATCTTTTGACCGTCGCAGCACTGCAATAAAATGCAGTAAGAGGCTACCAAAATATTGCATCTACCCCAAAATGGTATCAAGAAAAATGAAAACGCTACAGATCTTGTTAAATGGTGACAAAAGCAAAAAAAAGTCCATACAAATTTCCAATTTTCTTCACCACTTAGGAAAAAAAAAAAAACATAACGTTTGTTATCTTTTGGCTTTGGTAGCTGCGTACTCATTCACACCAGGAGAAACATATTGCCAGGTCAGTTTTACCATATAGTGAACATGGTAAATAAACCCCCCCCCCCCCCCAAAAAAAATTACGGATTTGCAATTTTTTTTGGAATTTTACCTCATTTGAAATATTTTTCCCAGTACACTATATGTTAAAATAAATGTCATTCAAAAGTACCGTACAACTCGTCCCACAAAAGACAAGCCCTCATACAGCTCTATTTACAGAAATATCAAAACTTGGAAGAAAAGGAGGAAAAAAAAATTTTAAATCACCCGGAGGGTAAATAGGTTAATATATACTGAGACTGAGTTTTTCTCTTTGACAACTCAATGTGCAATCACGGACTACCCGTAAAGTAAATAATGTCAAATCTGATAAAATGGCCAAAAAGAATAGCAGTGAAAGTTGATAAAGGGATAGCCCATTCTGTCCCTGTGGAGCTACTTGCTCTATTAGGTTAGCAAGAACTAAGAAGAGCACCAGTAACTACCCTTGTTTACTCACTGCTAGAGATGAACAAAAATATTCACGGGCCATTAATCCAGTGGTCATGTCGGGTGGTAGGCTGCCGGACCAGAGCCTGGCGTGCCTCCACCTAGCAGCTGACATTCCCCATGTATCTTCCGATTAGTAGGCCTGGCGCATCGTCGTCACTGTGGCATGATCATGACTGCTTCTGAGAGAAGCTCCTGTGAATGAGGCGTTAGGGTGTGTGCACACGCTGCGGATCTGCAGCTGTTTTGGTCCTGCTGATCCACAGCAGTTTCTGCTGCGGTGTACAGTACCATTATATCCTATGGGAAATGGAAACCGCAGCGCAGACAGGGCGGATTTTTCCGCGCGGATTTGCTGTGGTTTCTAATCCGCAGAAAGAATTGACAAGTCAAAACCGCAGACTAATCCGCAGATAAACCACAGGTCTTTTGACCTGCGGATTTTGCTAAATCCGCAGCAGAATCCACAGCGTGTGCACACACCCTTAAGGGGGTTTTACACATAGCGATATCGCTAGCAATATCGCTAAAGCATCACCGATTTGGTGACGCAGCAGTGATATCGCTAGCGATATCGTTATGTGTGATACTTACCTCCGACCAGGTCCCCCGCTGGCTGTCGCTGATCGCGCAGCTCCATTTCTCGTCGGCTGCTTCCTGCTGGGCTTCCTGCTGGCGCCGACGAGCGACGCGTGGACGCGGACAGGAGGACGTCAGGATCGCCTCGTCTGAATGGTAAGTAACGACCGTTGTATCGCTGCTGCATCGCTGTGAGATCTGCCTGTGTGGCAGCTCACTAGCGACCATTTAGTGATGCACCAGCGATCCTGACCGGGTCATATCGTTGTCGGGATCGCTGGTGCATCGCTAAATGTAAAAAGGGGCCTTTACAGTTGGAGGCAACTGGACAATGCCAGAAGAGTATCATCACGTATACTATGCATTAGGGTATGTTCACACTGAGTTTTAGCCTCAAGTCAGTGGCTCTGACAAGTCTTGCGTCTAAAGAAACAACAAATAATATTCGGAAGAAAGCACTGATCAGACAATTGACAGTTACGATGCAAATGCCGCCAACTACATCTTAGAGCCCGGCAAGATGTGGCCGATTGTGTCTGCATCTGATACAAATGAATATTATGTTTGACCAAGCACACAGTGACTATCTGCATAATTGCAGTCAATGGCTCCACCAGCACATACACCTAAACACTGTTTTCCAGGGCGTCAGAAGTCAGCTCTGACCGAGCCATGGATGTGCAGATAAAACAAAGTGGACCCGGCCTCACAAGAGAACCGACGCACAATACTTGCTTTGCCAACCCTCCAACGTACAGTAGTGTCTCTCCAGGGTGGTAAATTACTACAGAATAATGTGTTGTAAAGGACAACAACTAGATACTGGAATACAATTATATCGACAAGTTTTTCTACAAAAGCAATGATAACGGAAACAGAAACCAAGGTCAACTTACAGGACGATACTCAACAGCCGCTGGATTAGGGTCCGCTCCAATATCCACTTACTTAGAGAGTCTCGGGTGATTTATGGCTTTTTTCTATGTGAAAGAAAGAAGAAAAACCACATCACAAAAAACAGTTTGCTTTACCACAGTAATTTCCCAACGTCTATAAAAGCCGTAGTGTTACATAATGCAGCAGACAACGTTTAGAAACATAGTCAAGAATTTTATATTTCGGAGGATGTATATTAATTTGTCAGGAGAAATATAACTCCACAACTTTTGTTACCACTTTCAGTTCCGGTTAGGAAATACACACAAACCTCCGATCCGTCACTGCCAGGCTTCTCCAATACCACCAGGACACTTATGCTGCCACCAGTTCCTCGTGTGATACTGAAGCCTACATCAGATCAGGAACCAACCCACAGGGTAGCGCAATTTGACGCAGAGGATACGTCGGTTCGATCATAGAGCAAAATGAATGAAACTAGTAAATTGATAAGTTTACTCCAGAAAATATAGTCAGTAATTAAAAAAATATCAAAGATATTACAAAAGGAGACAAGATACAGTATGTACAAAAAGTTACAAATAAAAGGGATTACAATAAGAAACTTACTCTCCCAGTCACAGATATGACATGTCAATAAAGGGGAGGAGGGCCTTCCCAAGGAAAATGGTTTCTTTGCGCAGCATATTAGCTGGCTCTCCTGGCATCTGACACCTCCCCAATTGAGCGTCTCAGCTTTATGCTTTTGCCCAGAACCAAGGGACTCCTCTCTTACTGACCTCATTTGGTGGGCTGAGTTAATGGGTTAAAGTAATTAAAACTATGTTTCCATATCTCTGGCGGGGGGAGGGTCACAGGGTGATGGCAGAGGCATTACCTGTTCCCCTGCAACATGACCATCCTTTGAGACCAAATGTGACACGTCTGCGTGTTACTGGGGAGCAGAAACTGTTTCCCCGGTTTCTGATGGGTGTACCGACTGCAAAACGTTGCCATGCGTAGCCCTAATTATACCGAGTCTGGAAATATCTTTTTCCTGTCTAGTGTCATTGTGGATTATTAGGAGAAATGCGTTGAGGTTCTTCTTATCAACCACCAACCTTGAGTACCCCTTTCTTACTGTTATTATATTTCACAATTTTTCTACCACATGGGTCATATATGGACCATTGGTATAAATGATGGCTTCCATAGATACTGGTTTGCTACCCGAGATTATCATCGTTAGCCATATCAGGGTTTTTTGAGGGTCAGCCGTTGTGGAGCAGAGGCGCCATTCCGCTGAGTAGGGTGCCAACCTCCGCTGACAGGAAGGCTTACAGTCACAGGGTATAGTCGGGTACTCATTTGTTTTGCACGTCACTTTTTTTTTATTGTTGCCTACCCAACTAAACTACCTTCATTGGCAACTTTTATACACTCCTTTCCTGCTCAACTGAGTGACTGCGTGCTGCACCAGTCCAGGGTTATATAGGAGTTTTAGGGTACAGCCATCGTTGAGCGGGGGCACCAATCTCGATTATGTTTAGGGTGCCAGCCTCCGCTGTTAGGTAGTTTGATATCAGGACCCCGTTGCAGGGTTATAGTAGGTGACACGGTTGGTTGTGGTTTTCCTGTGTAGTTTTGTCTACAGTTGAGGCTCCTAATAAAGGTATAGTTTTTATATCAGAATGGTTTGTTGTAAAGCTCCTTGATAATAGAATCCAGGGATCTGCCAATGACATCCTCCTCAACCAAGAGAACCATGGTCTCTTGGGCCAAAAATGAGCTATGAGGATGACATCTGCTCCCTTCATCCCGAATCTTCCTCAGAACTGCCGGGATCAACATTAACTGGGGAAATGCATAAGCCAGTCAGAAATCCCAAGGGATCTGCAGTGCGACTACCGCGTATGGATTTTCTCTTGGGTTCAGGGAACAGAAGATCTCGGTCTTCCTTTTGGCAAATAAGTCTCTCTCTGGTTGTCCCCAAAGATTGACAATCTGTTGAAAGATAGATGGATCCAGTTCCCATTCCCCGTTTTAAGGTTGTCCGACTGAGGAAATCCGCTTCCTCCTTCTCCTTCCCCTTTATGTGTAGGGCCAATATCTGCTGATGTTTCTCCATAACCTAGAGAATTTCCCAAGCTAGCCGTATTAGGGGCCGGGATCTTGTACCCCCCGGTGATTGATATAGGTTACGCAAGTTCGAATTTCCGACATTATTCGAACGTGGCTCCCTTTCAAATGGGGAAAGAATTCTATCACTATGTTCTTTATTGCTAGCAGTTCCCTGTAGTTTGAGGAACCACCTGCTTCTGCCTCGGACCAGATTCCCTGAATTATATGGCCCCTGAGATGTGTGCCCCATCCTTCCGCACTTGCATTCGTCACGATCACATCCAATATTTGGAGTGACCATGGCATGCCCCGAGATAGTTACCCTGGATCTAGCCACCAGGTCATAGAGTCTACTGCATCCTAGGAAAGCATACTCTTTCCCTCTAGACGTCCTGCAAGATTCCTTTCCCCCCTCTAGGACATCCTGCTGAAAAGCCCTGGAATGACATTGGGCCCACTGCACTGCTGGAATGCATGAGGTCATTGATCCTAAAAGGGACATGGCTTTCCTCAGAGACATGACCGGGTTGGCCAATACCGCTGCCACTAGGGCTATAATCCTGTTTCTTTTTCTCTGGTAGGAGACAGACCTGCTTCTCAGAGACCAAAATAAGCCCTAAGAAGGATTGCACCTTCAGGGGCTGCAGCCTTGACTTTGATATTTATCATGCAACCGAGCTTGGACATGGTGGCTCAGATGTGATTTAGTTGAGAACTGCATTCGTATTCTCTTCTGCTAATCACTAAAAAATCGTCCAGATAAGGCACTACTAACACATTTTATTCCTGTAAATGCGCTGTTACTTCCAGGACAATCTTGGTGAAGATTCTTGGGGCCATGGACAGACCAAAGGGCAGCACCCTGTAATGGAAATGTCCGAGTTGTCTGTTCACATACATGGCTACCCATAGGAATTGCTGGTCTTCCTGATGAATGAGGACATGGTAGTATGCATCCTTTAAATCCAAGACACTCATAACAGCCCGGAAACAAGATCTTTATCGTTGTTTTTATCGACTCCATTTTGAAATGTCTGTAGACCAGGAACTTGGTGAGGCTTTTCAGACTGATAATATTCCTGGACGACTGGTCGGGCTTCCTCATCAGAAACAGGGGAGTATAAAATCCCCTTCGCTGCTGCTGAACAGGCACATTCACCAGCACCCTCTTTTAAAGTAGGAGCAACACTTCTGCTTCCAGGGCCTGTTCTTTCCAGGAACTGGGGGATGAGATACTGAAGCTGTGCCTAAGCGTGGATGTAAACGCTAGTCTCAGCCGTGATCGTATTATTTTGAGCATCAAGGCATTGGCCGAGATTTCCTCCCAGGCAGTTTGGTAGTTGGACAGCCTTCCTCCTACTTGGGACTACCCATCACTTAGAGGATTTTCAGGTCCTCGTCAAAGAACCCCCAAACCACTTGCTCTTCAGTTTCTTATCCCTCCAGTCGCCCTGCTCCTTGGAGGGACTACTCCTGCTATACCTTCTGTCACGCCTACCTCCCGTTCCACGGCTCCCACTCTCCCCGCGGCTTCTGCCCTGGCCGCCTCTGTCGCGGCTCCCGCTGTCCCTGCTCCTGCGGCCGCTGCTCTGGCCACATCTGCCGCAGCTACTCTTGTCACAGCGTCGGCGGCTCCTGCAGCCTCCCGTGTCTCCGCGCCGCCCAGGGCTTTCCAGCTCTCCCGGCCCGCCCCCACTGTAGGCGCCTGTCAATCAGCCTCCTCCCTTCCTGTCCTGCAGCCGGTCTCTGCCCGTCAGGTACGCAGGTGCACATCTAGGCAAGCCTCTCCCAGACTGAGCAGCCCTATCCCTTGGCCTCCATGATGCTGGTGCACCCTGACGCAGAAGTCCTGCAGCGTGCCCTATATCAGGCAGTCTCACCCCATGCTCTGAGCCTGATTATCAATTGTGGTTCACGTTCTCCTGCGTTTCCTCTGTTCCTGCGCTTTGTACCCCTCCTGGCCTCCGCTGGTCCTCCACCTGTAACCTCTCTGCGTTCCCTTCTAGGTCCAGACCGTGCCAGCTTGTGTTCGTCTGTTCCATAGTCTTCCCCAGGGCCCGTTCCTGCCACCTCCCTTGCAGTCAACCTCCGTCCCCGCGGCTACAGCAGTCTCCCCTGTGGTCGTCGCCTTCTCCCCTCTGCCCGACAGCACTTTCCCGGCCTGTGTTTCCCTCCGGCTGTTCCCAGGTATCAGCTTCCGCAGCGATAGTCTCCCCTGGGCCTGCCCCTTACCCTCCCTGTATAGGGGGTGGTACACCTGGCCAGCTCGCCCGAGGGAGGTTCGTCGTCACGGTCCTGAGGGTTCAACTCCCGGAGCACTCCAGTCTTACACCTTCTCTTATGAAAGGAACTTTTGAACTGAGGACAGGACACATTGGGGAAACTTTTTTCTTGTATGCTGCCTTATCGAGAATATCGTCCAGAGCTTGACCAAAAAGATATTTCCCTTCACACAGGATAGAGCATAGCCTAGCCTTAGACTGGGTATTACCCGGCCAGCTTTTGAGCCATAGGGCTCTCTACAGCCAGTATTAGAGAGGATTGCTGATCTTACCGCTAACCTAACAGAGTTGGCCAAGGTGTCGGCTAAAAAGGAAGATGCTCCCTGCAACAGCGAAAGATCAGCCAGGATCTTCTCTCTTGGGGAGTTGTCTCTTAGATGGTCACCAACCTGCTGTAGACACACCATCATTGATCTTGCCGTGCGGGTTCCTGCTATCGCCGGCTTTAGCGAGCCTGCCAATGACTTGCAGGCTTGCTTTAGGAAGAGCTCTGCCTTCTTATCCAAATGATCCCTTAGAGTCCCAAGGTCCTCAAAGGGCAACGTAGATTTTTTTTACTGACTTAGCAACTGCGACGTCAATTTTTGGGGTCTTCCCCCATATGCCCGTCTCCTCCTCATCAAAAGAAAATTTCCTTTTCAAAAAAGATGGTAATGGCCCTTTCCTTTCTGGCCTTTTCCACTCCTTATTAAATGAGTATTTTGATGTTTTCATTGTCCGGAAAGGAACGCCTCTTCATTTGACTCAAGCCCCCAAACGTAATGTCCTGAACTGTCCTGGTTGGCTTGGGATCAGTTATGCCCATAGTGGACCTTATTGTCCTAACCAGTCTCAGCTGCGAAGCAGGGCTTACCCCCCCGTTTCCTCATCGGAGGAGGAAAAGGAGGATGACTCCGCTGGGTCCGAACTCTCCCCCTTGAACTCTACTGATCCTTCAGACTCTGACGACAATGGTTCTAGCTTCCCCTCTTCCCTTTGCCCCATCAGGTGTTTTAAGGACTCCTGCACCTCAGAGATCGTCTGCTGTATACACCTAGCGCAGAGTATCTTATTATAAGCACTGGGTAGATCCCCCTTGCCCAGGGGATACTCCCTATTGTTCTGCTTGGAACTACGCTTCAGGGGCCTTGGAAGGAATACACAGAGAAAGGGGGGCTTGTTTTAATACAGTGCACTTTCACGTAGATCACTCACCATTCAGCTGATCAATCTACGGTACTCGAGACGGAGGAAGAGCTGGTTCCGAAGAACATCTCCCCCTGGTGCTGGGCTTATAACCTGCCCTGCTGCTTGTACGATTGCCATTGCACCCTTGCTGATGCTGCTGGTGGCGCTTCAAAGGCTCCTGTGTAGACTGCAGCGAAGAAGATAGTGGTGGTAGTAGCGGCTGCTGCTGCAGTGGCGTCTGTCTACGCTGCTGCTGTGGCTGCTGTAGCTCGTCCATGATTCGGATGCTACCGGATAAGCCACCATCTTTCTGGGCACTTTGCTTTAAATAACGGATGGCCCTGCCCACCTTATCTCCTGAGCTTTAAAATCCGGCGCGTTGTGTGCAGGGATTCCTCTAGCCCTGCGCATGCGCAGACCTTGATGGCCGTTGAAGTACCCGGCGCACTACGTCACCAGAAATCCTTGTGCATTCCGCACATGTGCAGACCCGGGCGGCCTCGCTTTCCGGCGCACTCAGCTCCAGGCCACGCCAACTTCCCTTAGAGTCTCCGGCTGCACGCAGACCAGGAAGCGCGTCCCGGCGCTCCTGCAACCTCCAGCGCGCAGCCCCAGGACGTGTGTCGGCCAAGAGACATTCACCAAAGAGGTTTCAGCCTGCACGGTGCTGCATCAACCTCCCGGTCCACCCGCGGATGGCATCCTACATTCCTGGACACCCTCCAGGGTAAGTGTACCACCGCTTCATCTGTATGTTCCCATGAGGACAGGAAACTGAACTGATGCAGAGGAGAGATACCACCTTTTTATTCAGTAGGTCTCCTGTCCTGGTGGGGGGATATCCTCTCTCAGGTGATGCTGTCATGGGAGAAGGGAAAAATTGTACATCATTATTCTATATAATAATAATAATAATAATAATAATAATAATAATAATAATAAGTTTTCAGAGTGGAAAAAATTGTGAGGGACCAAAAGGTTCTGAAATGAGAGCAACCTAAAAGCATAATTTATCCAAAATCCAAAACAAACATTAAACAGATCTCTGTTGGTGGAAATATCCAGGACACCACAATTAAAAACTGCGTTAACTATTTAGATTCCACTAAAAATTGTAGGCCACCTTCTTCACTTACACATTTCCAAACTCATAGGTTTCTTAAGCTACTCCTCAAATTAGACAGCACACAGATGAAACAGAAAGCCATCAGTAAGCTATCCGAAATTTTCATGGAACGAGAGTTTGATCCACGACTACTAGGATCAAGATTGCGCTGCAAAAAACGCAGACATGTGAACATAACGCCAGTCCACATGTTCCTAGTGCTACTGTGATCAGCCTTTTTGGCCTAAACACAATACCATGGCATGCAGCGTCTCCAGACTTGTCTGCTATCAAGCATATCTGGGAACTGCAAAGGGAGCTGGCAGCAGTGGATCTTGATGATTAGAGTAACCAAATGCATTCAGCATGGAAGAATAATCCCCACACAACCAATAATAATCTCACTGATAGCATGCCAAGTAAATGCATGTATGTTTGTGCACTGAATAAACAGATGTTTTGAAAACTGCTCCCACATTTGTATCACTTGCATATCAATGTCTATCCTGCCTATAATTTTTTTATACCACTACTTGGTGTTGCAATTTCAATGTTGAGGAGTTTATATATACAGACTTATAACAGAATCCTAAAAAGGACTATAAAAACAGATAAAATTAGCTACCCATGCCTTCTGAACTTTGTTTCAACTTTTGACAGTACTTGCTGTGCTGCTTATCATTTATTGTAATTGATGAAGACCCTGCTGAATTGAGGGTTGAAATGTGTTGTACTTATTGATCAGTCGAATTGACAAGCTGTTATATTGACATCTGTAGGTTATTCTGAAACTTTAGGTCCACATACGCTTTATACCAACATAGGCCAAACCAAGGATATTAGCCTATCAGGGGGCAGTTCAATGACCTCCCTGTGAAGATAGCATGGCTTAATATAACTCTTGCTTATTAAACCATGATTTTTAGGTCTGACTCAAATAACCTTTCTGGACTGTCTCCTCTGTTCTTATTCCAGAAAGTCAGCAATTACATCCTTCCCTTCTGTGTAATGTCATATTAACTTGCATCAGTAAAAGAGTGCCAGTAAGGAGTGCAGCCATCTGCAAATCACACCCACTACATTCTGCCAAACTAACATATCAGCATTATAGTAATAGGGAGAACTTACAGCCTGAAAGATGACCTCTCGAAATACCGTACCTCGTTCATTCATTTCCTTGCATGCCGTAGCTGGTGTCTTAAGGCCAAAGAGAATCTTCTGACTGCTGTTTGCATGGAATTCCTTTCTGCAGAGAGAGGAATGCAAGTGTCAGTAACATCCGCTGATGAAGCTTTGCTCCAGGCTACACATTCACAATACAACGAACTGATGAGAGATGCTTGTGTGGAAAAAAAGAAAAAAAAAGACATTATGGTCCACATTTAGAAGAAGCGCTCTTCCACAGTGTACTGACATACATGCAAAAAAAAAAAAAAAAAAAAAAAACAACAACAATCTGACAGGGGCAGCATGCAAGAAACTTAAGGGCTTACAAACTAACACAGTCGTGTGAAACTGCGCAAAAAGGAACCAACATTCTAAGTTCTCAAAGTCGCATACTGCATTTCCAGGTACACCCAATTTCTGCAAATCCTTAAAGTGAACCTCTAGTCTGATTCATGCTGCCCAAGCTATAAGGAACCTTTATCAGCCACTGGCTGTCGTGTCCCAGATATGAATGTTGACTCTGAAATGCTGAGGTTTTTCAGAGACAAGACATCCTGAACATACTTCCCCCGTCCACTGCCAGAGACTAACAAGTTTGCCTATGTGCACATATAGGCAGAGGTTTGTCAGTTAGCATCGGTGGATGGGAGAAGCCGCCAGGGACCCGCCTGTATGACTAGTGCACAGCGTGGCTCGGTCCCCGAAGGACTTTAAGGGTATGTTCACATGTTGCATTTACGTAAATTTTAAGCTGCGTTTTACAGTACCAGCAAAATATATGAGATTTTAGAAATCTCATGCACACACATTGGTTTTTTCCTGACTGAATAGGAAAACTTCTGCGTTTCTTAAAATTGCAGCATGTCACTTATTTTAGCTTTATTGCAACGTTTGTTCACTCATACAAAGCAATGACTAACGCAGGTATCAGGTTTTGATGCATTTTTAATGAAAAAAAAAGCAGTATGTGAATCCCACTTATTTTTCTGATTTTCGCAAGTTTAAAGGGAATCTGTCACCCTTTTTTGAGATATCATATAACGATATCATTCAATTGTGTGTCACAAGGATTCTCCTAGTACTTTTGCTTCCCCCTGACACCGCACCTTTCTTCCATAAATACCTTTTTTATATCGGTTCAGATGTATGTAAACTGTCACTGTCCGGTCCGATGGGCGGGGCTTATTCAACTGCTCCCCCCCTCCCTGTCTTGCTCTACACAAGAAGAAATGCATAGAGCAAGACAGGGAGGGGGGAGCAGGTGAATAAGCCCCGCCCATCGGACCGGACAGTGACAGTTTACATACATCTGAACCGATATAAAAAAGGTATTTATGCATGAAAGGTGCGGGGTCAGGGGGAAGCAAAAGTACTAAGAGAATCCTTATGTGACACACAATTGAATGATATCATTATATGATATCTCAAAAAAGGGGTGACAGATTCCCTTTAAACCATAATGCCTTGGTGTTTATGGCAGTTCGGATTAGCACAGTTTAATAAGTGGTTAGTGCAAAGTAAACATTGGCCGACCAAGGAGTGAAAGTAAACCGTATCCTACAAATTCAGTGCTTTGTCCATGTCTTAGGTAAACTATTCCTGGCCAATTCACCTCCCCCTGCTGTTACATTTGTAATTGTGTATTTTTTCGTGAACTCGTGTATTTTCTTTTTCTAAAAATAGTCACTATTTTTTCAGACATCAAATTATTTAGGGGAAAAAGATTTTTATCAAATTGTCCTTTTTCCAGAAATAGTTTTATGGTTTTAGATATGTCTTGCATCGGTGACCTGTGGTATTCATGCTTCGGTGGTGGAAGCAAAGCTGAACTTTGAGATCAGAACAATGCAACAAAAACACAGCAAAACCTGCTTTTTGTAAGGTGCTTCTTTACTGCCAAGAGGGCAGGTTTTGCCTGCAGAAAAAAAACACTCAAAACCCAACATGTGAACATAGCCTAAAAGTATGTTATTCTTTGAAATGCTGCAGCAAAGTCCCATAGATTACCCATATCCCTGTGTTGGACCTCGTGGACCCAAGGGGTTGTAGGCACAAGGACCAGCACAAGACTCTGGGTAAGCTATGGGACTTCACATTATCACCATGGGATACTTTTTACTGTCTAACGTGTAATATTTCCCTGAGTATGGCGACTTCATACTATGCTTATGATATATTGACTAGCACATCATCATTCAACGTTATTAGATTATATACAGTCATAGCAATTAGTGTTGGCACCCTTGAAATTGTTCCAGAAAATGTATTATTTCTTCCAGAATATTATTGCAAATACACATGTTTTGTTATACACGTTTATTTCCTTTGTGTGTATTGGAACAACACAAAAACACAGAGGGAAAAACTGCAAATAGGAAATAATTTCAAACTGAACTCCAAAAATGGGGTGTACAAAATTGTTGCCACCTTTCCTAACATGTGGATTAACGACTGTTTCAAGCATGTGATGCTCATACAAACTCACATGTGGCAAGTAACTGGTGTGGGCAATATGAAAATCACACCTGAAACCAGATAAAAAGGGGAGAAGTTGACTCAATCTTTGCATTGTGTGTCTGTATGTGCCACACTAAGAACAGAGAACAGAAAGAGAAGAACTGTCTAAGAACCAAAAATTGTTATTATGAATAATAGGTTAATAAAAAAATGTGATTTTTATATTATGATCATGGTCAGTCATTCCGTAACACCTTCACTCCTGATTTTCCAATTGTTATTTCTGTTTATCTTCTCCTCATTCCAAGACCTACCCCACTGTAATCTCGGGAGATGAGATTTCAGCACTGAAATCTCATCTCCCGAGATTTCAATGCCGAGATCTCCATCTGTGCTTGCACGGCGGCCATTTTCCAGGAAGCAATCCACCGCACAGGCATGGATGGAACGGCAGAGCCCCCAACGCAGCACGGGACACAGTGCGGTGGCGGCAGCACCCGAGGGACCCAGCGCGGTGGCACAATAAAAGGTGCATTTGCATTGTAAGACGCACCCCTATTTTCCCCCCAAATTTGGGGGGGAAAAAATTGCGTCTTACAAAGCGAAAAATACGGTATTTTTTTTTTTTTTTTTTTTTTATACTTTTGCATCAAACAGCCATATTAGTGGAGGGGAAGCTGCGGTACAAGTTGTAGTACTGGCATGACACCATTCACTTTACCATGTAGATCTACAATAGAACTGGAAGAATTTAGGCGATATAAAATGAAAAAAAGACAATTACGTCATATTTTTGAGGGGTGAGGGGGTGTTTAACTTTAACGGCATTCGGCAGATCACAGGATTTTCATCTCTTTTATAAAGGCAGCACAAGTAACAGTGTAGGCTGATGGTGGAGCGAACACCGAGTGGATGATCGCCTGGAGAACACTAGTTTAATGGTGCAGACATACACATTTTAGTACTTATTACCTGCTATCAACTAACAGGCCATAAATGATTAATGTCACCGGCCGAAAGACAAAAGAGGTTTGGTTTTCAAATCAAATGAGAGTTCATAGCAACAATATTACTCCAGCATGGCCCACACTTTAGTCTACAGTCTACGGACAGATCCTAACCTCAGTATGGGCTATGATAAGACAATAGCCATACACATCAGTCACATCCATGTTACATAATCACTATTCATCTCTCAAATGAACACATCTATTACAACCACTAACCACACGGGATACCAGTCACCCACCCATGCCCAGGACAACAGATCACACCACCAGGTCTGGCTACACAAACAATAGCAGTAAAGCAAGGTTAGGCGTTCGCTCTATGTACAGACAAAACAAGCGCTTGTTCCTTCTCACATGATCTGACAGAAACTGCATCAGGACATGTGGACCCCACACAGCAGGAAATGTCAGGTTTAACCTTGCACGTGACATGCATCACACACACTATCAGCCTCGGTGTGTGGTTACAGCTACCATTAATATAGGAATAATGCAGTACTGACCAGCACTGATCAGACATACTGAGCCCTAAAAACGTCGTAGAATTAGTACATAGAGTCCCGTTTAATGGGTATACTAGCACTCATTTGTATGCCAGGACAGTCTGCGCTACAGGCATGTTTTCTGAGTTGCTTCCAGGGTAAGCCATTCACATCCACCCACGGCGAAACAGAGAATTCTTTAAGAATGGGATCTAAGTGCAAGACTGAATGCGGTGACCAGAGTACGGACGGTGATGAATGGACTGGATCATGGCAGCCTCTTATGCCCATGAGGTTGCTGATTTTGGGTCCTGCAGCTGGTGTCTGGATCATGGACCATTACCCATGTGATAGTGGACCAACACCTGAAGAATCCCACCCGTGTCAACGTGACCTCAGTAGCATTCATTGCTCAGGAAACAAGATAGGCAATAGCAATCACTGAAAACATACCACAACATCCCCAAAGCTGCTGCCAACTTGAATGCAAAATTGAGTGAGGGCAATAACTCACCACCATATCAGAACTGAAGGGAAAAACGAGCTTTATGTGAACCAGGTAAAGAAACAAAACAACTTCCATCTAGACTTGTCAGCAGGAAGAGAATCAAACAATGTTTACTGTTCCATGTCATTTTCTAAGATGATACCTGTCTGGTGAGAAGATTGTACATAGTGTAGAACCAACAGAGAAATATAAAAAGGGTCTTATAGTTTATGCTCTCAAAAAGATTTTTTTTTTTTTTTTTTAGAAAAACACTTTTAAACCTCCATAGATGGGTATCTGCTGGCAGTGCTGATCATCTAGCCTGACCCAGGGGATCGCCACAAATTCTCTTAGGCTGTGTTCACACGTAGCGTCTATTTCACAGTTTTTACCGCGGATTTTCCTATAAATCAGCTTTAAAACCGCGAAAAATAAGCTTCCCATTCATTTCTATACATTTTCCACTTTTTGTGCACATTGATGCGTTTACCGCGAAAAAAACCTCATTGCGGTAAAAAAAACGCAGCACGCTCATTAATTTCGCAGATTTTTCCGCGTTTCTGGTTATTTCTATGCGTTTAGAAAACGCGCAGAAAAAAAACGCATAAAAACCGCACAAAAAATGCGGTAAAAACACACAGATAACACGCAGAAAAAACGCGCGGTTTCTGGGAAGGGAGTCAGGTTTTCCAGCAGAAATTTTCTGCTACGTGTGCACTTAGCCTTACGGTGATCTGCTGTGAGCTTGAGCTTCAGGCTGTGAAGGAGCACAGACTCAGTGACGTTACCGCTAGTCACTGAAGCTCCGCTCGCAGCATCTCCTCATTCACCAATGGTTTTCAGCCGGACGGTCGCATCTTTGCACCGTCCAGGCTGAAAACTATTTCTCCCCCAGATATGAACTACGGCGTGGGACAACGACGGATAGGTATATTGTTGGTTTATTATTTTAATTTTATTACAGATCAAGGGCATCAGGGAATAGGTCCTAAGTATGGTTTAATTAAGAATATTAAAAATGAGTCTGTGTCCTTCTTTCAATTAAATTATTTTTTTCCCAGGTGTCTGAATTTTCTTTACAATTTGACTATGGTGTTAGTAATAGGGGCGTCTTATTGACACCTCTCCATTACTAACCTAAGGGCTTAACGTCACAAATGTGACATCAACTCCCACAACTATTACCCCACTTGCCACCGCTACAGGGCAAGTGGGAAGATCAAGGCTAAGTACCAGAATTGGCGCCTCTTAGAGATACGCCTTTTCTGAGGCCGTTAAGAGCTAATGTTGATAGCCGGTGTGGGGGGGGGGGGACAGTATCCATGGCTATTAATATCAGCCCACAGCTGTCTGCATAGCCTTGCTGGTCATTAATTATAGGGGGACCCCAAGTCATTTTTTGGGCGGGGGGGGGGTCACCCAATTTAATAGCCAGTAAAGCCTAAGTATACAGTTGTGAGCTGATATTAATAGCCTGGGAAGCTCCATGGGTATTACCCCCTTCCCAGGCTATAAACATCGGCTTACCTTCTGCTGATTACAAAAATTGCACGGGAGCCATGCCATTTTTTTCAGAAAAATAATCGTTTATTAATTAAACACATCCAGTAATTTGCACACACTGTACTAATTGTATTTGTCACTGACATCTATATATCTACCTATTTCATTTGTCTTTACTGTATGTAGACCATATCTTCTATCCTGTCGGCTCCTGCAGTGATTATACAGAACCCGTCAGATGTATTACATACATAAACATACGCATATACATATATATATATTTCTATCTAGCGTGTTCGCTCGTTCGAGAGTGTTGACGAATATTTTGTTTGAAAATAATGTGTAAAGGACAGACCTGCTGTAAGTAGAAGCTCACGTTAAAGTCGCATTGCAATCGCACTGCACTTGGATGTAAATCGGATGCTAGGCGTGAAAAATCGCATGACACTCGCCCGTGTTTTTGGTCACGATATCGGAACTTTTTTTTCTCACATATGGGTATGAGCCCTTAAGGCCCAGTCAGACTAAGCGACTTACCAGCGATCCCGACAACGATATCAACGTGTCAGGATCGCTGGTGAATCGCTATGTGATCGCTGGGGAGCTGTCACACAGACAGCTTCACCAGCGATCAGCACAGCGATGCCGAGCGCCCGGCATCGCTTGCCATCCCTGTAAAAAATAGAATTAAAATAAAAAATATTGTTATTCTCACCTTCCAACGTCCCGCGCAGCCATCCTACCTCTCCACGCTCCGGTCCCAGTAATACTTTGCGAGAATTACCACGATGACGTCCGCTCTCGAAGTCTCGCGGTCATTCTTGCAAAGGATTACTGGGACCGGAGCGTGGAGAGAGACGGGAATGCTGCGCGGGACGCCTGAAGGTGAGAATAGTCATTTTTTTTATTTTTTTTTATTTGATCGCTGGTCTCCCGCCTGTCACACACAGCGATGCGTGCTGGCCAGCGGGAGAACAGCGACGAAAGAAATGTCCAGAGATTTCCCAGAGCGATCAGCGATACCAGCAGGGGGGCCGGTCGCTGATAGCTGTCACACAGCAATGTCGCTGGTGAGATCGCTGTTGTGTCACAAAACTTGTGTGACGGGGCCTTTACCCTGTGCCAAATCTCTGGCTACAGGTCTCAGATTTACACAAAGGACTGGCGATAATTAGTGAGAAATTAGGTTAGCAGGCTGGGTCTACACTTGCATCACCGAGCCATAGGAGTCACCCAACCTGCCCAGGATAGCCTTACCCCAGGCACTACTCAGGAGGTAAACCTTGGCTTTTCTGAGCAGCAGATTCTCATATCACCAACAAAATCATATGCGGGCATTTGCTTTTCCAGGTGAATGTGAATGAAGAAACTACACACACGACACAGGAGGCTCTCAGATCGGCATACACACCAAACCCTGTGAGCTACCAGACCTGTATGTGCAAAACAGAAGCGCCTGTGCCAAACGCCTAGCATCCCACCACCTAGAGTGATACCTCCCTATAGTATGATGCAAGTCAATGAGTTTGAGGAAAATTACCGGTAATTTTTGATCACACTCCGATGTTTAATTTTTTTATGGTCACCAATTCAGAGAAAAGAAAAAAAAAAAAAGGGGTTACAGCGCTGGGTCTTCTAAATGTTCCCTGCACTGTGGCACTCCTGGCCACCTATCTGCATGAAAATACTAAAAAACAGCAACGCTAAATCAGCACTGCATCATCTTTATTTTTAAGAGTGTGTGTCCACTATCTGAAGCTGATGGAGGGAATTTTGTTTTCACATACAGATTCAGTAAAAGGAAGAAAAAAAAATAAACCATTCATCAGCTCTGTCTCATTCAATACCATTGGTCTGAGTGCCATAATACACTTGTGTGAACAGACCCTCAAGTCATTAAAAAAAAAAAAAAACAGACAGCACACAGATGGTATCAGAGTGCTACCCAATTTTTTTTCAAGGACCCATAGAATGTCATTGCAGAGATGGATTCTACACTCGGATTAATATCGGTCATTTCTCCATAGCTTTTGCTGGTACTGTAAAACGCAGCTTAAAATTTGCAATAAAAAAATGCAACGTGTGAACATGGCCAAAGATGTACAACTGTGCGCAGTGTGTTCATCTTCTTGCCAACTGGATGATAAAAAAACAAAACAAAAAAAAAAACAATAAACAAAGTCTTGGGATCACACAGCTTTGTGTGGCTGTAAACATAGTGCAGCTGTATTGTATGATGGCTGCAGTATGTCATCTGCGGCAAAATCCACCATAACAAGGGAGGGTCACAACAGAGAATTACACAGATTGCTAATAAAGGATCAAAGATCACAATCTGCAAGTATAATGCCCAATGTACAGAAGGTCAGCAGCCATGATGCCACTCTCCGGCTGGACAGACACTGCGCACATAGACTATTACCGCTGCACTGAACAGTTATGTGAGGAATGCCTTACAACGAGCCGTGTCGCATACAAAGAACTCCCCCCGACGTCCTATCATCTCAGTACATAGGAAGCACAAGGAGGCTTCTTAATACCACTTGTTCTCTTATTTTATTACAAGCTCCCTCAAAAGGTACAATATTTGTTTCAGTATGGAGCTTTGTAGAAAAAGGAACCAAAAAAAAACAAAAAACGTTTGGTCTACCTCTGAATCTTTAGGGTGTGTACACACACTGCGGATTCTCAGCGGATTTGGCCCTGCGGATCCGCAGCAGTACCTTTATAGCCTATGGAAAATGAAAACCGCAGTGCAGACGCTGCGGAATTTTCCGCACGGATTTACTGTGGTTTCCAAACCGCAGAAAGAATTGACATGTCATTCTTTTCTGCAGATTCCGCTGCGGTTTGCAATCTGCTCCATTGTAGAGATGGAAAGCCACAGGGCAAACCCGCAGGGTAATCCGCAGATAAACCGCAGGTCTCCTGACCTGCGGATTTTACAAAATCCATGCGGACAAATCTGCAGAGCATTCCGCAGCGTGTGCACACACCCTCAAGGTTACGTTCCCACGATGTGCTTTTGGTGAGTTTTTGATGTTACCGATTTCCTGCATCTTTTAAGTACCGTAAATTCGATTACTTGCATTTCTTTCATTTTTTTTTTTTTGCATCTTTTTGGTGGGTAATGGTTTAAACCCTTAGAGACAGAGCCAATTTTGACCTTAATGACCAGGACAAATTTTACAATTCTGACCGACCACTGTCACTTTCTGAAGTTATAGCTCTGGAACGCTTTAACAGATCCCACTGATTCTGAGATGGTTTTTCCGTGACATATTGTACTTCGCAATAGTGGTAAAATTTGTTCCATATGACTTGCATTTGTGAAGAAAAAAAAAAAAAAGGAAACTTGCTAAATTTTCAAACTTTTAATTTAGCCCTTAAATCAGTCATATCACACAAAATAGTTAATAAACAACATTTCACAAGTTTACTTTAAGCATTTCTCTTTTGTTAGGACGTTATAAGGGTTAAAAGTTGACCAGCAATTTCTCATTTCTCCAACAAAATGTACAATACCTTTTTTTTTTTTTGGGGGGGGGGGGGGGGGGACACCTCACATTTAAAGTCACTTTGAGGGGACTATAGGACAGAAAAAACCCAAAAGTGACACCATTCTAAAAACTGAGTGCTCAAAACCTCATTCAAGAAGTTTATTAACCCTTCGGGTGCTCCACGAGAACTTAAACACATGCTAAAAAGGAAGAAAGAAACGTTTATAAAATGTAAAGAGAGGCACATCTAAAGAACGATATAATGCTGTCTGCAGAAATTGCAGGGCACAAATCAGATTATCTAAAGCTGACAATGAATTGAGGCTTGCAAGAGATGTCAAAAGCAATAATAAAGGATTTTGGGGATATGTCAAAAGTAAAAGAAAAGTCAAAGATGCTATAGGATTTTTACAGGATGAAAACGACAAAATGGTAAGACAGGATGTTGAGAAGGCTGAACTTTTAAATTCCCATTTTGCATTTGTTTTCTCTCAGAAAGGAAAATTAACATCAATGGTTCTTCACTGTCCTATTAAGGGAATAGAAGAATCCAGGATATCTATAAACAGAAAGATAGTGAGGAAACACTTAGCTAACCTAAATGAATTCAAGTCTCCAGGTCCAAATGAATTACACCCCAGAGTACTGAAGGAGATAGAAGAAATTTTTGAACCCCTCTCCATAATCTTGGAGAACAGGAGAAGTCCAAGAAGGCTGGAGAAGAGCAAATGTTGTTCCTATCTTCAAAAAGGGGAAGAAGGTGGACCCAGGGAACTATAGGCTGGTGAGTCTGACTTCTATACCAGGAAAGATCTTTGAACAAATTATTAAACAGCATGTATGTAAGTACCTGGACAAGAATGAAGTGGATTAAAGAGAGTCAGCATGGGTTTGTAACTAATAAGTCATGTCAGACTAACTTAATTTCCTTCTATGACGGAATCACTGATTGGGTGGATCAGGGAAATGCTGTAAATATAGTATATCTTGACTTCAGCAAAGCATTTGACAAAGTATCTCACACAATCCTTTTTGAAAAAATGACTAGGTATGGAATGGACAAGGCAACTGTTAGGTGGATTCATAACTGGCTTAGTGATCGGACCCAAAGAGTGGTCGTAAATGGCTGCACATCCAGTTGGAAGAATGTCTCAAGTGGGGTACCACAGGGCTCGGTCCTGGGCCCTGTATTGTTCAACATCTTTATCAACGATTTAGATGACGGAATTGAGGGTAAACATTAAATTTGCTGATGACACAAAGCTATGAGGGACAGCTAATACTAGAGAAGAGAGAGAGAGAGGATTCAAGAAGATATAAACTGGAGCAGTGGGCAGCAACTAACAGAATGGTTTTTTAACAGGGAAAAATGCAAAGTAATACATCTTGGCAATAAAAGTGAAAAAAGCATATACAGAATGGGAGGAATAGGGCTAAGCAACAGCACATGTGAAAAAGACTTGGGTATACTAATAGATCACAGACTGAATATGAGTCAACAGTGTGATGCAGCAGCAAAAAAGGCAAATGCAATTCTAGGATGTATTAACAGAAGCATACCGTCTAGATCACGTGAAGCCATTATTGCCTGTCAGCACACATCAGCCATTTATCTTGGTATTTCTTCTTGAGATTCTCCTCTCCTTCTGCACCCTCTACAAACCTCCAATATTGGAATAAGCGATAATATGATAAAGGCTCGGGCTGAGCCGAAACGTCTTTAATTTATATTGCTTACACTGTGTGCTATATTCCTGTTTGGCTCCCACATGTAATAAAATGAACACCTATTTGCATAAAGTCTGTTTGAGTGTGCGGTGAATTTAATTAACTTATGAGGAAAGGTTGCAGCATTTGGGAATGTTTAGCTTGCAAAAGAGAAGACAGAGGAGACTTAATAGCTGTCTACAAATATCTCAAGGGCTGTCACATTGTAGAAGGATCATCTTTATTCTCATTTGCACAAGGAAAGACTAGAAGCAATGGGATGAAACTGAATGGGAGGAGACATTAGATATTAGAAAAAACTTTTTGACAGTTAGAGTGATCAATGAGTGGAACAGGCTGCCACAAGAAGTGGCGAGTTCTCCTTCAATGGAAGTCTTCAAACAGAGGCTGGACAGATATCTGTCTGGGATGATTTAGCGATTCCTGCTATGAGCAGGGGGTTGGACCAGATGGCCCAGGAGGACCCTTACGATTCTATGAAGCAATGTGGAAGGAAAAAAATGAACATTTTACTTTTTTCACAAAAAAAATTTACTTTAGACCCAAACTTTTTTTCACAAGGGTATTTGTTGTGCTATTTCTCCTGAGCATGCTGATACAGTGCCTACAAGTAGTATTCAACCCCCTGCAGATTTAGCAGGTTTACACATTCGGAATTAACTTGGCATTGTGACATTTGGACTGTAGATCAGCCTGGAAGTGTGAAATGCACTGCAGCAAAAAAGAATGTTATTTCTTTGTTTAATTTTTTTTTAAATTGTGAAAAGTTTATTCAGAGGGTCATTTATTATTCAACCCCTCAAACCACCAGAATTCTGTTTGGTTCCCCTAAAGTATTAAGAAGTATTTCAGGCACAAAGAACAATGAGCTTCACATGTTTGGATTAATTATCTCTTTTTCCAGCCTTTTCTGACTATTTAAGACCCTCCCCAAACTTGTGAACAGCACTCATACATGGTCAACATGGGAAAGACAAAGGAGCATTCCAAGGCCATCAGAGACAAGATCGTGGAGGGTCACAAGGCTGGCAAGGGGTACAAAACCCTTTCCAAGGAGTTGGGCCTACCTGTCTCCACTGTTGGGAGCATCATCCGGAAGTGGAAGGCTTATGGAACTACTGTTAGCCTTCCACGGCCTGGACAGCCTTTGAAAGTTTCCTCCCGTGCCGAGGCCAGGCTTGTCCGAAGAGTCAAGGCTAACCCAAGGACAACAAGGAAGGAGCTCCGGGAAGATCTCATGGCAGTGGGGACATTGGTTTCAGTCAATACAATAAGTAACGTACTCCACCGCAATGGTCTCCGTTCCAGACGAGCCCGTAAGGTACCTTTACTTTCAAAGCGTCATGTCAAGGCTCGTCTACAGTTTGCTCATGATCACTTGGAGGACTCTGAGACAGACTGGTTCAAGGTTCTCTGGTCTGATGAGACCAAGATCGAGATCTTTGGTGCCAACCACACATGTGACGTTTGGAGACTGGATGGCACTGCATACGACCCCAAGAATACCATCCCTACAGTCAAGCATGGTGGTGGCAGCATCATGCTGTGGGGCTGTTTCTCAGCCAAGGGGCCTGGCCATCTGGTCCGCATCCATGGGAAGATGGATAGCACGGCCTACCTGGAGATTTTGGCCAAGAACCTCCGCTCCTCCATCAAGGATCTTAAGATGGGTCGTCATTTCATCTTCCAACAAGACAATGACCCAAAGCACACAGCCAAGAAAACCAAGGCCTGGTTCAAGAGGCAAAAAATCAAGGTGTTGGAGTGGCCTAGTCAGTCTCCTGACCTTAACCCAATTGAAAACTTGTGGAAGGAGCTCAAGATTAAAGTCCACATGAGACACCCAAAGAACCTAGATAACTTGGAGAAGATCTGCATGGAGGAGTGGGCCAAGATAACTCCAGAGACCTGTGCCGGCCTGATCAGGTCTTATAAAAGATGATAATTAGCTGTAATTGCAAACAAGGGTTATTCCACAAAATATTAAACCTAGGGGTTGAATAATAATTGACCCACACTTGTATGTTTAAAATTTATTAAAATTTAACTGAGCAACATAACTTTTTGGTTTGTAAGATTTATGCATCTGTTAATAAATCCTGCTCTTGTGTGAAGTTTGAAGGCTCTAACTTATTTGCATCTTATCAAACCTGCTAAATCTGCAGGGGGTTGAATACTACTTGTAGGCACTGTATATGTGGGGGAAATCCACTGTTTCGGTGCACGGCAGGGCTCGGAAGGGAAGGAGCGGTGTTTGACTTTGTGAACGCAAAACTGGCTGGAATCGAGAGCCCCTGATGTGCCTAAACAGTGGAAACCCCCCCCCAGAAGTAACCCCAGTTTGGAAACCTCACCACTCAAAGATTTTATCCAGGGGTACAGTGAGCATTTCCTACCCACAGGTACAACAGAATTTGATAACATTAGTATGTCATATTGAATATCTCGTCATTATTGCTGAGCGTAAGTGCTCACTACTCTAGTTTCCATCGGTTGCTCGAGTCCCTGTCCTGCATGTTTTGAAGCTGTCAGACACACACAAAAAAAAAACGTGGGGATCCACAATACTCCATGTATACCCGAGCACCGATGCAAACTCGAGTAGCGATGGCTTGCGCTCAACTTTAGCTGTCATATTTTATTTTACTTTTGATAAAAAAAAAGTTCTAACTCCAACCTCAACTGCAAACACTGGAGAAAAAAATATATATATATAATTTTTATTTAACTAAATGGGATTAGAAAGGGGAATTTGATTTACTATCTGTCATGTGACAGAGGACCGTAAAAACTGGCCCTGATCATGCCTTCCAGGGTCACAGGTACCCCCGGTAGCGGAGACCCCTGAGATTTTCCAAAGCTGGGTGTACTATACCCCTATTCCTCAGCACTGTTAAAAAGTGCCGCTGAGGAATAAGTATCATTAAATGCCGCAGTTAAAAAACGTATCGGCGGTTGTTAAGGGGTTAAATAAAGCCGCTTTGCTTTAGATACTTCTTGGTATTTGGCTTTGACAAGACTTTATTGATCCTGCATTGAACAGATTACCTGTGTATTAGATGTGCTGCCACTGGGGAAACGCACTAAGAATGCATGTGTGCGTTCTCGCTGCAGAGTTTCTGCATCCAATTCAAGTCTATGCGAAAAGCAGCACAATTTCTCCTGCAGGTGCACAGTTTGGCATGTTGTGGATTCGAGGAGCGCCGCACAGGACGGTTTAAGCCAAGTACAAAAAGCACTGAGAAGGAGATTTCTATAAATCCCATCCGCTCTGTTGGAAATGTAAGATGCTGATTTTTTTTTTTTTTTTATACAGGTAAAATATGAACGTCAAAAACTCATGGCGGGCACACAGCATAAAAACAGCAGCCCAGAATGATCCAAAATAAAGAGGTGACATGACTATCCGGCAGGGATCCAAAGCGGGAATGGGTGCAGCGCGGAATCGGCATCGACTCACCCTCCAAGTGATGGAGACACCGGACTGTCACTACATGTGGAACTGTGACTGACAGTGGTGGCATTCACAAGGTGCTTTCACCCAGTAGAGACCCCAGGAGCCGGTATATGCCGTTATGTTCGGTACAGAACACTGGTCTGCTGCACTACACCATACAGATATATCCCCCAAACCACATTTACTTGGCAGTATACGTTGTTTGGCATGACAGACTAATGGCAGCCTGTGCCATGCAACTCCACACTGTAGGCACTTAAGGCTTATTATTTATTTTGTGTGGCTTATATGGTGCAGCGCTTTAGACATCATCTTCATTGTCCCCATTGGGGCTCACAATCTACTGCTGCTCCGATACTGCAGCGGTGACGTCACGCCAACAGTGTGCATCACCAAAGTAGCCAATCAGAGCTCAGCGACCGTACCGCGGTATGTGACATCAGCACTGCAGCTAAAACACCAATACCTGAGCAGCAGCCGAGGACCGATGCCGGCCCCGGGGAGGTGCAGCACTTCACGGATAGTCTGGAGTGTTTGTGGTCGTCTTTCATTTCAGTAGAAAACCCTTTTGATTACAGCAATAAATTTATTTATTCCTAAAACAGAAGTCTAGAACCCAGATCTACATAGACAGGACGATGTGGTGCCATTAACGAGCGTTGTCTACTATACACACCCAACATTTCATGCTAATTCACAGAGACCCACAAAACCTACACGGGGAAACCAATAGATTACGATTGGTCCCAGTAGCACATTTCCCATTTAGAAGAATGTGCTGCAGACGAAAAAAAAAAAATTATAAAAAGGCCTTTTTGTCCAATATTAGCCTAACAGCACCTTAAGGGGGTATTCTTAGGATTGAAAGTTATCCCCTATGCACTGGATGGAGGACAACTCTCCGACCACAAGGGCTTCCCCCAACCCTGAGAACTTGGGCTCTGAATATGAATGAAGCAGTAGTCACCATACACATGGCCGCTCCATTCATTTATTCTTAAAGGGCCCATGGAAATAGCTGAACACCATGTTCCACTGGTCTTCCGAACTCCCGTAAGAACGGATGGAGCAGCCATGAGCATGGTCGACCCCCGCTCCTATCACAAGGGAAATTCAGACCCCCAGTGATCGAGACGTTGTACCCTATAACATGGCAGGAGAGGACGCCCACACACGAGAATCTCTACTCCATACTATGTATTGGAGCAGACTGTGGGGGCGCTCTGGAGTTAACTCTAAAAATAACCAGCTAATTAACAAAGCCAAATAGAAAAGCCTGAAGCCGCGGCAGAAGTGTGGGCTCGACGGCCTCCTGGGGCCATACAGGTGGGGAGGTGAGCTTACTACCACGTATCTGGGCTGTGTAGTGCACCGGTCATGGAAGCCTGGGCTCGAAAGCCTCCTAGGGCCATACAGGTGGGGAGGTGAGCTCACCACCACGTATCTGGGCCGTGTAGTGCACCGGTCATGGAAGCCTGGGCTCAGCAGCCTCCTGGGACCATACAGGTGGGGAGGTGAGCTCACCACCACGTATCTGGGCCGTGTAGTGCACCGGTCATGGAAGCCTGGGCTCAGCAGCCTCCTGGGACCATACAGGTGGGGAGGTGAGCTCACTACCACGTATCTGGGCCGTGTAGTGCACCGGTCATGGAAGCCTGGGCACGAAGGCCTGCTGGGACCATACAGGTGGGGAGGTGAGATCACTACCACGTATCTGGGCCGTGTAGTGCACCGGTCATGGAAGCCTGGGCTCGAAGGCCTCCTGGGGCCATACAGGTGGGGAGGTGAGCTCACCACCACGTATCTGGGCCGTGTAGTGCACCGGTCATGGAAGCCTGGGCTCGAAGGCCTGCTGGGACCATACAGGTGGGGAGGTGAGCTCACTACCACGTATCTGGGCCGTGTAGTGCACCGATCATGGAAGCCTGGGCTCAGCAGCCTCCTGGGACCATACAGGTGGGGAGGTGAGCTCACTACCACGTACCTGGGCTGTGTAGTGCACCGATCATGGAAGCCTGGGCTCAGCGGCCTCCTGGGGCCATACAGGTGGGGAGGTGAGCTCACTACCACGTATCTGGGCCGTGTAGTGCACCGATCATGGAAGCCTGGGCTCAGCAGCCTCCTGGGACCATACAGGTGGGGAGGTGAGCTCACTACCACGTACCTGGGCCGTGTAGTGCACCGATCATGGAAGCCTGGGCTCAGCGGCCTCCTGGGGCCATACAGGTGGGGAGGTGAGCTCACTACCACGTATCTGGGCCGTGTAGTGCACCGATCATGGAAGCCTGGGCTCGAAGGCCTCCTGGGGCCATACAGGTGGGGAGGTGAGCTCACTACCACGTACCTGGGCCGTGTAGTGCACCGATCATGGAAGCCTGGGCTCAGCGGCCTCCTGGGGCCATACAGGTGGGGAGGTGAGCTCACTACCACGTATCTGGGCTGTGTAGTGCACCGATCATGGAAGCCTGGGCTCAGCAGCCTCCTGGGACCATACAGGTGGGGAGGTGAGCTCACTACCACGTACCTGGGCCGTGTAGTGCACCGATCATGGAAGCCTGGGCTCAGCGGCCTCCTGGGGCCATACAGGTGGGGAGGTGATCTCACTACCACGTATCTGGGCCGTGTAGTGCACCGATCATGGAAGCCTGGGCTCGAAGGCCTCCTGGGGCCATACAGGTGGGGAGGTGAGCTCACTACCACGTACCTGGGCCGTGTAGTGCACCGATCATGGAAGCCTGGGCTCAGCGGCCTCCTGGGGCCATACAGGTGGGGAGGTGAGCTCACTACCACGTATCTGGGCCGTGTATTGCACCGGTCATGGAAGCCTGGGCTCAGCAGCCTCCTGGGACCATACAGGTGGGGAGGTGAGCTCACTACCACGTACCTGGGCTGTGTAGTGCACCGATCATGGAAGCCTGGGCTCGAAGGCCTCCTGGGGCCATACAGGTGGGGAGGTGAGCTCACTACCACGTACCTGGGCTGTGTAGTGCACCGATCATGGAAGCCTGGGCTCAGCGGCCTCCTGGGGCCATACAGGTGGGGAGGTGAGCTCACTACCACGTACCTGGGCTGTGTAGTGCACCGATCATGGAAGCCTGGGCTCAGCGGCCTCCTGGGGCCATACAGGTGGGGAGGTGAGCTCACTACCACGTACCTGGGCTGTGTAGTGCACCGATCATGGAAGCCTGGGCTCGAAGGCCTCCTGGGGCCATACAGGTGGGGAGGTGAGCTCACTACCACGTACCTGGGCCGTGTAGTGCACCGGTCATGGAGTCCTGGGCTCACCGGCATCACTACCACGTACCTGGGCCGTGTAGTGCACCGGTCATGGAGTCCTGGGCTCAGCGGCATCACTACCACGTACCTGGGCCGTGTAGTGCACCGGTCATGGAGTCCTGGGCTCACCGGCATCACTACCACGTACCTGGGCCGTGTAGTGCACCGGTCATGGAGTCCTGGGCTCACCGGCATCACTACCACGTACCTGGGCCGTGTAGTGCACCGGTCATGTGATGTCACGCACGCTGAGTGCTCCCCTGCCAGGTCAGGCTGCTGTCAGTGGCTCCCACCGATTACACGGAGCTGGCGGAGCCTCTTAAAGGCGCAGACACCTCTTCACACAGCGGTCAGGAGCTGTACATAATGTTACCCAGGAGCTGCACGTACAGGACTGTGGTGCCGGGACGGCGCTGCTTACACACAATGGCAGGACACCGGGAGACTACACAGTACAGGACACCAGTCCCGGCCCGCTGACTCCAGCTGCAACACACTCCGCCGCATTCCCGGCGCCTCCCTACACGCCCTCCCGGCATCCTGCAGGAACACCTCCTTCCGTGTCTCCTTCACCATCCCACAGCTTTCCGGTACCTGCAGGCCAGTCCACCGCCCGAAACCTCCGCCAACAGTGATCCCGACAGGCAGCGCGTCACCGAACCGCAGCGTCACTGCGTAAGCCAATGGAACAGCGGGAGAGGGGAGGAGCCCGGAGCCGAACTAACCAATCAGAACTCGCGGAGGAAGTCATCCAGGAATGGGCCAGGTCATGTGACCGTTGCTGCTGCGGGATGTGGGAGCCAGGGATGTAGTGTAGTCAGTCAGTGCTTCCTGCGCTGCTCCTCCTACTTTCACTGCGCTACCACTGCTGTGTGCTGTGCCTCCTGCATACTGCGCTACCACTGCTGTGTGCTGTGCCTCCTGCATACTGCCCCAGCACCGCTGTGTGTGTGCGCTGTGCCTCCTGCATACTGCGCGTCACTGCTCTACCCTGCCTGCTCCGTGCTGCCGCTTGTCTCCCTTCAGTATTCAAGACGCAGAGTAGCCAGGTGTGAACACAAATATTCATCAAAAAATTCTTTATTTTACCTTATTAAACAAATTCACCACTTAGGCCTCTTTCACACATCAGGTTTTCGCCGTCAGGCGCGATCCGGCGCTTTTGACAAAAACCGGATCCGGCGAAATGCAATGCCGGATCCGGTTTCCCCCCCATTGACTTGCATTAGAGCCGGATCGAGCCGGATGGCCATGCGTTTCATCCGATTTTCGCCGGATCCGGCAATGTGACGCGATCCGGCGTCTGGAAAAAACGGCTACTGTAACGTTTTTTGTCTCCGGCGAAAAAGCCGGACACGCCGGATCCTGCGTGTCCGGCTTTTTCATACAATGAAAGCCTATGAGCGCCGCAATGCACCTGATCCAGCGACAGCCGGATCCGGTTTTTTTGGTCTGAGCATGCTCAGTAGCTCTGCCCACAAGACATATATAAAAGCAAGACAGTGGGACCCTCAGCCACACCCAACATGACACCCAAGCCAAGAACCAGGAGCAGGAGAAGGCAGGAGACCACTGCAGCACCATCAGCACCACCCCAAATGGAGCAGCATGCTGAACAACGTGAGGGGAGTCCAGCAGCAGATGAGAGACGGTAATTAGAGTTGAGCGACTTTGGTCGGATCGGGTTTCGTGAAACCCGAATGAAACAAAAAAACTTTCAGATGAAACTCGTCCGACTAGAGCAAAACAAAGTCGGAGTTTCGTCCGAAACCCGACCCCAATGCAAGTCAATGGGAAATAAAAGTCGGACGAAACTCCGACTTTGTTTTGCTCTAGTCGGACGAGTTTCATCTGAAACTTATTTTGTTTCATTCGGGTTTCACGAAACCCGATCCGACCAAAGTCGCTCAACTCTAACGGTAATTATCAAATCCCCCATTCCTCCAAACTAGGGCTATGGAATATCAAGATATTCATTGGCCCTTTGTTTCTCTTTATTCAACAGCCGCCCAATAGATGCAGCAGCAGCAGCAATGGCAGCAGCAGGAACACCACCCACAGCCATGGAGTCTGGCCATGAGGAAGACAGCACATCTTCTTCTGGGAGCCCTCCCTCGCATCGTCAGCGTTTGACGGTAAGTTTTTATTTCCAAAATCCATCATCTCTGTAATATATGTCTATTCATTGCCTTTTATTTCAAAACAGGAATCACAAGATGAAGAGGAGCTCCCAGAAGAAGAAGGAAGGGGTGGACAGACACTTGGAGTGGGCTCACAATTGGTAAGTTTTTTGCATCAAACGCAGAAACACAACATCACACTACACACAACACATAGAAAACAATGTTCTGCAGACCACACACAGCAAACAAATGCCTACATCCAAAGACATAACATTTTTTGTTTTCTTCTCTAGTCTTCCCAATCTGGTGCTCGGCCAAGAGGTCCTCGCAGTGCCTCCCAGGGTCGTCGGCGACAGCAACGCGGCGGTCACCAGCATGTAAGTATAAATATTTTTGCTTTGGTTTTTTTGCACTTTTTATTTCATTTCTTTTGTGGAGGCTAATTATGTTATTTTTGTCTTTTTCTTTAACAGCCTTCACAGCGTGCTCCCGACTCTGACGGTGAGGATGGAGGGATTGATGTGGACCGCCTCATCGATCTCGTCAGAGAAAGGGAGCCGCTCTGGAATATGGCTGACCGCCGCCACGCTGACCTGATCGTTACCCGACGACTCTGGGAGGAAATCTGTTCGCTCCTTGTGGACCGCTGGGAGGACCTCGAAGCTCGGGCCCAGATTAAAGAGCGTAAGTATATACAGTACCGGTTGCTTGATTTAAACCAGTGTTTCCCGAACTCCAGTCCTCGTGGTCCCCACGGATCATGTGTTCAGGATTTCTATTTACTTTGGAAATCCTGAAAACATGACCCCTGGGGACCATGAGGACTGGAGTTTGGGAAACACTGATGTTGTATACTAACCACTTTGTCCTTTCTCGTTTCAGGGGAGAGAATTGTGAAGCGGTGGCGGTCTGTGAGGGATCGTTTCAAGAAGGAGTTAAATAAAGAGATGCGGGCCCCGAGTGGATCTGGAGGACGCAGGAGCAAGTACAAGTACGCACGAGCCCTGTCGTTCCTCCGGGAGACAATGCTCACTAGAAGGTAAATATTACACACCACATGTGACAAAAAAATGTTTAGATGTAACTTTTTTTTTTTTTCAGCCAGGGCCATACCATGTCACTATTTTAATTGGGGTTTTTTCTCTTTATTCCACAGCACGGTGAGCAGCACTCGGGAGCCTGCACGATTGGACCCTTCTGAGGCGATCCCTGAGGAGACCGGCACCGAGGGACACTTCGACCGCCCCGGTACATCTGCACCTTCCCACACATTCGACCCATCTGTCCCATCCACCAGCACAGGAGCATCGTGGCCGCCTACATTACATGAAGCTGCTGGTGAGGAGATCGCTTTCCCTTTACCCCACCCTTCTGCCCCTGCCACCTCTAGTACACCTGCGGGTACTGGGCGGCAGCGGCAGAGGGGTCAGGAAAAGACTTATGCGCCAGAGTTCTTGCATCTGAATGCATCTTTCCAGAACTACAAAAAGCAAAAAACACAAATATCCTGAACTAAAAGTAAAAAATATACTGCAAATAATGCATAAAGGTAATAATAATAAGGGTATTTAGTAAACATAATTTTGATCAAAATAATGTACAAGCCATCCCGCCACGTCACGGCAACCCTTGTGGGACAGTCCCTACTCTAGTATTTAAAACCTTTTCACTTGCCAAGTGGCGTGAATGTGAATAAGGGTCGAGCGGCTGAACCACTAGTAACAGCTTAGGCCAGACTGGATGGCTTTCCCAGCTCAGAAAGAGGGCGGTCACACCCATACATGCACTGAATGCACAATGAAATGAATAAAAAACAAATCTGAACTGAGAAAAGTAAGTTCATGTGTATGCACAATGTAAGTGCATATTAACACATGACCATTAACCAGAGAAAACAAAAAGCAAAAAACACAAATATCCTGAACTAAAAGTAAAAAATATACTGCAAATAATGCATAAAGGTAATAATAATTGTGCATTCAGTGCATATATGGGTGTGACCGCCCTCTTTCTGAGCTGGGAAAGCCATCCAGTCTGGCCTAAGCTGTTACTAGTGGTTCAGCCGCTCGACCCTTATTCACATTCACGCCACTTGGCAAGTGAAAAGGTTTTAAATACTAGAGTAGGGACTGTCCCACAAGGGTTGCCGTGACGTGGCGGGATGGCTTGTACATTATTTTGATCAAAATTATGTTTACTAAATACCCTTATTATTACCTTTATGCATTATTTGCAGTATATTTTTTACTTTTAGTTCAGGATATTTGTGTTTTTTGCTTTTTGTTTTCTCTGGTTAATGGTCATGTGTTAATGTGTATGCACAATGTAAGTGCATATTAACTTACTTTTCTCAGTTCAGATTTGTTTTTTATTGTTTTTTATGCATCTTTCCAGAACTGTCTAAAAGTCTTGTCAGAGCAAATCTCCGCAGGCTTTCAGCAGATCAACTCCAGCATTCTGGAGGTGAAGACACTTCTGCAAACCATGCATTCAGAAGCAAGATCTTCGCCAAACCACACCTTTTTCAGGTCTGTTGTGGAGCGCATGGCAACACTATCTCCTACCCAGCAGATGCATGTAATGCATTCGTGCCACGGTGCTCTACAGCAGGTTACCTCCCAACCTCCACCTCCCACCACTGTAGTTCCTCCACCTGCACCCCCTCCAGCCACTTTCCATCCTCCCCCTCCTATTACATCTGCACCCCCTCCAGCCACTTTCCATCCTCCCCCTCCTATTACATACCAGCAACCTCCCCAGTACCAGACATCTCCCCACTTCCAGCAACCTGCCCCGTACCAAACTCCTTCCCCGTACCAAACTCCTTCCCCATACAACTTTCCATCAACATCATCTGCTCCTACAGTCCCTGCCCTCCACTCCACCGCCCACCACCTCTTCTGCCTCCCACATGTCCACCCATTCTGTAGCTTTTTCCACACCATCACCTCTAACTGTTCCTTCCCCACCACGATCCCAGTCCTCTCTCCACACTCCCATTGTCGAAGTGTCCCGCAGCCCCTCCAGCAGTATTTCCACCCCACACTACACAGATTTGTAATGTGTGTTTTGTAATAAAAATGCCCAGTTTTTTTTTTTAAACCTTTATTAAAAAGGTTTTTTTAACTTTAAAAACAGTTTACAAAAAAAAAAAATTTTAAATAAAAGTTAAATTATTGTTTACACTGGTTGTTTGTCATTTCTTTCTGCGGCGAAATATGTTTAAAAAAAAAAAAGGTTAAATACAGGGTATTTAAAAAGTAAAAAGGTATTCAAAACCAGGTATATAACTGTGGGTAAATTTTAGCTTTTTGCCACAGTTGTGTTCCTGGTTGTGTTTGAAGCAAAGTATTTCACCTAAAAAGTTGTGTTTATTGTTGGTGATTTCCTAACAATGTACACAACTTTTGTTAAAAGGTGAAATACTTTGCATAAAACACAACCAGGTACACACCTGTGGCCTAAAGGTAAAAATAGTAAGACCATGACAAGATAGCCAACTTTGGTTGGCAAAGGTATATACTGTTGGTACAGAAGGTACACAAGTTTGGTTAGGGCACAAATCTTTCACACTCTGTCATCCTGCTAGTGTACTCTGCCTTGAGGTGACATAAAGTATAGTGCAAAATTGTCCCTCATTACTGAAACCGTCACAGAACTTCTAGTGGTAATGTCCTGGTAATCTTGCAAGGTGGTTTCTTCAGAGGTGTCCTCAATGGAAATGGGTTCCTTGCAGATAACAAAATTGTGGAGTACCACGCAAGCTTTGATCACCTCGTCAACAGTTTCTGTCTTGAGGTTGATCGCAGTCAATAGGACCCGCCATTTGGCTGTCAGAATACCAAAGGTACATTCAACCATTCTTCTTGCTCTTGTGAGGCGGTAAATAAAAATGCGTTTTGGTCTTGTCAATCCTCTGCTAGAGTACGGTTTCAAAAGGTGTTCTGACAGCTGGAAGGCTTCATCCCCTACACAGACAAATGGCATAGGTGGACCAGATGTTTGCGGCAGCGGTCTAGGTGGTGGGAACTGGAAGGTGTTTCCATACAGTTTACGCCCCTTGGCAGACAGTTTGAAAACTTGAGAGTCATTGGAGCGGCCATAGGCCCCAATATCAACAGCAATAAATTTGTATTCCGCGTTAGCGATGGCCATGAGGACAATTGAAAAATATTTCTTGTAATTGAAATATTCCGATCCCGATCTGGCTGGCTTTACAATGCGGATATGTTTCCCGTCCACAGCGCCCAAGCAGTTGGGAAACTGACATATCTGTTGAAACTTGTCAGCAATTTCAATCCACCTCTCTGTTGTGGGCTCTGTGTCACGATACTAGTGGATACAACTGGACACCAGTGGCTAGGTCAAAGAGACTACAGACACAGTGGGTTGCGCAAGCAATATTGTATTAATGATCTGAATGCAATATAGCATATAAGTCCAGATAAATGTTCAGTCAATATGATAGCAGAGCTGATACTCTGCGACACAGCATGCAAAGTCACTGAGCAATGCGGGCACAAGACACAGACTCTTGCAGAGCGGAGGAACACACTAGCTGGCTGGAGTTCTTACTTCACCACAGGTGTAGTCAGGCAGAGGTTCCTGAAGTCAAGTGTTCAGCAATCACTCGGTCAGCAGGCAGGGATCCAGACGTGCAGGTTGGCAGAGGATTCCGCCGTTAAGAGAGGACCAACAGGGATAGTAAGTCCAGGCTTGGGACTGCAGAGGCACAAAGTCCAATACATAATACACAAGCAATGAATCAGAGCAGGTGCTGGCTTTATATACAGCTTTGGCAGGAAGCAAGATGGCCGACGTGGAAACATCAAGATCCATGTTAACTAAGGGCAAGTCTAAGGGCAAGAGAAACAGATTCCAGGACTAGATACTGACATTACTCCCACCTCAAGAACGGCCTCCGGACGACCCTAAACCAGGCTTGCCAGGGTACCTTTGATGGAACTGCTCAATCAGTCGGGAGGCGTTAATATTATCCACGGGTTCCCAGGAATTCTCCTCTGAGGAATAGCCTTGCCATTTAATCAAATACTGCAGTCGATTTCTGTAGATTCTTGAATCCAGAATCCTCTCAACGATGAACTGCTCTTGACCATCCACAAGAACGGGATCGGGAGGAGGAGATGAACGTCCTGGAAAAGGATTTGGTACTACAGTCTTTAGTAGGGAAGTATGAAAGACAGGATGTATCTTCAGTGTTCTTGGGAGTTTTAAGCGACATGCAAAAGCACCTACCAGACCACTGATCCTATAAGGACCAATGTACTTCTGTCCCAACTTAGGGGAAGGGATCTTCATCTTTAAATTCTTCGTAGATAACCAGACTAAATCTCCTACCTTAAATGTTGGTGTTGGTTTGCGAAATCTGTCAGCTGCATTCTTGTACCTCTCTTGTGCGGAACCCAAAGTCTCTTTCAGAAGTTCAAGGTTCTGTTGAAGTGAAGAGATCCTGTCGGCAACTGCTGGTAAAGATGTATCTACCGGTAATCTGGGAAGAATGCTAGGGTGATATCCCAGGTTAGCGTAGAATGGAGACTGTTTGGTGGAGGCACTCTGGGAGTTGTTATAAGAGAATTCGGCCAAGGGGAGTAGCCTTACCCAATCATCTTGCAAATGGCAAACATAGCAGCGAAGGTATTGCTCTAGTGTTTGGTTGGTACGTTCTGTCTGCCCGTTGGACTGTGGGTGGAAAGCAGAAGATAAGTTAACTTCTATGCCTAATGCTGAACAAAAGCTTCGCCAAAACTTTGAAGTAAATTGAACTCCACGGTCAGAAACAACTTCATCCGGAACCCCGTGCAGGCGAAAGATGTTCTGGATAATTAGGTCAGCAGTGTCCTTCGCAGAGGGTAAACCGGAACAAGGGATGAAATGGGCCGCCTTGGTCAGGCGATCGACCACCACCAAAATCGTACTCTTTCCCTCAGAAAGGGGCAGTTCTACAATAAAGTCCATAGAAATGGATCCCCACGGGCGAGACGGCACCGGCAAAGGCTGTAACAGACCAGTAGGGGAGGCACGTGGAACCTTGAATTTGGCACATACCTCACAAGATGAAAAGTACTTCTGGACATCCTTCCGAAAACCTGGCCACCAGAAGAAGCGAGATAAGAATTCTTGAGTCTTCTGAATTCCTCTGTGCCCTGCAACCTTGGAATCATGAACCAATCTCAACACTCTTAACCTCACGGCTTCAGGAATGTAGAGGCACCGTTCCCGGGTCCAAACTCCATTCCTAAAAAGAAGGCTTACCTCATCAGATGGCTGAGACAGGAAAAGATCAGAGTTGTAAGCTTCTTTGATGACCTGCAGCAAATCTTGATTCTGAATGACTCCTACAAAATTGCAATCAGAAAGTATGGTCTTAGGTGGAGCATCTGGAACAGCGTCAGTGGAGAACATCCGGGATAGAGCATCTGCTTTTCCATTGCGAGAACCTGGTCTATAAGAGATTGTAAAATTGAATTGATTAAGGAAAAGACTCCAGCGGGCCTGCCGTGGGGTCAGGCATCTTGCTGACCTGATGAACTCAAGGTTGCGGTGATCCGTGAGGACCACGATCGGCTGTGAGGCTCCTTGCAGAAGATGTCTCCACTCCTTGAAGGCGGCGATGATAGCCAGTAATTCTTTATTTCCTACATCGTAGTTCTTTTCGGCAGGAGACAGTCGCTTGGAAAGAAAAGCACAAGGATGAAGTAAATTCTTCTCACCTGTTCTTTGGGACAGTATAGCCCCGGTGGCACAGTTTGAGGCATCCACTTCAATAATGAAGGCGAGTTCCGGGTCAGGGTGGATCAGTACTGGTGCTGACGTGAACTTGGTCTTGAGCCGAGAGAATGCTTCTTGGGCTTGAAGGGACCAAATAAATGCTGTCTTCTTCTGTGTCAACCGGGTGATGGGCGAGACGATGTCAGAGAAGTTCTTGATGAAACGTCTGTAGAAGTTAGCAAACCCGATGAAACGTTGGACCTCCTTGACGTTCTTGGGGATTGGCCACTCCTGAATTGCCTTGATCTTGCTGTTATCCATACTCAGACCCTGTGGAGAAATTACATAACCTAAGAATTGAATCTCCGACTTGTGAAATTCGCATTTCCCCAGCTTGATGTACAGCTGGTGTTCCCTCAACCGCTGCAAGACAGTCTTGACATGTTGCTGATGTTCCTCCATGGAGCTAGAAAAAAATCAGAATGTCATCCAAATAGATTACGACAAAAATATCAAGAATGTCTCTGAAAATATCATTTACGAGATGTTGGAACGTTGCTGGGGCATTGCAAAGTCCAAATGGCATGACCAAATACTCAAAGTGTCCATATCGAGACCTAAATGCTGTTTTCCATTCATCTCCAGGTCTTATACGGACTAGATTGTATGCCCCGCGTAGGTCCAATTTTGAAAAGACCTTGGCCTGACGAACTCTCTCGAGAAGCTCCGGAATTAATGGCAGGGGGTAGCGGTTCTTGATGGTTACCTTGTTAATTTCCCGGTAATCAACACAGGGTCTGAGGGATCCATCCTTCTTTTTAACGAAAAAGATGGGTGCACCGGCTGGAGAGGATGAGGGGCGTATAAACCCCTTAGACAGGTTCTCGTCGATATATTCTTTGAGAGTCTTGAGCTCAGGACCGGACAATGGATAAATATTACCAAAAGGAATGGTAGCAGCAGGCAGAAGCTCGATTGGGCAGTCATAAGAGCGGTGTGGTGGTAATTTATCTGCATTCTTTTTATCGCACACGTCCGAAAATTCTTTATAAACTGCCGGTAACTCTAGGTCCGATGATGGGTTGGCCGGAGATGGATCAGTCGATTTCTCAGAAGTTACCTCTTTAGCTGGGAAGCGCAATCTCTTAGTCTCCCAGTCAATGATGGGATTTTGAGCCTGCAACCAGGGTAAACCCAAGATAATAGGGAAATGTGGAGAGGAAATCAGAAGGAAGGGCAATTTCTCCTGGTGATCATCTCCCATGAGGACCTTCAGTGGTTCAGTCTGCTGGTCTACGGGCCCCGAGGTCAAAGGGGACCCATCCACAGTCTCCACCAGAATTGAAGACACTCTTCTCTGTGATCGGATTCCATATTCCCTAGCAAAAGAAGTGTCCATGAAGTTACCGCTAGCCCCAGAGTCTATCATGGCGGAACTGTTCACCCAACGGGAGTCAATCCAGATCTTGATAGGAAGGTAACAATGTGAATCTTTTTTCTTATTGCAAGGGTATGAAACTGCAGAAGATAGAATAACAGCATTAATGGGTAGTATCGTTTCGGATGTAACAGAGTTCATATCTGAAAAGTCATAATCAGGAGCTGTTGCTGCAATTTCGGGTGGCCCTGATTCGGAAGTCATGGAGTATGATTCAGAGAAGTCGCGTTCTATCACGGCTGCGGTTGTTCTGCGAGAACGATTGGGGCAGTTGATAATAAAATGTCCTGACTTCCCACAGTAAAAACATAAATTCTTGAAGCGAAATTCCTTCCGTTCGTCACTTACTCGACTTCGTAGGGAATTTACCTGCATCGGCTCTGGTGTGGACTCCTGAGGACTTGGGTCCGGAATCTCCTTAGGAAGGAAAGGAAGAAGCGATTTATTGCTGCGGTTCATCTCAGACCACCTTTCTAGTTTTCATTCGGAGATGCGAGCGTCTAGGCGAATACAGTGATTGATGAAATCACCTAGAGCAGTGGGAGCCTCCGCACGTGCGAGCTCGTCCTTGATGGAACTGGACAACCCCTTCTTAAATATAGAGTACTTCGCTGCACTATTCCAGGTGGTGTCCTGAGCCCACCTTTTAAAATCCATAGCATACTCAGTCACTGGGCGTTTACCTTGACGCAAATTCAGCAGGGCCGTCTCAGCTGTAAGGCCACGGTTCGGATCGTCAAACATCTGCCCCATGGCGGCGATAAACATATTGAAGTCATTCAGACATGCATCCTGTGATTCTATCAGAGGGTTTGCCCAGGCAAGGGCCTTATTAGTCAGCAACATGATGATAGTCAATACTTTGGATCGGTCTGTAGGAAACTGTGTGACATGTGCAGCAAAGTATAAACGACACTGGTTCAGAAACCCACGGTACTTGTCTCGGTCGCCACCAAACCTAAATGGCGGTAGTTTGGGGATGGCAGGAACAGAAGCCTGAGATTGTGCCTCCAGAGCCGCAACTCGGCCACGCAATTCCTGAAGGGTCTGACTGAATACTTGTATATCATATTTAGTCTGCCCCTCTAGGCCTTCTATTCTGCTCTTCCATGTCTGCACTTCAGCGTGTACAGTGGCAGTGATATTATTTAGCTTCTTAACACGCACTTCTATAGTCTCTGACCCAGCGGCATCCATTTTTAAGGCTTGTGTATCCTGTCACGATACTAGTGGATACAACTGGACACCAGTGGCTAGGTCAAAGAGACTACAGACACAGTGGGTTGCGCAAGCAATATTGTATTAATGATCTGAATGCAATATAGCATATAAGTCCAGATAAATGTTCAGTCAATATGATAGCAGAACTGATACTCTGCGACACAGCATGCAAAGTCACTGAGCAATGCGGGCACAAGACACAGACTCTTGCAGAGCGGAGGAACACACTAGCTGGCTGGAGTTCTTACTTCACCACAGGTGTAGTCAGGCAGAGGTTCCTGAAGTCAAGTGTTCAGCAATCACTCGGTCAGCAGGCAGGGATCCAGACGTGCAGGTTGGCAGAGGATTCCGCCGTTAAGAGAGGACCAACAGGGATAGTAAGTCCAGGCTTGGGACTGCAGAGGCACAAAGTCCAATACATAATACACAAGCAATGAATCAGAGCAGGTGCTGGCTTTATATACAGCTTTGGCAGGAAGCAAGATGGCCGACGTGGAAACATCAAGATCCATGTTAACTAAGGGCAAGTCTAAGGGCAAGAGAAACAGATTCCAGGACTAGATACTGACACTCTGGTAAAAACTCTTCAGCTAAGGAGTCCCACAGTGCACGGCATGTGTACTTCACTATTCCAGATATGGTGGAAATCCCGAGTCTGTACTGGAAATGCAGTGACGAAAGGGATTCTCCAGTTGCAAGAAATCTGTGGGGAATTAAAAAACAATCAATTAGTTTTAAATCACAGCATTACATACCAAAACTCAGCTATAACACTTGGAGATACAAACTACCACCAACAAGATTGCAGTGAAAGTGTGCTCTGATGCGATCACATCCAATAAATGTGGCTTACCTTAAAGTCACCATCAGACGCTCTGCGGGTGAAACAGAGAAGCGGCAATAGGTGTCCGCTTTTCTTATGAGGTGTGCAATGCGCTCCACCAAGTAATCAAAATTCTCCATTTTCATCCGAACATATCCAAAAAATTTATCCGGGTTTCGTCGAAGGTCCATGCAGAGTGTAGAATAGACCCCACGCGTCATTCTCTTGGCTGTGATGGGGTGGATCCACAAACGTCGTCTACGATGCCTGATGCGCTGCTGTCTCGCTCTCTCCTTCTCCAGAACAATCACCCTCAAACGATTCGCCTCCGCTATAAAATCCGCCAAATTCTTCAAAATATTTCCAATCACAACATCCATCTTCGCCAGTAACTTGCTCTTCTCTCCAACCTGCACTTTCTCCTCTACAACCTGTCAAAGAAGGGCTGTAGGAACAAGCTATATATAGTTTTCCAGTAGCCAATCCCGTTCGGAAGGCCACAAGGGTCAATTTTAAAAACCGGATCCGGCGTAATCCGTCAAAAAACGGATAGAAAAACGGATGAACCGGATGAGACGGATCCGGTTTTGTCTGTCAAGAACAAGACGGATCCGGCAGAAAAACGGATCCGGCACATCAGGTTTTACAAAACATTTGCCGGATCCGGCGTTCCGGCACGACGCCGGATCGCGCCTGATGCCGAAAACCTGATGTGTGAAAGTAGCCTTAACAATAATTAAAAACAGATGTCTCTTGTGTGACGAACACTTTCCGGTACAGACCCAGCTATGCAATAAATATTATAAAAAATTGCAATCGTACATACAGACCAACACATTTGTAAAGCACCAAAAATCTCTTGTATCCAGTAGAGTTGATCTATAAAAATCTACAATTGTATTATCAGCCAAATTATTATCCAACACAGGGGTCCCCAGCCTGTCGCTCGGGAGGCACATGCGGCTCGCGGTCCTATGAATGGCGGCTCGTGGCTGTCTGCCAGCTTGGTGCATTAGGTGCAGGTCTAGCACACAGGTATGAAGAGAACATGTCAAAATGGTGAATTATGTGAGTAGCCCCACACAGAAGAGCAGATCTGGATGCACATATCCTGGTCTTAGGGGTGTAGAGATGATTTAGGTATGGTACGCTGGAGGATGGTACTACCTGTTAGGGAGGCGCTCAAAGCTGGCTGTGACAGTGTGTTGGAAGTCATGGGGGGATTGTGGGAACCCCTGGATCTCGGTGTACTGCTTTGGAGTGATTTCTGTGGAAAAGCTTTGATTATCATTATACCTGTAATGGGGGCTTTGGCTGACACTACTTTGAGGGGGACAAGAGCAGGATGTTGCTGGTGACCCCCACTAAGTGCTGGATGTGGCTCTCAAGGTCTAAAAGGTTGGAGACCGCTGCTCTCACATATACCGACATGCTCTAAGCCGTAACAGCAAAGGCTGGCTTAGAGCAAAAAACCCCCAGTGCTGTATGTCTCTATACAAATACAGTTGTGGCCAAAAGTATTGACACCCCTGCAATTCTGTCAGATAATACTCAGTTTCTTCCTGAAAATGATTGCAAACACAATTTCTTTGGTATTATTATCTTCATTTAATTTGCCTTAAGTGAAAAAACCCAAAAGAGAATGAAGCAAAAAGCAAACCATTGATCATTTCACACAAAACTCCAAAAATGGGCCAGACAAAAGTATTGGCACCCTGAGCCTAATACTTGGTTGCAAAACCTTTAGCCAAAATAACTGCGACCAACCGCTTCCGGTAACCGTCAATGAGTTTCTTACAATGCTCTGCTGGAATTTTAGACCATTCTTCTTTGGCAAATTGCTCCAGGTCCCTGATATTAGAAGGGTGCCATCTCCAAACTGCCATTTTTAGATCTCTCCACAGGTGTTCTATGGGATTCAGGTCTGGACTCATTGCTGGCCACCTTAGAAGTCTCCAGTGCTTTCTCTCAAACCATTTTCTAGTGCTTTTTGAAGTGTGTTTTGGGTCATTGTCCTCCTGGAAGACCCATGACCTCTGAGGGAGACCCAGCTTTCTCACACTGGGCCCTACATTATGCTGCAAAATTTATTGGTAGTCTTCAGACTTCATAATGCCATGCACACGGTCGAGCAGTCCAGTGCCAGAGGCAGCAAAGCAACCCCAAAACATCAGGGAACCTCCGCCATGTTTGACTGTAGGGACCGTGTTCTTTTCTTTGAATGCCTCTTTTTTACTCCTGTAAACTTTATGTTGATGCCTTTGCCCCAAAAGCTCTACTTTTGTCTCATCTGACCAGAGAACATTCTTCCAAAACGTTTTAGGCTTTTTCAGGTAAGTTTTGGCAAACTCCAGCCTGGCTTTTTTATGTCTCGGGGTAAGAACTGGGGTCTTCCTGGGTCTCCTACCATACAGTCCCTTTCATTCAGACGCCGACGGATAGTACGGGTTGACACTGTTGTACCCTCGGACTGCAGGGCAGCTTGAACTTGTTTGGATGTTAGTCAAGGTTCTTTATCCAACATCCGCATAATCTTGCGTTGAAATCTCTTGTCAATTCTTCTTTTCCGTCCACATCTAGGGAGGTTAGCCACAGTGCCATGGGCTTGAAACTTCTTGATGACACTGCGCACGGTAGACACAGGAACATTCTGGTCTTTGGAGATGGACTTGTAGCCTTGAGATTGCTCATGCTTCCTCACAATTTGGTTTCTCAAGTCCTCAGACAGTTCTTTGGTCTTCTTTCTTTTCTCCATGCTCAATGTGGTACACACAAGGAAACAGGACAGAGGTTGAGTCAACTTTAATCCATGTCAACTGGCTGCAAGTGTGATTTAGTTATTGCCAACACCTGTTTGGTGCCACAGGTAAGTTACAGGTGCTGTTAATTACACAAATTAGAGAAGCATCACATGATTTTTCGAACCGTGCCAATGCTTTTGTCCACCCTCTTTTTTATGTTTGGTGTGGAATTATATCCAGTTTGGCTTTAGGACAATTCTTTTTGTGTTTTTTCATTTATTTAAGACAAATTAAATGAAGATAATAATACCAAAGAATTTGTGTTTGCAATAATTTTCAGGAAGAAACTGAGTATTATCTGACAGAATTGCAGGGGTGTCAATACTTTCGGCCACCACTGTATGTACCTGAAACTGGTAATCAGATTTACTATATGACGGTATAAAACCAAATGTTGGAGGCTATGCCCTGATACTAATATATACCACCTGGAATTGGCATTATGGTAATACAACTTTATTATTTTTCTCATTTAATGTTACATCCAGCTAGATTTTGTTTCTAATACATGGACCTAACCCTTTATGCACTGACACTTTAGAATATCTTATGGCTGTTCTTGACGAGATGTTCTTGATCTCATCATTTACACTTGTGGATATATTATTGTTAGATAATAATTTGTCTGGCTTATCATACAATTGTATATTTTTACTAGCTGAAGAGCCGGGCGCTGCCCGGGCATAGTAACTAACTACGGTTAGATATAACAAATTATAATGATTATATCTGTATATACAGTACAGACCAAAAGTTTGGACACACCTTCTCAATCTAAGAGTTTTCTTTATTTTCATGACTATGCAAATTGTAGATTCACTCTGAAGGCATCAAAACTATGAATTAACACATGTGGAATTATATAATTAACAAAAAAGTGTGAAAACTGAAAATATGTCTTATATTCTAGGTTCTTCAAAGTAGCCACTGTGATAAAACACTCCGGGATCGCCTTTGCTGGGGTCAAAGGTCACGTGCGTTCAGCATGAAACTCAGGCGCACAGCTGAGGTCCGGGTATAACTGACACTGGGTCAGATTTATTAAAGGTGAAAGCAATGCATAAAGAAAAAAAACATAAAACAAATCCTTGCCTGTCCGGCACTAACTAAACAAAGTACAACCTAACTACCAACTGGCGGGCTTCTCCCATCCAGCCAAACCACAGTTGCAGTGGGCACTGCTTCCACTCACGTGTGTGTCTCTCACACAGACAGGCTCTCTGTGTTCCCAGGCTGAGACACTCACACAACCACCTGGCATCCTTTTATATCCGCCTCCCATTATTCATTAGTCACCAGGTGAGATACTGACCAGACTAGGCCACATAGGAAAGGTATTTGGGCGAGATATACCTGACCTCATGCACTATTCCCACATGATTCTCACATATCCCCCCCTCTGCTCAGACCACTCCGGTCGAGCAATGACACCCGCCAAACAGTGCACTCGGGACAGGGCATCTGCATTCCCCATCTGTACCCCTGGGCGGTGCTCCACCGTAAAAGTGTAGGCCTGCAGGGCAAGGAACCACCGGGTCACCCGGCTATTCCGTTCCTTGTTCAAGTGCATCCACTTGAGAGGGGCATGGTCCGTGATCAGCCTGAACTTTCGGCCCACCAGGTAATATTTGAGGGCCTCTAGAGCCCACTTAATGGCTAGGCACTCTTTTTACACTACCGCATACTTTTGCTCATGTTTATTCAGCTTCCTGCTGAGATAGAGGACTGGGTGTTCCACTCCGTCCCTCGCTTGTGACAGTACGGCCCCGATACCGGTATCAGAGGCATCAGTTTGTACCACAAACTCACTGCGGAAGTCCGGAGTCACCAGTACGGGTTGAGAGCAAAGTGCCCGTTTTAGGCTATGGAAGGCTTCTTCAGCCGCTAAATTCCATTTAATCATGACGGAGTCTTTCCCTTTGGTAAGATCCGTCAGGGGGGTAGCGATGGCTGCAAAATTGGGTATGAACCGGCGATAATAGCCGGCGATCCCCAGGAAGGCTTGCACCTGCTTCTTGTTGACAGGTTGCGGCCATTCCTGAACCGCCTGAATCTTATCGAGCTGGGGTTTAACAATACCCCTCCCAATTACATACCCCAAATACCGGGCTTCTTCTAGCCCGATATGACATTTCTTGGGGTTCGCGGTTAGACCTGCCTCCCACAGGTCGTCAATCACAGCTTGTACTTTCTGGAGATGAGTCTCCCAGTCCAAGCTGTAAATGACAATGTCATCCAAATAGGCCGAAGCGTACTGCCTATGTGGCCTCAGGACTCGATCCATCAGTCTCTGGAACGTCGCCGGTGCCCCGTGCAGTCCAAACCGCATATATACATACTGGAATAAACCTTCCGGCGTAGCAAATGCCGTCTTTTCTCTGGCAGCCTCCGCCAGAGGGATCTGCCAATACCCCTTTGTTAGATGTAGGGTCGTAATATACCGGGCTTTTCCTAACCGATCTATTAACTCGTCGACCCAGGGCATAAGGTAGGCATCAAATTTTGAGACCGCATTCAGTTTCCTGAAGTCATTGCAGAACCGGATGGTACCGTCCGGTTTAGGAATTAACACAATCGGGCTGGACCAAGCACTGTGCGATTCCTCAATGACTCCTAACTCTAACATTGCCTTCACTTCTCGGGAAACGGCTGCACGGCACGCTTCCGGAATTCTGTAGGATTTCACGTGAACTGTGACACCAGGTTCCGTTACGATGTCATGTTTCATTAGCGTAGTCTGCCCGGGTTTTTCTGAGAAAAACTTTTGGTTGTGAAGTAGAAACTGCCTGACCTCAGTCTTTTGCCGCTCCGAAAGAGTCTCTGCAACCCGTACCTCCGGTACGGTATGCGAGCAGACGGGACGGGCCAGCTCCGCTGACAAGACAGACCGATCTTTCCAGGGTTTTATAAGATTTACATGATAAATCTGTTCAGGTTTCCGTTTACCTGCCTGGTATACTTTGTAGTTTACTTCACCAACTCTTTCCTTAATCTCAAAGGGGCCCTGCCACTTTGCCAGGAACTTACTGTCCACCGTGGGGACCAGGATCAACACCCTATCTCCGGGTGCAAACGTACGGATCTTGGCGCCCCTATCATAGATTCTTTTTTGGGCTCCTTGAGCCTGCATCATGTGTTCTTTGACGATAGGCATAACAGCCGCAATACGGCCCTGCATTTGTGTGACGTGATCTATCACTGTTTTAAACGGAGTGACCTGACCCTACCAGGTTTCTTTTGCAACGTCTAACAGTCCGCGAGGACGTCGGGCATACAATAACTCGAAAGGCGAGAATCCCGTGGAAGACTGGGGTACTTCCCTGATGGCAAAAATCAAATACGGAAGTAAATAGTCCCAGTTCTTCCCATCCTTGTCTATCGCCTTTCTCAGCATCTGCTTCAGAGTTTTATTGAACCGTTCGACCAACCCGTCTGTTTGAGGGTGATACACGGATGTGCGTAACTGTTCGATTTGTAACAATCAGCAGAGCTCCTTCATTACCCTGGACATAAAGGTGATCCCCTGGTCGGTGAGTATCTGTTTTGGTATACCGACCCGACTAAACACATGCACCAGTTCCTTGGCAATCGTCTTGGTGGCCGTGTTACGCAAAGGGATGGCCTCCGGGTAACGAGTGGCATAATCAAAGATGACCAGGATATGTTGGTGTCCACGTGCAGACCGTGGAAGGGGCCCAACTAAATCCATCCCAATCCTCTCAAACGGGACTTCAATAATAGGTAGGGGTACCAAAGGGCTACAGAAACGGGGCTTAGGTGCAGAGGCTTGACAGTCAGGACAAGACTCACAATATACACGAATATCGTGATGCATGCCTGGCCAAACAAAACAGTGTAATATCCTTTCGGTGGTTTTCTGGACTCCCAGGTGACCTCCCATCACAAGTCCGTGGGCCAGGTCCAGCACCTGCCACCGGTAGGGTTTTGGCACGACTAATAGTTGCACCGTGTCTTCCCCCTTTTTCTCTATCTGATAGAGTAAATCATTCTCCAGAACCATGTAAGGATATGCCAGCCTAGAGCCAGGTTCTACGGGTACCCCATTTATCACTTTTACATTTGTCAAAGCCTGAGAAAGGGTAGGATCCTTTATTTGCTCGCTTTGGAAGTCATCTTTCTGAACTTCTAAATCCGGCAAACGGGGAGGTGGACGGCTGTCGGCCTCCTCCTCTTCCCCGGTCTCCTCCGTATCACTTGCCATGACTGAAAACGGGAACTGCAGGTCACCTCTTCCAGGGGTTCGGGACCCACACGCGCCCTGGGAGAAGAATCATGTACACTATTAACCTGAGGTATCAACTGATTCTCCCACAATTGCCAGAAGTGGGCAAAATCCCGGCCCAGGATAACATCATGCAATAACGCCGGGACAAGTCCCACTTTATGATGCACAGACCCATAGGAAGTAGTAATGCATATGACCGTGATGAGGTACGAACAGGTGTCTCCATGCACACACGTTACAGAAAATTTGTCTGATGGTCCAGTCGGGGCTGACACCAGACTGGCTTTCACCAGAGTCACCACGCTTGCCGAGTCTAACAGTGCCACCACATTTTTTCCATCAACAGTTAAATCACACAAGTGTTTTTCCATATCCTTTTGATTTTTGCACCTGTGTTGCCATCTTTATTATATGGGTCCACTGCATCCTGATGCATTTGTTTGGAGGCCTGTACGGGTAAACCTTGTTGTTCTCTTGCTGTTTTCCATTATTGGAGGATTTTCAAGTCCTCTTTTTGTACTGTGCTGCATTAGTATTTAGTGTTAGGTACCCGTAAACGTGGAGATCTTTGACGTACAGTCATGGCCAAAAGTATTGACACCCCTGCAATTCTGTCAGATAATATTCAGTTTCTTCCTGAAAATGATTGCAAACACAAATTCTTTGGTATTATTATCTTCATTTAATTTGTCTTAAATGAAAAAACACAAAAGAGAATGAAGCAAAAAGCAAAACATTGATCATTTCACACAAAACTCCAAAAATGGGCCGGACAAAAGTATTGGCACCCTCAGCCTAATACTTGGTTGCACAACCTTTAGCCAAAATAACTGCGACCAACCGCTTCCGGTAACCATCAATGAGTTTCTTACAATGCTCTGCTGGAATTTTAGACCATTCTTCTTTGGCAAACTACTCCAGGTCCCTCATATTTGAAGGGTGCCTTCTCCAAACTGCCATTTTTAGATCTCTCCACAGGTGTTCTATGGGATTCAGGTCTGGACTCATTGCTGGCCACCTTAGATGTCTCCAGTGCTTTCTCTCAAACCATTTTCTAGTGCTTTTTGAAGTGTGTTTTGGGTCATTGTCCTGCTGGAAGACCCATGACCTCTGAGGGAGACCCAGCTTTCTCACACTGGGCCCTACATTATGCTGCAAAATTTGTTGGTAGTCTTCAGACTTCATAATTCCATGCACACGCTCAAGCAGTCCAGTGCCAGAGGCAGCAAAGCAACCCCAAAACATCAGGGAACCTCCGCCATGTTTGACTGTAGGGACCGTGTACTTTTCTTTGAATGCCTCTTTTTTCTCCTGTAAACTCTATGTTGATGCTTTTGCCCTAAAAGCTCTACTTTTGTCTCATCTGACCAGAGAACATTCTTCCAAAATGTTTTAGGCTTTTTCAGGTAAGTTTTGGCAAACTCCAGCCTGGCTTTTTTATGTCTCGGGGTAAGAAGTGGAGTCTTCCTGGGTCTCCTACCATACAGTCCCTTTTCATTCAGATGCCGACGGATTGTACAGGTTGTCACCGTTGTACCCTCGGACTGCAGGGCAGCTTGAACTTGTTTGGATGTTAGTGGAGGTTCTTTATCCAACATCCGCACAATCTTGCGTTGAAATCTCTTGTCAATTTTTCTTTTCCGGCCACATCTAGGGAGGTTAGCCACAGTGCCATGGGCTTTAAACTTCTTCATGACACTGTGCACGGTAGACACAGGAACATTCAGGTCTTTGGAGATGGACTTGTAGCCTTGAGATTGCTCATGCTTCCTCACAATTTGGTTTCTCAAGTCCCCAGACAGTTCTTTGGTCTTCTTTCTTTTCTCCATGCTCAATGTGGTACACACAAGGACACAGGACAGAGGTTGAGTCAACTTTAATCCATGTCAACTGGCTGCAAGTGTGATTTAGTTATTGCCAACACCTGTTAGGTGCCACAGGTAAGTTACAGGTGCTGTTAATTACATAAATTAGAGAAGCATCACATGATTTTTCAAACAGTGCCAATACTTTTGTCCACCCTCTTTGTTATGTTTGGTGTGGAATTATATCCAATTTGGCTTTAGGACAATTCTTTTTGTGTTTTTTCATTTAAGACAAATTAAATGAAGATAATAATACCAAAGAATTTGTGTTTGCAATCATTTTCAGGAAGAAACTGAGTATTATCTGACAGAATTGCAGGGGTGTCAATACTTTTGGCCATGACTGTAGGTTACGGGCTCACGTATTTTGGCGAAAATATCAGCTAATACTCCACATTTTTTTAAATGTGTTTTTTGCACTTTTTATTCGGGGTGCAGCTGGGCCCATTTGGTCTTGTAAACTGCGGTGTCTGTTCACACGGCATGCATTTTGTTAGCGCTGGGCAGCCCGCCTGAGCTAATAGAAGGGTGTTGGTACTAGGCTGGCCTGGATGCTGTGCATGGCCTTAGTGTGAACAGCGCCGCATACAAGTTGTTTTGTGCATCAACATACCAGGCAACCGCCCCCTCCATGTATTGGTAGGCTGCGAGCAGTTGCTTGATTGGTATTTTTGCACCTGTGTTGCCATCTTTATTATATGGGTCCACTGCATCCTGATAGTGCATTTGTTTGGAGGCCTGTACGGGTAAACCTTGTTGTTCTCTTGCTGTTTTCCATTATTGGAGGATTTTCAAGTCCTCTTTTTGTACTGTGCTGTATTTCCATATCCTTTTGACCAGCATTCACACTCACTACCCGTGCAACCATAGACATGCGGTTTTTAGAGTCTGTGACGTCGCACTGCATGGGTTCAGTAGTGAGCGGACAGTTTGCAACAATGTGTCCCATCTCTTGGCAGAGGAAACACCTAACGGGCCCCTTGCTTAGACCATAGTTCGTTACTCTCGGCCTCGCAGTGCGGGCAGTCCCGTTTTCCTCCCCCACTGTCTTAGGAATTTTTCCTTCTCCCCTACTCCCTGGAACAGTCTTACCTGTTCCACGTGGAGACGATGAAGAACGAGGTGGGGTAGCGTCGTCTCGGAGTCCTTCCGCCACGGAGTAACGTTCAACCAGATCCACCAGTTGATCTGCCGTCGTAGGATTTCCATGGCTTACCCACTTCCTCAGGGCTGGCGGTAGAGCTCTCAGGTACTTGTCCATGACGACTCTCTGGATTATCTCTGGCGCTGTCAACACCTCGGGTTGTAGCCACTTCTTTGTCACGTGGATCAGGTCTAACATCTGTGACCACGGTGGTTTATCCGGCTGATAAGTCCATTGATGCACTCTCTGTGCACGGACAGCGGTCGTCACTCCCAGCTGGGCCAAGATCTCGGCTTTCAGTTTGTCAAAGTCCTGCGCAGCTTCAAGCTCTAAGTCATAATAAGCCTTTTGGGCCTCACCGGAAAGAAACGGGGCAATCAGGCCGGCCCATCGTGCCTTCGGCCATTTTTCTCGCACCGCCGTCCGTTCAAACGTGGTCAGGTATGCCTCGACGTCATCTTTGGTCATCATCTTCTGCCAGTACCGACTCACGTGAATCACTCTTGACTCTGCTTCCAGGTTAACCTCAGGTAAGCTTGCCAGGCGCTGCGCCACCTGCTGGAGAAGCGAATGATCGGTAGCTGTCATGTCCACCAACTCCTTCAGCTGGGACATCATTACCCGATTAGCTTCTTGCTGGACGGCGGTGGACTGTACCAGCGCTTTCACCACGTCTTCCAGGCTCATGCTTCCAACGTGATGCCCGCGTTCTCCACCACAATGTGATAAAACACTCCGGGATCGCCTTTGCTGGGGTCAAAGGTTACGTGCGTTCAGCATGAAACTCAGGCGCACAGCCGGGGTCCGGGTATAACTGACACTGGGTCAGATTTATTAAAGGTGAAAGCAATGCATAAAGAAAAAAAACATAAAACAAATCCTTGCCTGTCCGGCACTAACTAAACAAAGTACAACCTAACTACCAACTGGCGGGCTTCTCCCATCCAGCCAAACCACAGTTGCAGTGGGCACTGCTTTCACTCACGTGTGTCTCTCACACAGACAGGCTCTCTGTGTTCCCAGGCTGAGACACTCACACAACCACCTGGCATCCTTTTATATCCGCCTCCCATTATTCATTAGTCACCAGGTGAGATACTGACCAGACTAGGCCACATAGGAAAGGTATCTGGGCGAGATATACCTGCCCTCATCCACTATTCCCACATGATTCTCACACCACCTTTTGCTTTGATTACTGCTTTGCACACTCTTGGCATTCTCTTCATGAGCTTCAAGAGGTAGTCACCGGAAATGGTCTTCCAACAGTCTTGAAGGAGTTCCCAGAGATGCTTAGCACTTGTTGGCCCTTTTGCCTTCATTCTGCGGTCCAGCTCACCCCAAACCATCTCGATTGGGTTCAGGTCTGGTGACTGTGGAGGCCAGGTCATCTGGCGTAGCACCCCATCACTCTCCTTCTTGGTCAAATAGCCCTTACACAGCCTGGAGGTGTGTTTGGGGTCATTGTCCTGTTGAAAAATAAATGATGGTCCAACTAAACGCAAACCGGATGGAATAGCATGCCGCTGCAAGAAGCTGTTGTAGCCATGCTGGTTCAGTATGCCTTCAATTTTGAATAAATCCCCAACAGTGTCACGAGCTAAGCACCCCCACACCATCACACCATCACACCTCATGCTTCATGGTGGGAACCAGGCATATAGAGTCCATCCGTTCACCTTTTCTGCGTTGCACAAAGACACGGTGGTTGGAACCAAAGATCTCAAATTTGGACTCATCAGACCAAAGCACAGATTTCCACTGGTCTAATGTCCATTCCTTGTGTTCTCTAGCCCAAACAAGTCTCTTCTGCTTGTTGCCTGTCCTTAGCAGTGGTTTCCTAGCAGCTATTTTACCATGAAGGCCTGCTGCACAAAGTCTCCTCTTAAAAGTTGTTGTAGAGATGTGTCTGCTGCTAGAACTCTGTGTGGCATTGACCTGGTCTCTAATCTGAGCTGCTGATAACCTGCGATTTCTGAGGCGAGTGACTCAGATGAACTTATCCTCCGCAGCAGAGGTGACTCTTGGTCTTCCTTTCCTGGGGTGGTCCTCATGTGAGCCAGTTTCTTTGTAGCGCTTGATGGTTTTTGCCACTGCACTTGAGGACACTTTCAAAGTTTTCCCAATTTTTCGAACTGACTGACCTCCATTTCTTAAAGTAATGATGGCCACTTGTTTTTCTTTACTTAGCTGCTTTTTTCTTGCCATAATACAAATTCTAACAGTCTATTCAGTAGGACTATCAGCTGTGTATCTACCAGACTTCTGCACAACACAACTGATGGTCCCAACCCCATTTATAAGGCAAGAAATCCCACTTATTAAACCTGACAGGGCACACCTGTGAAGTGAAAACCATTTCCGGTGACTACCTCTTGAAGCTCATCAAGAGAATGCCAAGAGAGTGCAAAGCAGTAATCAAAGCAAAAGGTGGCTACTTTGAAGAACCTAGAATATAAGACACACAGTATTTTCAGTTGTTTCACACTTTTTTGTTAATTATATAATTCCACATGTGTTAATTCATAGTTCTGATGCCTTCAGAGTGAATCTACAATTTTCATAGTCATGAAAATAAAGAAAACTCTTTGAATGAGAAGGTGTGTCCAAACTTTTGGTCTGTACTGTGTGTGTATATATATATATATATACAGTCATATGTAAAAGTTTGGGCACCCCTATTAATGTTAACCTTTTTTCTTTATAACAATTTTGGTTTTTGCAACAGCTATTTCAGTTTCATATATCTAATAACTGATGGACTCAGTTATATTTCTGGATTCAAATGAGGTTTATTGTACTAACAGAAAATGTGCAATCTGCATTTAAACAAAATTTGACCGGTGCAAAAGTATGGGCACCCTTATCATTTTCTTGATTTGAACACTCCTAACTACTTTTTACTGACTTCCTGAAGCACTAAATTGGTTTTGTAACCTCATTGAGCTTTGAACTTCATAGCCAGGTGTATCAAATCATGAGAAAAGGTATTTCAAGTGGCCACTTGCAAGTAGTTCTCCTATTTGATTCTTCTATGAAGAGTGGCATCATGGGCTCCTCAAAACAACTCTCAAATGATCTGAAAACAACATAGCTTTTTAGGGGAAGGATACAAAAAGTTGTCTCAGAGATTTAACCTGTCAGTTTCCACTGTGAGGAACATAGTAAGGAAATGGAAGAACACAGGTACAGTTCTTGTTAAGCTCAGAAGTGGCAGGCCAAGAAAAATATCAGAAAGACAGAGAAGAAGAATGGTGGGAACAGTCAAGGACAATCCACAGACCACCTCCAAAGACCTGCAGCATCATCTTGCTGCAGATGGTGTCACTGTGCATCGGTCAACAATACAGCGCACTTTGCACAAGGAGAAGCTGTATGGGAGAGTGATGCAAAAGAAGCCGTTTCTGCAAGCACGCCACAAACAGAGTCGCCTGAGGTATGCAAAAGCACATTTGGACAAGCCAGTTACATTTTGGAAGAAGGTCCTGTGGACTGATGAAACAAAGATTGAGTTGTTTGGTCATACAAAAAGGCGTTATGCATGCGCTGTATTGTTGACCGATGCACAGTGACACCATCTGCAGCAAGATGATGCTGCAGGTCTTTGGAGGTGGTCTGTGGATTGTCCTTGACTGTTCTCACCATTCTTCTTCTCTGCCTTTCTGATATTTTTCTTGGCCTGCCACTTCTGGGCTTAACAAGAACTGTACCTGTGTTCTTCCATTTCCTTACTATGTTCCTCACAGTGGAAACTGACAGGTTAAATCTCTGAGACAACTTTTTGTATCCTTCCCCTGAAAAGCTATGTTGAATAATCTTTGTTTTCAGATCATTTGAGAGTTGTTTTGAGGAGCCCATGATGCCACTCTTTATAGGAGAATCAAATAGGAGAACTACTTGCAAGTGGCCACTTGAAATACATTTTCTCATGATTTGATACACCTGGCTATGAAGTTCAAAGCTCAATGAGGTTACAAAACCAATTTAGTGCTTCAGGAAGTCAGTAAAAAATAGTTGGGAGTGTTCAAATCAAGAAAATGATAAGGGTGCCCATACTTTTGCACTGGTCAAATTTTGTTTAAATGCTGATTGCACATTTTCTGTTAGTACAATAAACCTCATTTGAATCCAGAAATATAACTGAGTCCATCAGTTATTAGATATATGAAACTGAAATAGCTGTTGCAAAAACCAAAATTGTTATAAAGAAAAAAAGGTTAACATTAATAGGGGTGCCCAAACTTTTACATATGACTGTATATATATATACATACAGTCATGGCCAAAAGTATTGACACCCCTGCAATTCTGTCATATAATATTCAGTTTCTTCCTGAAAATGATTGCAAACACAAATTCTTTGGTATTATTATCTTCATTTAATTTGTCTTAAATGAAAAAACACAAAAGAGAATGAAGCAAAAAGCAAAACATTGATCATTTTACACAAAACTCCGAAAATGGGCCGGACAAAAGTATTGGCACCCTCAGCCTAATACTTGGTTGCACAACCTTTAGCCAAAATAACTGCGACCAACCGCTTCCGGTAACCGTCAATGAGTTTCTTACAATGCTCTGCTGGAATTTTAGACCATTCTTCTTTGGCAAACTACTCCAGGTCCCTGATATTTGAAGGGTGCCTTCTCCAAACTGCCATTTTTAGATTTCTCCACAGGTGTTCTATGGGATTCAGGTCTGGACTCATTGCTGGCCACCTTAGAAGTCTCCAGTGCTTTCTCTCAAACCATTTTCTAATGCTTTTTGAAGTGTGTTTTCGGTTATTGTCCTGCTGGAAGACCCATGACCTCTGAGGGAGACCCAGCTTTCTCACACTGGGCCCTAAATTATGCTGCAAAATTTGTTGGTAGTCCTCTGACTTCATAAGCCATGCACACAGTCAAGCAGTCCAGTGCCAGAGGCAGCAAAGCAACCCCAAAACATCAGGGAACCTCCGCCATGTTTGACTGTAGGGACCGTGTACTTTTCTTTGAATGCCTCTTTTTTTCTCCTGTAAACTCTATGTTGATGCCTTTGCCCAAAAAGCTCTACTTTTGTCTCATCTGACCAGAGAACATTCCTCCAAAATATTTTAGGCTTTTTCAGGTAAGTTTTGGCAAACTCCAGCCTGGCTTTTTTATGTCTCGGGGTAAGAAGTGGGGTCTTCCTGGGTCTCCTACCATACAGTCCCTTTTCATTCAGATGCCGACGGATAGTACGGGTTGACACCGTTGCACCCTCGGACTGCAGGGCAGCTTGAACTTGTTTGGATGTTAGTGGAGGTTCTTTATCCAACATCCGCACAATCTTGCGTTGAAATCTCTTGTCAATTTTTCTTTTCCGGCCACATCTAGGGAGGTTAGCCACAGTGCCATGGGCTTTAAACTTCTTGATGACACTGCGCACGGTAGACACAGGAACATTCAGGTCTTTGGAGATGGACTTGTAGCCTTGAGTTTGCTCATGCTTCCTCACAATTTGGTTTCTCAAGTCCTCAGACAGTTCTTTGGTCTTCTTTCTTTTCTCCATGCTCAATGTGGTACACACAAGGACACAGGACAGAAGTTGAGTCAACTTTAATCCATGTCAACTGGCTGCAAGTGTGATTTAGTTATTGCCAACACCTGTTAGGTGCCACAGGTAAGTTATAGGTGCTGTTAATTACACAAATTAGAGAAGCATCACATGATTTTTAGAACAGTGCCAATACTTTTGTCCACCCTCTTTGCTATGTTTGGTGTGGAATTATATCCAATTTGGCTTTAGGACAATTCTTTTCGTGTTTTTTCATTTAAGACAAATTAATTGAAGATAATAATACCAAAGAATTTGTGTTTGCAATCATTTTCAGGAAGAAACTGAGTATTATCTGACAGAATTGCAGGGGTGTCAATACTTTTGGCCATGACTGTATATATATATATAGCTGAGTGTATAGCCCCACCCACTCCGCATAGCCACATTCACTTTAATATCCCACATCATCCCGTCAGCCAGAGCTACCGGACTACTACCCCTAATATCCCACATCATCCCGTCAGAGCCAGTAAAAGTACAATAGTGAGATTGCACAGAAACATAGTTCACTAAGATCCCAGGTTTTCTACTGATCAGGCTGATATTCTCACTTATCTGCCACCTTAAATATCACAGTCATGCTTTTCACCAATGGACAGGTACAAACCTCATACATTAGTACAGTAGAAAAACCTTCACACACATTTTCATGCACCGTCAACTTGTAATTTGTCCGGCTGAGTTGCTCATGAATGTACAGCATCTGTATGTAGTATAGTATCATATTTAATGGGTTGTTATGGGAAAAGCATTACGTGTTATATTCAGGTGTGTCACTAAATGATACCAAATGGGAGGGGGGATTAATTTCTGTCATGTGCTCTCTGCTCTTTTCTGGGGGACAGACGATGGCTGGTGCTTATGTTCCTGGGGATGCTAGATTTCTCCCACCATGTCAGTGTCTGCTGAGGTGTTGTCAAGTGGGAAAACTTGTGCATAGCAACCAATCACAGCTCAGCAACTTTTAACCAGCTCTCGTGAAATGAGAGATTTAGCTTATTTTGAACAGCTCTGGTGAAATGAAAGATGCTTCGTGATTGGTTGGTGATACACACACACACACTGTGGTGTAGTAACCACTGTGTCCGCTAGGGGGCGCTGTGTGGATGTCCCAGGAGAAAGGATGAATAGCAGTATACTGAATGGCCTTTATGTATCTCAAAGTGGGTGGCTTTCAGACGGAGACTTGTGTGTTGATCAGCAGTGATACTGCTGAGGTGCTGCTTTAATGTGAGGGAGAAGTCTCCAGGTAACTAGGGAGATGGGCGGGCCAGTTACCTACAAACCTACCCAGGGAGGGGTGTTTAAAGAACACTGTTGTAAAGAGTGTGTAAATGCTTGGAGGACCTGTGATGAGGTCAGAGTCATGTGACCCGGTGGATGTGGCTATGGAACATATAATGTGGCCAGGGTAGGTCAGATGGGGTGAATGCAGGGACCCGATTGGTCTGTTTGGAAGGTCTCGTGTGGCTACCTTCCTGACAGCATGTGGACGCTGTGTTTAATGGCTGCAAGTGCCTGAGAGTTCCCTGGAGGGAATGAATGTCTGCAGAATGGAGAAGCAGCCATGAGAGAACCCTGACGGGGTGAGATATAACTGTGAGGCTGAAAAGCTTGCATATTGGACATTGCTAACAGAGTGAAGCTCTGTCATGGACGCTATGCCGTTAAATGAACTTTATGTTGCTGTTATCGGTTTATGCTGCTGAATAAACCGCATGGACTGTTATGTCTTTATGGAAAACCTCTGCCGGATCTGATTTTGTGGCTGCTGAGCGAGTATCCCCTACTTGAATGACAGCGCTACCTCACAGCACACACACACACACACACACACACACACATACACACACACATTGATTTTTATATATAGAGATGACGTTTTGTGTTCGTATAGAAGAAAATGATTCACATTCTTACCCACAATATCCTCTTAGGCGTTCTCCTCTAAAGTGCTCTGTGAGAATCATGTGGGAATAGTGGATGAGGGCAGGTATATCTCGCCCAGATTCCTTTCCTATGTGGCCTAGTCTCGTCAGTATCGCACCTGCTTGCTAATGAATAATGGGAGGTGGATATAAAAGGATGCCAGGTGGTTGTGTGAGTGTCTCAGCCTGGGAACACAGTGAGCCTGTCTGTGTGAGAGACACACGTGAGTGGAAGCAGTGCCCACTGCAACTGTGGTTTGGCTGGACGGGAGAAGCCCGCCAGTTGGTAGTTAGGTTGTACTTTGTTTAGTTAGTGCCGGACAGGCAAGGATTTGTTTTATGTTTTATTTCCTTTTGCATTGCTTTCACCGTTAATAAACCTGACTCAGGGTCAGTTACACCCGAATCCCAGCTCTGCGCCTGAGTTTCATGCTGAATGCACGTGACCTTTGACCCCAGCAAAGGTGATCCCGGAGTGTTTTATCACATTGTGGTGGAGAATGCGGGCATCACGTTGCAAGCATGAGCATGGAGGACGTTGTGAAAGCGCTGGTACAGTCCACCGCTGTCCAGCAAGAAGCTAATCGGGTGATGATGGCCCAGCTGAAGGAGTTGGTGGACATGACAGTTACCGATCGTTCGCTTCTTCAGCAGGTGGCGCAGCGCTTGGCAAGCTTACCTGAGCTTAACCTGGAAGCCGAGTCGAGAGTGATTCATGTGAGTCGGTACTGGCAGAAAATGACGACCGAAGATGACGTCGAGGCATACCTGACCACGTTTGAACGGACGGCGGTGCGAGAAAAATGGCCGAAGGCACGATGGGCCGGCCTGATTGCCCCGTTTCTTTCCGGTGAGGCCCAAAAGGCTTATTATGACTTAGGGCCTGAAGCCGCGCAGGACTTTGACAAATTGAAAGCCGAGATCTTGGCCCGGCTGGGAGTGACGACCGCTGTCCGTGCACAGAGAGTGCATCAATGGACTTATCAGCCGGATAAACCACCGTGGTCACAGATGTTAGACCTGATCCACGTGACGAAGAAGTGGCTACAACCCAAGGTGCTGACAGCGCCAGAGATAATCCAGAGAGTCGTCATGGACAAGTACCTGAGAGCTCTACCGCCAGCCCTGAGGAAGTGGGTAAGCCATGGAAATCCTACGACGGCAGATCAACTGGTGGATTTGGTTGAACGTTACTCCGTGGCGGAAGGACTCCGAGACGACGTTACCCCACCTCGTTCTTCATCATCTCCACGTGGAACCGGTAAGACTCTTCCAGGGAGTAGGGGAGATGGAAAAATCCCTAAGACAGTGGGGGAGGAAAATGGGACTGCCCGCACTGCGAGGCCGAGAGGTGTTTCCGCTGCCAAGAGATGGGACATATTGCTGCGAACTGTCCGGTCACTACTGAACCCATGCAGTGCGACGTCACAGACTCTAAAAACCGCATGTCTTTGGTTGCACGGGTAGTGAGTGTGAATGCCGGTCAAAAGGATGCGGAAAAACACTTGTGTGATTTAACTGTTGATGGCAAAAATGTGGTGGCATTGTTAGACTCGGGGAGTGTGGTGACTCTGGTGAAGGCCAGTCTGGTGTCAGCCCCGACTGGACCATCAGACAAATTTTCTGTAACGTGTGTGCATGGAGACACCTGTTCGTACCTCACCACGGTCATATGCATTACTACTTCCTATGGGTCTGTGCAACATAAAGTGGGACTCGTCCCGGCGTTATTGCATGATGTTATCCTGGGCCGGGATTTTCCCCACTTCTGGCAATTGTGGGAGAATCAGTTGATGCCCTTGGGTAATCGTGTACATGATTCTTCTCCCAGGGCGCGTGGGGGTCCCAAACCCCTGGAAGAGGTCTCCCCGGAAGACTCTGGGGAAGAGTCTGCGGGAAATGACCTGCAGTTCCCGTTTTCAGTCATGGCGGGTGATACGGAGGAGACCGGGGAAGAGGAGGAGGCCGACAGCCGTCCACCTCCCCGTTTGCCGGATTTAGAAGTTCAGAAAGAAGACTTCCAAAGCGAGCAAATAAAGGATCCTACCCTTTCTCAGGCTAGGACAAATGTAAAAGTGATAAATGGGGTACCCGTAGAACCTGGCTCTAAGCTGGCATATCCTTACATGGTTCTGGAGAATGATTTACTCTATCAGATAGAGAAAAAGTGGGAAGATACGGTGCACCTATTAGTCGTGCCAAAACCCTACCGGCGGCAGGTGCTGGACCTGGCCCACGGACATGTGATGGGAGGTCACCTGGGAGTCCAGAAAACCACCGAAAGGATATTACACTGTTTTGTTTGGCCAGGCATGCATCACGATATTCGAGTATATTGTGAGTCTTGTCCTGACTGCCAAGCCTCTGCACCTAAGCCCCGTTTCTGTAGCCCTTTGGTACCCCTACCTATTATTGAAGTCCCGTTTGAGAGGATTGGGATGGATTTAGTTGGGCCCCTTCCACGGTCTGCACGTGGACACCAACATATCCTGGTCATCTTGGATTATGCCACTCGTTACCCGGAGGCCATCCCTTTGCGTAACACGGCCACCAAGACGATTGCCAAGGAACTGGTGCATGTGTTTAGTCGGGTCGGTATACCAAAACAGATACTCACCGACCAGGGGACCCCCTTTATGTCCAGGATAATGAAGGAGCTCTGCCGATTGTTACAAATCGAACCGTTACGCACATCCGTGTATCACCCTCAAACAGAAGGGTTGGTTGAACGGTTCAATAAAACTCTGAAGCAGATGCTGAGAAAGGTGATAGACAAGGATGGGAAGAACTGGGACTATTTACTTCCGTATTTGCTTTTTGCCATCAGGGAAGTACCCCAGTCTTCCACGGGATTCTCACCTTTCGAGTTATTGTACGCCCGACGTCCTCGCGGACTGTTAGACGTTGCAAAAGAAACCTGGGAGGGTCAGGTCACTCCGTTTAAAACAGTGATAGATCACGTCACACAAATGCAGGACCGTATTGCGGCTGTTATGCCTATCGTCAAAGAACACATGATACAGGCTCAAGGAGCCCAAAAAAGAATCTATGATAGGGGCGCCAAGATCCGTACGTTTGCACCCGGAAATAGGGTGTTGATCCTTGTCCCCACGGTGGACAGTAAGTTCCTGGCAAAGTGGCAGGGCCCCTTTGAGGTCAAGGAAAGAGTTGGTGAAGTAAACTACAAAGTATACCAGGCAGGTAAACGGAAACCTGAACAGATTTATCATGTAAATCTGATAAAGCCCTGGAAGGATCGGTCTGCCTTGTCAGCGGAGCTGGCCCGTCCTGTCTGCTCGCATACCGTACCGGAGGTACGGGTTGCAGAGACTCTCTCGGAGCGGCAAAAGACTGAGGTCAGGCAGTTTCTACTTCACAACCAAAAGTTTTTCTCAGAAAAACCCGGGCAGACTACGCTAATAAAACATGACATCGTAACGGAACCTGGTGTCACAGTTCACGTAAAACCCTACCGAATCCCGGAAGCGCGCCGTGAAGCCGTTTCCCGAGAAGTGAAGGCAATGTTAGAGTTAGGTGTCATTGAGGAATCGCACAGTGCTTGGTCCAGCCCGATTGTGCTAATTCCTAAACCGGACGGCACCATCCGGTTCTGCAATGACTTCAGGAAACTGAAGGCGGTCTCAAAATTTGATGCCTATCCTATGCCCCGGGTCGACGAGTTAATAGATCGGTTAGGAAAAGCCCGGTATATTACGACCCTAGATCTAACAAAGGGGTATTGGCAGATCCCTCTGGCTGAGGCTGCCAGAGAAAAGACGGCATTTGCTACGCCTGAAGGTTTATTTCAGTATGTGTATATGCCGTTTGGACTGCACGGGGCACCGGCGACCTTCCAGAGACTGATGGATCGAGTCTTGAGGCCACATAGGCGGTACGCTTCGGCCTATTTGGATGACATTGTCATTTACAGCTTGGACTGGGAGACTCATCTCCAGAAAGTACAAGCTGTGATTGACGACCTGTGGGAGGCAGGTCTAACCGCGAACCCCAAGAAATGTCACATCGGGCTAGAAGAAGCCCGGTATTTGGGGTATGTAATTGGGAGGGGTGTTGTTAAACCCCAGGTTGATAAGATTCAGGCGGTTCAGGACTGGCCACAACCTGTCAACAAGAAGCAGGTGCAAGCCTTCCTGAGGATCGCCGGTTATTATCGCCGGTTCATACCCAATTTTGCAGCCATCGCTACCCCCCTGACGGATCTTACAAAAGGGAAAGACTCCGTCATGATTAAATGGAGTTTAGCGGCTGAAGAAGCCTTCCATAGCCTAAAACGGGCACTTTGCTCTCAGCCCGTACTGGTGACTCCGGACTTCCGCAGTGAGTTTGTGGTAAAAACAGATGCCTCTGATACCGGTATCGGGGCCGTACTCTCACAAGTGAGGGAAGGAGTGGAACACCCAGTCCTCTATCTCAGCAGGAAGCTGAATAAACACGAGCAAAGGTATGCAGTCGTAGAAAAAGAGTGCCTCGCCATTAAGTGGGCTCTAGAGGCCCTCAAATATTATCTGGTGGGCCGAAAATTCAGGCTGATCACTGACCATGCCCCTCTCAAGTGGATGCACTTGAACAAGGAACGGAATAGCCGGGTGACCCGGTGGTTCCTTGCCCTGCAGGCCTACACTTTTACGGTGGAGCACCGCCCAGGGGTACAGAAGGGAAATGCAGATGCCCTGTCCCGAGTGCACTGTTTGGCGGGTGTCATTGCTCGACCGGAGTGGTCTGAGCAGAAGGGGGGGATATGTGAGAATCATGTGGGAATAGTGGATGAGGGCAGGTATATCTCGCCCAGATTCCTTTCCTATGTGGCCTAGTCTGGTCAGTATCGCACCTGCTTGCTAATGAATAATGGGAGATGGATATAAAAGGATGCCAGGTGGTTGTGTGAGTGTCTCAGCCTGGGAACACAGTGAGCCTGTCTGTGTGAGAGACACACGTGAGTGGAAGCAGTGCCCACTGCAACTGTGGTTTGGCTGGACGGGAGAAGCCCGCCAGTTGGTAGTTAGGTTGTACTTTGTTTAGTTAGTGCCGGACAGGCAAGGATTTGTTTTATGTTTTATTTCCTTTTGCATTGCTTTCACCGTTAATAAACCTGACCCAGGGTCAGTTACACCCGAATCCCAGCTCTGCGCCTGAGTTTCATGCTGAATGCACGTGACCTTTGACCCCAGCAAAGGCGATCCCGGAGTGTTTTATCACAGCTCTTAGAACCAGAATGGCGCTTCTTGTCAGTACCATTCTATACTGGTGCGGGGGAACCCAGCAAAGGGACGCTGTGAGCGTCCTCAAACTCCAGAGATTTCCTACACAGAAAAGAGCAGAGGGTTAAAAGATCATTATAGAGCTATGAAGGGACAATCTGTGCATATATATTTACAGCCGATATAACCTGGGCATCTCCTGTATATAATTACTAGCTGAAGAGCCTGGCGTTGCCTGGGCATAGTAACCAACTGTGGTTAGTGATAACAAATTATAATGATTATATTGCACATAAAAACCGTGCATCTAATCCTCTCCTGTGTGATACTGTCTGCTGAGCCGTGTATCTATTGCTATCCTGTGTAATACTGACTGCTGAGCTGTGTATCTAATCCTATCCTGTGTGATACTGTGTGCTGAGCCGTGTATCTAATACTATTCTGTGTGATACTGTGTGCTGAGCCGTGTATCTAATCCTATTCTGTGTGATACTGTGTGCTGAGCTGTGTATCTAATACTATTCTGTGTGATACTGTGTGCTGAGCTGCGTATCTAATCCTATCCTGTGTGATACTGACTGCTAAGCTGTGTATCTAATCCTATCCTGTGTGATACTGCCTGCTGAGCCATGTGTCTAATCCTATCCTGTGTGATACTGACTGCTGAGCCGTGTATCTAATCCTATCCTGTGTGATACTGCCTGCTGAGCCGTGTGTCTAATCCTATCCTGTGTGATACTGACTGCTGAGCCGTGTATCTAATCCTATCCTGTGTGATACTGGGCTCCCCCTGCAGTCTGTGTCAGAGGGTGGTCTGTGTTAGGAATCTGGTGTCTACAATACCTATGCAGGAACACAAATCCTCACATTTGTCTCCAGAGGCTAAGTCCTTCGTCCCTTCTTCTGAGCATGCTCATGGGAGGAGCTCCCATTGGACTTCAGGAGTCAGGTGCACAGGTCCTGCTCCTGATTCCATTGGTTATGCTCAGGGCTCTGGAGATTTCCGGCAGGTCCCGTACGCTATAAAAAGTGTGCATGGCCGTTCCGCCATGCGCTAGTATTTTGCATACTGCTGCTGTGTGTGTGGTGATGGATGCTTGGACTGGTGGATGACTTATTATGAAACCCCTTCCCTCTGATATTACGAGTGAGTGATTGGGCAGCCGCGCTAGCGCCAGCGCGCTCCAGCCATACCTTTTGCAGCAGCTTAGCGTCCTGCATTGCGCCAGCGTTCTTGCAGCGCCTTGCTTGCGGCTCTGTTCACGCCGCGCTGCGGTTGCAGCCTCCCGGGTGTTCGCAGTTGCGACACCTTGTACCTTAAGTTTTACGGTAGGTCTAGAGGGGATAGTCCTGGTGTGTGAGGCTATTTCTGTGACCTTTAATCCCGTGTCCACGTCGCTGAAGTCTGTGACCCTAAACAAATTCAGCGGTATTTATGTTTTGTTAGCAGCTCTGTGCATATAACAGAGTCTGCTTTGGTGCACTGACTGCAGCTGAGAAGTCTCTCTCAGCTGCGCAAGCTACAGATGCTGCCGTACAGGCGATAACGGATGCAGTAGCGCGTTTGTCCAGGTCTACCCTTGCTCCGACAGTTACCCGCCTCCCGTTGCCCGATAAGTTTTCCGGGGATGGCGCCTCCTGTAGGGGTTTTATCACACAGTGCTCGATCCATCTGGAGCTGCTGGCTGCACAATTCCCTACGGAACGGGCCAAAGTGGCGTTAATTATATCCCTACTGTCGGGCAAGGCTCTAGAATGGGCTACGCCGTTATGGGAACGTGGTGATCCCGATATACGAACCGCAGCGCACCTGCTGATGGCCATCAAACAGGTTTTCCTCGGTCCACGGGTCACGCACGACACCTCCCTACAGCTACTCGCACTCTCTCAGGGATCCCTCTCGGTGAGCCAGTATGCCGTACGTTTTCGGACACTGGCGTCCGAGTTGGAGTGGGCTGATAGGGCCCTTATCCCTGTCTTTTGGAGAGGGTTGGCGGAGCACGTCAAGGACCCTCTTTCTACCAGAGAGATTCCTACTACCTTGGAAGAGTTGATTTCCATCTCCTCGCGTATTGACCTCCGTTTTTCGGAGCGCGGCTTGGAGCGTGCTCATTCAAAACAGTAGGGTACTCCGCTTCCCAAATTTTTCGAGTCTCTGGAGCCACCTGAGCCAGAGGTCTTACCCCCTGAGCCCATGGAGTTGTCTCTTACCGATTTTAATACAGACTCAGACCAGGAATCCGTTTGCGGTTGTCATCACGTATGTGCGGTTTCTCCGGAAGCCAACTCCCCGCAATGGTCTGAGTCTGAGCCAGTTGTCGAGACCTTTGTCCCTCCTCATCTTAGGACTCAGGTACTCGCCTGGGCGCATGACTCCAATGCGTCTCACCACCAAGGCTACATGCAAGTCTCGAAGCTCTTGGCTGGAGCGTATTGGTGGCCCCATAGAGCTGGAGACATCAAAAAATTCATTCGGGCATGCACGTTATGTGCTCGGGACAGTCTCCCCGAACGGAGGGTGGTGACGGCCGTCGATACACGGCGGCGGTCTCCTAAACCTTCCGCTCCTATTGTCAACAGGATATCCCTCCTGAGACCTGGTGACCTGACCTCCGCTGATACCATCCGTATGTCCCAGTTTTCAGTTTCACCTACTAGGACATCAGGTTCGCTGTTTGGTGAGCCTGAAGTCTGTGCCATTGCCGGGCACAGGCTGGTGGGTCGGAGGCTTCAGGGGGGGGGGCCCTAGGAGGGGGGGTAATGTTAGGAATCTGGTGTCTACAATACCTATGCAGGAACACAGATCCTCACATTTGTCTCCAGAGGCAAAGTCCTTCGTCCCTTCTTCTGAGCATGCTCATGGGGAGTCAGGTGCTCAAGTCCTGCTCCTGATTCCACTGGTTATGCTCAGGGCTCTGGAGATTTCCGGCAGGTCCCGTACGCTATAAAAAGTGCGCATGGCCGTTCCGCCATGCGCTAGTATTTTGCATACTGCTGCTGTGTGTATGGTGATGGATGCTTGGACTGGTGGATGACTTATTATGAAACCCCTTCCCTCTGATATTACGAGTGAGTGAGTGATTGGTCAGCCGCCAGTAGCAGCGCTAGCGCCAGCGCGCTCCAGCCATACCTTTTGCAGCAGCTTAGCGTCCTGCATTGCGCCAGCGTTCTTGCAGCGCTTTGCTTGCGGCTCTGTTCACGCCGCGCTGCGGTTGCAGCCTCCCAGGTGTTCGCAGTTGCGGCACCTTGTACCTTAAGTTTTACAGTAGGTCTAGAGGGGATAGTCCTGGTGTGTAAGGCTATTTCTGTGACCTTTAATCCCGTGTCCATGTCGCTGAAGTCTGTGACCCAAACAGATTCAGCGGTATTTATGTTTTGTTAGCAGCTCTGTGCATATAACAGAGTCTGCTTTGGTGCACTGACTGCAGCTAAAGTCCTGTGCACATCTTCGCCTGAGTGCCCTGCCTCTTTCAGCAGCGGTTTTGTCATCTACCGCACGGTGGACCCCGAGCGGTGAACCCACTTTATTTTAATTTTATTTAGTGCGTTCCACCGCTCATAACAGGTCTGTGTTGGCACGGTAATAAATTGTGTTATTTCCAGCTTTACAGAAGGACGATAACACCATAGAAATGTTAAGAATAATAGGCCTCTGTTACCACAACTGTCTACAAAGAAAACTGTTGCTGATAGCAACCAATCACAGCTCATTTTTCATCTTTTAAACAGCTCTGGGACAGCGTGGTGAGTTTTGAGTGACGACTTTTGTGTTTCGACTTTTATGTGACGAGGTTGGTGTATGTGTGGTGAAATGTGTGCTGAGGGTGGTATATGTGTTGAAGCACGTGGTAGTGTGTGGCGCATTATGTGTGTGTGTTCATATCCCCGTGTGTGGTGAGTATGCCATGTCAGGGCCCCACCTTAGCAACTGTACGGTATATACTCTTTGGCACCATCGCTCTCATTCTTTAAGTCCACCTTGTTCACATCTGGCAGCTGTCAATTTGACTCCAACACTTTTCCTTTCACTTTTTCCCCAATTATGTAGATAGGGGCAAAATTGTTTGGTGAATTGGAATGTGCGGGGTTAAAATTTTGCCTCACAACATAGCCTATGACGCTCTCGGGGTCCAGACGTGTGACTGTGCCAAATTTTGTGGCTGTAGCTGCGACGGTGCGGATGCCAATCCCGGACATAAATACATACACACACTTGAGCTTTATATATTAGATAGATCAACTCTTGGATCACAATTTGTCTTTTTTCTTTCGTGTTTGTTTTTTTTTGTGTTCCAATATTGTATATAAAAACATGGGGAATTGTATTAATCTGGGAGAAATACTTCCTTTACTGGAACAATATCAAGGGTGCCAACAGTGCAAAACAGTGGAGACTAGGGGGATACACACCAGATGCACCACAGGAACACTCTGAAAGGTCTGGGACAGTTTTCTCAAACCTTCCCATCGCTCAATCCCTGATGCGCGGGGTACTCTTACGAGGGAAAAGTTTTGGAAGATGCTGAAGGAGTACTTTGCCGACCCTACCAGTGTTCTCTGTGATTCCTCTGTGCCTTACAACTATTGGGTATCCAAGCTAGACACATAGCATGAACTGTCTCTCTATGCCTTGGAGGTCCTGGCCTGCCCTGCCGCTAGTGTTTTGTCAGAGCGGGTATTTATTACTGCTGCGGGTATTATAACCTGTCAACTGAAAATGCTGACAGGCTGACTTATCAAAATGAACAATGGCTAGATTGGGTCAGATTTATGTACAACACTGAATGACAGCAGCGGAACTAAAATCCAGTGTTGCATTTTTTTCTGGTCAATTCGCATGCACCCCTTCCCATCCAAACATGGGTATACACTTATGTATTTCACCTTTTTTATCTCATCCTCCTCTTCCTCCACCACCACCAGATCAACAGGGTGATCACTCTGTATTCATTATACATTTTTTAAGGGTGTTTATGATTCCCACATTAACAATTTTTAGTGGCCTCCCTCAAACATTCATACAGTTTATATCTAAAGGGTGGGCCATTTTGGTGATATTTCTGATTGTGGTACATTAGAAAATGGGAGGGGGAAACTTCAAGATGGGTGATGACCATGGCCATTTTGAAGTCAGACATTTTGAAACCAACTTTATTTTTTTCCAATAAGAATTTGAAATTGAGAATTTCACAAGAAAAACAATGGTGTGCTTGGTTTTAACGTAACTTTATTCTTTTATGAGTTATTTACAAGTTTATGACCACTTATAAAATGTGTTCAAAGTGCTGCCCATTGTGTTGGATTGTTAATGCAACCCACCTCTCCTACTCTTGACACACTGATAGCAACATCGCAGAAGAAATGCTAGCACAGGCTTCCAGTATCCATTGTTTCAGATGCTGCACATCTTGTGTCTTCACAGCATAGACATTTGCCTTCAGATGACCCCAAAGATAAAAGTCTAAGGGGGTCAGATCAGGAGACCTTGGCGGCCATTCAACTGGCCCAAGACGACCAATGCACTTTCCAGGAAACTGTTCATGTAGGAATGCTCTGACCAGACACACATAATTGATGGTATGGTATATGGTGTACAAAGATAGTGGGGCCATTCTTCATCAATGGAAACCTCAATGCTACTGGATATCTGAAATTGCTACATGATGATGTGTTGCCCTTTTATGCACTGAAGATGGCACGTTCCCTGAGTTTTTCCAGCAAGATGGTGCACCACTACATTATGGGTGTCAGGTCCGAGCATTCCTACAAGGAATCTGACCCCCTTAGACTAGCATTTCTTCTGCAGTGTTGCTATCAGTGTGTCAAGAGCAGGAGAAGAGGGTTGCATTGACAATCCAACACAAAGGGCAGCACTTTGAAAACATTTTATAAGTGGTCATAAACTTATAAATAACTCATGAAAGAATAAAGTTACGTTAAAACCAAGCACATTATTGTTTTTCTTGTGAAATTCTCAATAAGTTTGATGTGTCACGTGACCCTCTTCCACTGGAAAAAATAAAGTTGGATCCCAAAATGTCCGATTTCACAATGGCCGCCATGGTCACTACCCATCTTGAAAAGCTTCCCCACTCTCATATACTAATGTTGTTGATTTGGTGAAGAATCAACAACAAGTGGTACACAATTGTGAAGTTGAACGAAATTTATTGGTTATTTTGAATTTTTGTAGAAAGTCAAAAACTGAAAAGTGGGGCATGCAATATTATTCGGACCCTTTAACTTAATACTTTGTTGTGCCATCTTTTGCTGCGATTACAGCTGCAAGTCACTTGGGGTATGTGTCTATCAGTTTTGTACATCGAGAGACTGAAATTCTTGCCCATTCTTCCTTGGCAAACAGCTTGAGCTCAGTGAGGTTTGATGGAGATCGTTTGTGAACAGCAGTTTTCAGCTCTTTACACAGATTCTCGATTGGATTCAGGTCTGGACTTTGACTTGGCCATTCTAACACCTGGATACATTCAGTAGTGAACCATTCCATTGTAGATCATGCTTTATGTTTGGAATCATTGTCTTGTTGGTCCCAGTCTCAGATCTTTTGCAGACTCCAACAAGTTTTCAAGAATGGTCCTGTATTTGGCTCCATCCATCTTCCTATCAATTTTAACCATCTTCCCTGTCCCTGCTGAAGAAAAGCAGACCCAAACCATGATGCTACCACCACCATGTTTGACAGTGGGGATGGCGTGTTTAGGGTGATGAGCTGTGTTGCCTTTATGCCAAATATATTGTTTTGCATTGTTGCCAAAAAGTTCAATTTTGGTTTCATCTGGCCAGAGCACCTTCTTCCACATGTTTGGGGTGTCTACCAGGTGGCTTGTTGCAAACTTTAAACAACACTTTTTATGGATATCTTTGAGAAATGGCTTACTTCTTGCCACTCTTCCATAAAGGCCATATTTGTGCAGTGTACGACTGATTGTTGTCCTATGGACTGACCATCCCACCTCAGCTGTAGATCTCTGCAGTTCATCCAGAGTGATCATGGGCCTCTTGGCTCCATCTCTGATCAGTCTTCTCATTGTTTGAGATGAAAGTTTAGAGGGATGGCCGGGTCTTGGTAGATTTGCAGTGGTGTGATACTCCTTCCATTTCAATATGATCTCTTGCACAGTGCTCCTTAGGATGTTTAAAGTTTTGGAAATCATTGTGTATCCAAATCTGGCTTTAAACTTCTCCACAACAGTATCACGGACATGCCTGTTGTGTTCCTTGGTCTTCATGATGCTCTCTGTGCATCAAACAGAACCCTGAGACTATCACAGAGCAGGTGCATTTATACAGAGACTTGATTACACACAGGTGGATTATATTTATCATCATTAGTCATTTAGGACAACATTGGATCATTCAGAGATCCACAATGAACTTCTGGAGTGAGTTTGCTGCACTGAAAGTAAAGGGGCCGAATAATATTGCACGCCCCACTTTTCAGTTTTTGAATTTCCACAAAAATTAAAAAAAACCAATAAATTTCATTCAACTTCACGATTGTGTCCCACTTGTTGTTGATTCTTCACCAAAAATTTACATTTGGTATCTTTATGTTTGAAGCATGATATGTGGGAAAAGGTTGAAAAGTTCCAGGGGGCCGAATACTTTCGCCAGGCACTGTATATATACATATATGTTAGGCGTCAGATTTCTGCGTCTGCTCTGCAGGAATCCAGAGCCTCACATTCTGCAGTCTCCTGCTGTCTATCTACTGCAGAGAAGATTACTTTGCAGCAGACCGCTCCAGAGACTAAGTTCCTATGTGCTCATACTGGGCATGCTCATGAGACGATCTCCCATTGGAGATCGGGAGTCATGTGCCCAGGTCCTGCTCCAGATCTCATTGGTCCATCTCAGAGATCTGGAAGGTCCCGCACGGCTATGAAAAGCGCGCATGACCGTTCGGCCATGCGCTAGTATAGACTATACTTGCTATGTGTGAATGGTGACGGATGTATGATTCTGGTGACTGGCTTATTATGAAACCCCTTCCCTCTGATATTATGCATGGTGATAGGGAATTAGTTCAGCAGTCAGCGCCAGTCAGTGGCAAGCCTTAGGCCACTGTGCACACCGCACCTCTGCGCTAGCGTCCGACATTGTACCTGCTTTGTAGCTGTGTCATCCTGTGGCAGTGTCCTACGCCGCGCTGCAGTTGCAGCCCTTCTTGGCGCTCGCAGTAGGGACGCCGCACACACGGTAGGTCTAGACGGATGCAGCTCCTCTGTCTTAGGTCCTGCTCCTGTGACCTGATACCGTGTGTGCATTTACCTGAGGCCTGTGATACTAGCAGGCTAAGTGTTTTTGTATGTTTATGTTGCGGCGCTTCAGTGTGTGAACAGAGCCGGCTTTGCGCTCTTCGGGTGAAGTCTAACCTGTGCGCATTATACCGCCATATTTCTTGTCTGTCATTACCTAGCAGCGGTGTAACATCTACTGCACAGTGGACCCCAAGCGGCGAACGCACTTTATTGTTTATTTTTATTTAGTGCGTTCCGCCGTTCCTAATACATATACATATATATATATATATATATACACTGTATATATATAAACAGTGTGTCCGTAAAGTCATGGTGCACTTTTGACCAGTCACAGGAAAGTATACTACAATCCCCGGATCGGACGCCCTTAGACTTTTGATTTTGGGGTTATGTGAAGCAACATGTGTACATTGAGCATGTCAATGACATTAATCACTTAAAACAGAGAATCACAGACGTTATTCACTCTGTTTACCCCAGATGTCCTCTACTCGTGTGTTGCAAGAATTTCTCTATCGTTTGGATGTATGTAGGGCAACAAATGGAGCCCACATCGAACTGCACTGAATGTAGGTATGAAACTGGGAGAGTTTTCTTTTATTTGGAGCAGATTTCACATTTCGATCATTTTTTGTTGCTTTCCAGTGACTGGTCAAAAGTGCACCATGACTTTACGGACACACTGTGTATATATATACTGTATATACAGTATATATATATATATCTCCTCCAGGGGTAAATGTTCTTCAGCCCATGCACTTTATGCATGGGCATTACCATTCTAGGATATCCACTCTTTAATAATGGGAAAAAAAAATTCTGAGGCCCTCCACTATGTCTCTTCAAAGGGGTATTGGAGTGCCGCCTTCTAATTTTTGGCATCCCTTTCAATTAGTGCATATGCTTTACCAGTGTAGGAAACCCACTCCTTAGTAATGGAAAAAAATACGTTTCTGTGGATCCACCTTCTAGCTGAGGGAAAAATTTTTGAAACCAAAAGAGCCAATGGGTTCTATTACTATGTGTGCCTTGTTGTGGGCTGTCAGGTAGTCGTCACATAGAGAGTTTTCACACTGAATACAGGATTTCACAGACGCAACAGGAGAGTTTGTATAGTAAGTACAGAAGATCCTGGTATACTCCATATCAGGCTAAGTAGATGCGAAATGCTCCATTATATTCCGAAGCAGGGTTGATGAAATAGCAGTCTTTGATGCTGCCACATTAAACTAATCGCTTTTTTAAGGGCTTATTTAAATAGATTCTATTCTGTCATAATAATACTGCTCTTATCTGCAATTCATGTAGTGTGAGGTGTGGCAGTAGGTATAGCGTATGGCAGTCATCTAGTCAGGGATTATTGCCGTGTAAATTGTAAACCTTGCTGCTGTATTTTTCCATGCACTTACTGACCAATTCATGTTTTTTACATACATCTGTACTCAGAGATTCATCAAAGCTGGCAGTGTTACTTGCAGTACTCCACAGTTTGTTGATGTCACGTTGTGATGTACTGTGCACGATTCATATAGCGTCTTGTGCTTGGGTGCGAGAAAAAACACAGGGGAGACACAGGTGTGATTAGGAAGGACTAGTATTACTTCATACAAGTAAACAAAAGGGTTCACACAGTTTGCAGTTACAGAGGCAGGAGACACAGCAGGCCAGAGTAAACTTTAAGCACAGCAGAACTTCCACAACAGGTTCATGGTCTCTCTCTGTTAGGGTACCGTTACACTTGGATCGCTGGTGCATCGCTAAGTGGTCGCTAGTGAGCTGCCACACAGGCAGATCTCACCAGCGACATCGCTGGGGTCGGGGGTCGCTACTTACCTGTCAGACGAGGCGATCTTGACGCCCTCCCGCTCGCGTCCACGCCTCGCTCGTCGGCGCCACAGGAAGCCCAGCAGGAAGTGGCTGACGAGAAATGATCCAGGACCTTCTCGCGCGACCAGCGATGAGTTGCGGGGGAGCCGGTCGGAGGTAAGTATCAGACATAGCGATATCGCTAGCAATATCGCTATAACGTCACAAAATCGGTGACGTTACAGCGATATTGCTAGCGATATCGCTATGTGTAACGGGGGCTTTACTTACATTGCAACTGTGGATTTAGCAGGCAGCTGGTTTCCAGTGTCCACAAGTGTTCAAAAGTTCATCAGCAGGAGATGGCTGGAGTACCAATGCAAGACTTCCGGGAGCCAGGTCACAGGCTAACTGCAGACTTGATTCTGAAGCACTGATTGCTCAGCTGAGGCTGCTTAAAAGGCAAGAGGGAGAGAATCAGGGCGGGAACATGAAAGCTGGAAACTCCATATTAACTGAGGGCAAGATAGCTGCAGCAGGACAGAAAGCAAAATGGCTGACGGAAAATACTAAATTTAAAAAAAAATATCAAAAAAGACTGAGAACCTTACACATGTACAAGAAAAAAAAATTTGAGGACCGATTCAAATCCCTTCTATGTTCAAAAATAATTTCGCTCTTATCTGCAATTCGTTAAGAGTAAGGTGTAGCAATTGAAATAGTGTATGACAGGCATCTAGTCAGGTATTATTGCCTTATAAATTGTAAGCCTTGCTACTATTTTTTTGCTTGAACTCATTGACCGATTCATGTTTTATAAGGTCATCTGTACTCAGAAATTCATCAAAGTAGGAAAAAGTAACTGATTTAATGTGTCCATTCACAGTTTCTCTGTAGCATCTGTATTTAAGATGTAGTGGTGGGAGACTTTATGGTACTGCAGCTGGAATTACCACTTGTGAACTCTACAGTGCTTTGTTTCCATCAATTTCTGGGTGGTTCTTGAAGTATATGCTTGAATACCCACGACATGCTATTTTGCAAACCCAGTGTCATTATACCAGTGCTGGGTGACCGGCACTTCTGGGGTTAATGTTTTGATCTCAGTGCAGACTCTTACCTGCACACCTGGGACCTATTATGGTGGCCTCTCAATGGTTCTGGGAAAGCTTCTTATAGCCTCAGGAAACTCCCATCCCCTGTCAGTTATACAGTATGACTTCTGCTTGGCCCTGACTATCCGTTCTGTTTCATCCCTGGTACTTTACTGATATCTCTGTGTATGACCTCCGTTTTGCCTGACTCTGAGTATTTCTGTATAGTGTCCTGCCATCTCTGAAAGCAGGACGCTAAGCCCTGCCCCCTTGCAGTCACATTACCGTAGGTCCTGTGACTGCTTGCTAAACTTCAGCATCCACAGGTCCTGTGTATCTGTACTTTCCGGCTGTACCTGACCCCGGGCCCCCCCTATAGTACGGGTGAGACCCTGCTCAGCGGAGGCTGCATGCCGGCGCTGACAGGATCCTGACATTATAACTGACCATTAAGTTTTTGGGGTTTTTTTGTGCAGAGAGTTATGGATCCCATACATTCTCTGGCTGACCAGATGAAAAGTCTGACTCAGATGTTTCAGGGTTTATCTCTGGAGCAGCAAGCTCTGGCTCGTTCTTAGCAGCAGGTTTCTGAGACAGTGCGGGGAGCTCTAGCTGCTGGGTCTCTGGGGGCTGGGGCGAGGGATGTTGTTCTGGTGTCCCCGGAACCACCTGTTAAACTGCCTGACTTTTTTTCTGGGAACAAAAAGGAGTTCAGGATCTTCATGGAGGGGTGCAAACTCTTCTTTAGTTTGAGACCACGTTCCTCTGGGGATGAAAACCAGAAGGTAGGGGTCATTATGTCGTTATTAAGAGGGTCCCCACAAGCTTGGGCTTTCTCCCTTCCTCCCACTGCCCCTGAGAGACTGTCTGTGAATGCATTCTTTGAGGCCCTCGGGCACATTTATGATGAGCCTGACCGAGTGCGATTGGCAGAGGATATGGTGATGAGTGTCTGTCAGGGGAAACACTCGGCTGAGTGGTTTTGTACTGAGTTCCACCGCTGGGCCGCAGAGGTCTCTTGGGACGACGACGACGCACTCCGAGGACTCTTTCGCAGAGGCTTGTCCGAGCGGCTGCAGGATGCCTTGGCGTTACATCCCCCACATTTGTGATGAGCCTGACAGAGTGCGATTGGCAGAGGACATGGTGATGAGTGTCTGTCAGGGGAAACACTCGGCTGAGTGGTTTTGTACTGAGTTCCAAAACTGGGCCGCAGAGGTCTCTTGGGACGACGACGCACTCCGAGGACCCTTTCGCAGAGGATTGTACGAGAGGCTGCAGGATGCCTTGGCGTTACATCCCCCACATTTATAATGAGCCTGACCGAGTGCGATTGGCAGAGGACATGGTGATGAGTGTCTGTCAGGGGAAACACTCGGCTGAGTGGTTTTGTACTGAGTTCCACCGCTGGGCCGCAGAGGTCTCTTGGGACGACGACGCACTCCGAGGACTCTTTCGCAGAGGCTTGTCTGAGCGGCTGCAGGATGCCTTGGCGTTACATCCCCCACCTAACTCTCTCGAGGATGCCATGACCCAGGCCGTCCGGATGGACCACAGGCTGCGGGCCATAGGGGTGATGCAGGTGGAGACTCCATTGTTCCCCAGTGGAAAAAAGACTGCCCCTGAGCTCACGGATATAGGCGCCCTCTCCCTGAAGGATATGGAGAGGAAACGCCGGAAGGACAATCAGTTATGCTTTTACTGCGGTAAAAGGGGACATTGGAAAAGGGAGTGTCCTGATTGCCCGCCTTTGACCCGGTCGGCGGGAAACGACTAGGTCTGGGTAGTCAAAGGGGAGACTACTCAGACCCTCAGGTACCCTTTTCCTCGTTTTCTAAAGTGTTACTTCATGTGGAACTGTTTGTGGACGGTAGTTCTTTTCCCTCTACAGCCTTCGTGGACTGCGGATCATCGATTAATCTCATTGACTCCCAATTGGTCACACACTGCAAGATAGGGACAGTTAGGCTCAAGGTTCTGATCAACTCATGTGGAAAACCTTAGTTGTTTTGTTCTGGACAATCTACCTGCAGGGTTGGTGTTGGGCATGCCCTGGTTACAACGCCATAACCCAGTTATTAACTGGAAAACGGGGGAGATTGTTCAATGGGGGTTTAATGATTTTAAGTTATGTGATAAATCCGCACTGCTGGTTGAACCTGTTAAATCTGTGTCTGTATCACCTGTCAAGCTGGAAGGTACTCCGGAATGCCTGAAGGACTTCGAAGATGTATTCTCTGAAAGCGAGGCCGAGACGTTACCGCCACATAGACCCTTTGACTGCACTATCGAGCTGGTCCCTGGGGCTAAATTACCTAAAGCCCGTCTGTTTAATTTATCTGGCCCTGAGCGCTTGGCTATGAAAGAGTACATTGCTGAAAGTCTGCGCAAGGGACACATACGTCCTTCAGTCTCACCTGTGGCGGCAGGTTTCTTTTTTGTAAAGAAAAAAGATGGTGGGTTACGTCCCTGTCTCGATTTTCGGGAGCTTAATCAGATTATTGTACGGAATACGTACCCCCTTCCTTTGATTCCCGACTTGTGTAACCAACTATCAGGGGCAAAGTGGTTTTCTAAACTGGATCTTCAGGGGGAATATAATTTGATAAGGGTCAGAGAGGGGGATGAATGGAAAACTGCGTTCCTCACGTCTGAGGGACTGTTTAAAAATTTAGTCATGCCGTTTGGTCTTACCAATGCCCCCGCCATATTTCAGAATTTCATGAACGTGGTATTCTCGGATCTCATTGGTCGTTTTGTCGTTATCTACTTAGATGATATTTTGATATGCTCCTCCGACAGGCATTCTCATCTGGAACATGTATGAACTGTTCTCCAAAGACTGAGAGAAAATCATCTGTATGCCAAATTGGAGAAATGTGTATTTTGTGTGCAAGAATTGTCTTTTTTGGGATTAATTGTATCCTTTGAGGGTTTTCGCATGGACCCCAAGAAGGTGCAGGCCATTGCGGATTGGGTGCAACCCCGAGATCTTAAGGGTCTTCAGCGCTTCTTGGGGTTCGCCAATTATTACCGCAAATTTATCCAGGGGTTTTCGCAGGTGGTCAAACCTCTCACGGATCTAACATGCAAAGGTGCGGATGTGAGAAATTGGTCCTCGCTCACAAAAGAGGCCTTTGCGACGCTGAAAAAATGTTTTATGTCTGCTCCTATGTTGGTACAGCCAGATCCGTCCAAACCATTTGTGGTGGAGGTGGACGCCTCCGAGGTGGGGGTGGGGGCAGTGTTGTCCCAAGGACCTGCCACTCTAACCAACCTCAGGCCATGTGTTTTCTTTTCCAGGAAGTTCTCTGCTGCTGAAAGAAATTATGATGTAGGCAATAGAGAGCTTCTTGCAGTCAAGTTGGCGTTTGAGGAGTGGAGGCACTTTTTGGAGGGGGCCAGTCACACGGTTACTGTGATCACTGATCACAAAAATTTGTCATACATTGAGTCTGCTAAAATATTAACGCCCAGACAGGCCCGTTGGTCACTTTTTTTTTCTCATTTCCAGTTTACTATTACATTCCATCCAGGGTCAAAGAATGTCAAGGCTGATGCCTTATCTCGCAGTTGTCACCCTGTGTCTGCCCCTGAGCCACCGTCCTCCATTCTGCACCCTGGGGTGGTGTTAGCAGGGATCTCATCTCAATTGGAATGGGAAATTGAGGGGGCCCAGTCGCTGGCTCCTGCGGCCAAGCCAGGGGGCAAGTTGTTTGTCCCAGAGCAACTTCACCTTAAACTCTTGCAAGAGTTCCACGAATCCAAGTTGTGTGCTCACCCTGGTATATCAGCCACGCGACTGGCGGTGGCTAGGATCTTCTGGTGGCCTACCCTTGGTTCTGATATAAAGAAATTCATTTCTGGTTGTGTGGTCTGCGCTCGTTCTAAAAGCTCCCATAGCCGGCCGGAGGGGGAGCTGATGCCCTTGGAAGTTCCCAAAAGACCATGGACCCATATATCCATGGATTTTATTACCAATCTTCCCTCTTCCAGGGGTAATACGGTGGTATGGGTAGTGGTGGACAGATTTTCAAAGCAGGCTCATTTTGTTCCCCTGTCCGCATTACCTTCAGCTGAGTCCTTATCCAGATTGTTTGTGCAGCATGTGGTCCGCTTGCATGGGGTACCCCTGAATGTGGTGTCTGATCGTGGTGTGCAGTTTGTGGCTAAGTTTTGGCGTGCTTTCTGCAAAAAATTAGGGATATCGCTGTCCTTTTCGCCCGCATACCATCCTGAGAGTAATGGTCAGACGAAACGCACTAATCTGTCTCTGGAACAGATCCTCAGATGTCTGATTTCTGTTAGACAGAATGACTGGTGTGATATACTGCCGTTGGCTGAATTTGCCTTCAATAGTAGGGTGAGTCAATCCACTGGTATGTCCCCTTTCTTGATCAACTATGGGTTCAGTCCTCATTTTGGTGAGTTTTCTTGTCTGGATTCGGGGTGTCCCGGGGCTGAGGACTCTGTTCAGCGGTTAAAAGATACATGGGCAGAAGTCCAGCGGCGTATATCTAGGTCTCAAGGTAGGTATAAGTTTTTCGCGGACAGGAAACGAACACCTGGTCCCATGTTTCAGGTTGGAGAGAAAGTTTGGCTCACCACACGAAACATTAAGTTAAAGAATCCGTCAGCCAAGTTGGGCCCCAAATTCAATGGCCCGTACAAGATTGTGGAAAAAATCAACCCAGTAGCGTACAGACTGTGCCTTCCACCCTCTTTCAGGATCCCTAACATCTTCCATAGATCTCTACTGAAGCCTTTTGAAGCAGTCCGGGGAGAATCCGAGTCCGCTGCTTCTCCGGTTTAGGTTGAGGGACATGTGGAATATGAGATTGGTCACATCGTAGATTCTAGGTTGGTATGGTGGTCAGTACAGTACCTAGTTCATTGCAAGGGGTATGGGCCGGAGGACAGGTCATGGGTCCCGGCCCGGTTGATGTATGCGGATCGCCTGGTTCGGGCTTTCCATGCTAGGTACCCGGGCAAGCCTGGGGGTCCAGAGGCCCCCCGTTGAGAGGGGGGTACTGTCATGATACCAGTGCTGGGTGACCGGCACTTCTGGGGTTAATGTTTTGATCTCAGTGCAGACTCTTACCTGCACACCTGGGACCTATTATGGTGGCCTCTCATTGGTTCTGGGAAAGCTTCTTATAGCCTCAGGAAGCTCCCATCCCCTGTCAGTTATACTTTCGCCCTTGGCATTGTGTGGTGACCCCTGAGTGTGTTTGTGCGGTGTTCTGGTTGCTTGATTCTCTGTGTACGACTCGGTCTGTTCTCTGGATATTGCTTTGGATTCTGCTTGGCACCTTCTATGTCTGTTTGGTTTTGACTTCTGCTTGGCCCTGACTATCCGTTCTGTCTCATCCCTGGTACTTTACTGATATCTCTGTGTATGACCTCCGTTTTGCCTGACTCTGAGTATTTCTGTATAGTGTCCTGCCATCTCTGAAAGCAGGATGCTAAGCCCCGCCCCCTTGCAGTCACATGACCGTAGGTCCTGTGACTGCTTGCTAAACTTCAGCGTCCACAGGTCCTGTGTATCTGTACTTTCCGGCTGTACCTGACCCCGGGCCCCCCTACAGTGCGAGTGAGTCCCTGCTCAGCGGAGGCTGCATGCCGGCGCTGACAGGATCCTGACACCCAGCTTTTTGACCCCAGGCACTACATTATGACCCAAAATCCTTTGGGAATCTTCGCATTTCACGGCACCCAGAGCCAGAGGCAGCATAACAACCCCAAAATATCTTTGAACCTCCACCATATTTGACTGTAACTACTGTGTTCTTTTATTTCTAGGCCTCATTCCATTTACACTAAACAGTAGAATCATGTGCTTCACAAAAAAACTCTATCTTGGTCTCATCTGTCCATAAGACACCTGCTGGCCCTCTAACAATAGAAAGGGCCTGCTGATGGCCCTATACAAATGGTGACGGCCAGCTGATGGCCCTGCAATAAAAATACTTTCAATGTGACTGGTCATGTCTCACTCACCACATGGCCAGATAACTTATTAAAATGATAAAATTACTTTTCCTGTGGAATCTTTGTTCACAATTGAAAGCAATGCAAATGTGCAAAAATGCAGCAAAAACACTGCGTGTGAACTTAGCTCAAGGTGTGGAGAAGTATTTTTTTTCTCTTATTTATTTTGCCCGATATACAATTCATTATCCTGGAAGGAATGTTTCTCAACATTTTTTCCAGTCAAATCCATATTAACTGCATTTTTTTATGTTTTATTGTCAGTCCGAAAAGTGGTATAATAATATAACAACATTGTTGTTATCAGCGACCTGGGACTCAGAGATGCTTCCAGGGGTCTACCTTAAGCTGTTCCCATGCCATTTCAGCACTGTTTACATGCTCAGAGGGCTGCAAAAAGGGCTTAGCCTCTGGAGCTGCTCGCTGCTGGCTAGTGCGGATTGCCAAAGCTGACCCAGAGGTGGCAGCAGCAACCAACCTGACAGCACTAGCCTGAGCAAGACACTAGGGAACGACATCTTTGCTGAGCAGGCTCCTCTGTGGCTGGGATTGAATGGGAGACCGCAGAAGGCAAGGCTCGAGATTCCTCCTGTGCAGAGGCAGGAATCCGATGCCTAACACAGAGGCACTAATCATAGCGGCACAAGAGCAAGTGAGTCGCCCGCCAGGGCCGTGGGGTACTCGGAGCTGGGCCCGTTGATTTCAATGGGAAGTGTCATGGCAGCGGAACATGAGAAGCTGGAGAAATACCAGGGCTTCAAAGGAGAACTGTGGAAGATGAAGGCAACAGTGATTCCAGTGGTGATAGGAGCACTTGGAGCAGTGACCCATAAGTTGCAAGAATGGCTACAACAGATCGCAGGAGCAACAGCAGAGCTCTCTGTGCAGAAAAGCGCAGTGCTGGGAACAGCTAAGATCCTGCGCAAAACCCTCAAACTCCTCTGGTAGAGGACCCGAGAATGAGGAAGGACAACAAAGTTTTTTTTATATATGTACAATCTGAAACACTTCCTTTTACACAGACCCACCAACTCTGTTATGCACAGTAGATACCCGATGATCATGTGCTCGCCAGATTTAGTAGAATCGTCGGAATTACCGTTGAATATATTGGACCACTACCGCCCACCATCAAAAGTGAGTGGGTGGTTGGGAAAGGGTTAAATGTTAGCCATTTGACCTTCACTTGATGTTCATGGCTCCCACTGAACTGAATAATACATTTTTACTTTAGCAGCCAGAAATTAGGTCATTTTAATCTACAGCAGAGTTTTACAGATTTGAACTAAAAAAATGAAACTTCAACATTTCAACAGATAGGTTTCATTTTAATGGTCAAATTCTGTTTAATACATTGCTACATTGCGACATACTGGGAGCTGTCATTTTTATATTAGATCGATAGCCACAGGACTCTTTGTCCTAGAGAAGACTAATACTCAACATATAATGTACTGCATTTTAATAATTTCTTTTTTTATTTTTAATATTTTATTTGAATTATGTTCATCCTCACTTAAATTAATAAATAAATATCTTCCTTCTCAGAGGAGTGAAACAATATGTATATTTAAATTTTGAAGTTTACAGACACAGATGCTGCATTGTTATAGATCCAACACTATGACAAAACTATTGTATGTTAAGTGGCCTCTTTGGTGCAGTGAATGTAAAATAGAAATTCCCTTTCCAGCAGGAAACACCATCTCTTCTAGTCATGAGAGAATAAAGTCTCAGGAAGTGAATGACAATTCATAGGAAATAAACAAAAATATCTCTATAGTAAAAGGTCTGCTATGAATGGATAAAGCTAAAGCAGATAGCAGCCGCAAACTATTCTGCTACTGTACAATCATCATTGTTTTATGCACTTTACATGCAACACACATTCTCCATTACCTTATATGCCAAGTGCTCTTACTGCAGAAAATCATTGCTCATCTTGTAAGAAAAAGATATCAGAATTGTAGGAAAGTAAGAGAAGACTGAATTGGTTGTACATTGTGTGTACAATTATTATGTAATTTGTATTTTTATTATTCAAGAACTACAGCGCTATGGATAAATCCAAAAAGTTAATATAAACCGGAAACCTGAATATTTAAAGCACCTGTCATGATCACGTGTGTCAGGACGCAGATGATACCGCAAGGCGAACCCATAACACACGTGACCCTGGATACACCGCCTCCAGTGGGGCGCATTTAAATAATAAAAACGTGCAGGTGGATACGCCGCCTCCACCTGGCGAATTTAGGTATTACACGTTATACATACAATAATCAAATAATAAAGGGGGAACCTGGGAAACTTTAACAATGGTGGGCCCTGCAATAGGGTAAAGGGAATTGGAGACCTCCTGAGCTCCCCTGAGCCAGTGTCCCTGCACTCCTAACGTTCCCTATGCCGGTTTCGCACCGGGCGCCGCACGCGTACCTCAACGCCCTAGCTCGCCCTGACCCTAAACCCTCACTAGGGAATAGGTCGGTGCGGAAACTAATCCCACCACTGCACTAATAACACACATGAGGAAAGAGACAATACAGGGGAAACACCACTTAGCATTGCTCTGTTGCGTGCGCTCCTAGCAACAGAGCCCTCCACCTGAGTGCATCTTCTCCTCCACCCGGATCCATCACCATAACAGGATCCTTCACCTTAGTGCAACCTTGGAGCAGAGTCCAACACCAGATGCAGCTGCTTAGTACCAGAGTCCCAAGGAAGTGTTCAGCTTCTGCCACGTAGTCAAGCATGCTTGAGTCCAGCTCAGCAACCAAGTCCCACATGGTGAGTGCCACTCTCCATAGTAGCCACTCCACCAGCCCATGCAGACACTTCCCGCTGACACCATCACTGCGACTCCACCACGCCATGCCAGCCCTTCGTCCAGACACCATAGCTGAAACACGTCCCCCCTGGCTAAGCTGCGCAGGACTCCTCACCAGCTCCATCCTTCCTCCAGGCTCTCCAAAAACAGAGTGACCACAATCTCACAATATCACAGGCCGTGATTGCACACCTCTAGCACACCTTTATAGGGTGTAACACCTGATACATGATTAAGTGCACAAAACCTAAAGTGCAATATCAAAACCACCACCGGGGACAGTCAAGACACCTTGGAACTTTCCAAAGTAAAAAAAGTTCACCCAGTGATTTAAAACTGTCAGATCACTTCAGATCATGACAGTACCCCCTCCTTAATGAGGGGCCTCTGGACCCTCAAGACCACCCCTCATTAGGGAAACACCTACAGCGGGGACGCCCAGACCCTGAGTTCACCCCACCATTACCTGACACTTCAGGTTTATGACAAACGCACCGCTGGTATTGGTAATAAAGTTCATTTTGGAGGCACCACTCATCTCCACAGCGCCGACCTGGGGAACGAGATTATGTATGTGTATGTATGCTAAGAGCTGATCAGACTCCACAACACATTTCCAAGATGTTTTTTGGTGGGACCCATACATGCTCGTTCACACACAGGTCCGGACCTGAACGTTTATTACACACATTCGTTTGTCATTTTTTGGTGAACTCACTCTGGACTTGACAACAGAGGCGTCCCCCTGTGTCACCACACTCACACCCCCACTATTCACCAAGGGACACCACCCTCCAACCCTTTCACCATGAGGACTGCGCCTCCTAGGGTTGGTTAATGGCGAGGGTAGAGATTTGTCCCTACTCCCCCGCAGCACACCAGCTGCTCACACCAGGAGGAGAAGGAACGCATATGGAGGAAATATACACTCACTGGCCGCCTCCACACGGCCAGGAGGGGCGGCTTCTACTGTGGTATTTGAAGATTTTGGCGTAAACCCCGCGGACTCTACATCAGTCCGCTCATCACTGGAACGCACCCCTTCACCTCGGGGAACACCAAGCAGCTCCGTGGGGCACCATTCCTCCCACCTGCCTGGGTACGCCCACGTGCATGAGCAAGTCCCGCTCCCCAGCAGCGACTCCAGGGGCTTTTGCCAGACCCGCAATTTGCCAAAGCCGCCATTTTTTTTTTTCTCTGGTTATCTGAGCAGAGGCCCCAGACCGTGATAACTGCTGCTGCAGCGGCTCTAACACACCCTGCCGCTCCCCACTCACATCAGTGAGGCCCGGCAGCAATACTCAGCGGTCTCCACATGGCCAAAGCTCACCAGAAAAAAAAACTGTAGGGCCTGTGATAATGTCATGATCACGTGTGTCAGGACGCAGATGATACCGCAAGGCGAACCCATAACACACGTGACCCTGGATACACCGCCTCCAGTGGGGCGCATTTAAATAATAAAAACGTGCAGGTGGATACGCCGCCTCCACCTGGTGAATTTAGGTATTACACGTTATACATACAATAATCAAATAATAAAGGGGGAACCTGGGAAACTTTAACAATGGTGGGCCCTGCAATAGGGTAAAGGGAATTGGAGACCTCCTGAGCTCCCCTGAGCCAGTGTCCCTGCACTCCTAACGTTCCCTATGCCGGTTTCGCACCGGGCGCCGCACGCGTACCTCAACGCCCTAGCTCGCCCTGACCCTAAACCCTCACTAGGGAATAGGTCGGTGCGGAAACTAATCCCACCACTGCACTAATAACACACATGAGGAAAGAGACAATACAGGGGAAACACCACTTAGCTTTGCTCTGTTGCGTGCGCTCCTAGCAACAGAGCCCTCCACCTGAGTGCATCTTCTCCTCCACCCGGATCCATCACCATAACAGGATCCTTCACCTTAGTGCAACCTTGGAGCAGAGTCCAACACCAGATGCAGCTGCTTAGTACCAGAGTCCCAAGGAAGTGTTCAGCTTCTGCCACGTAGTCAAGCATGCTTGAGTCCAGCTCAGCAACCAAGTCCCACATGGTGAGTGCCACTCTCCATAGTCGCCACTCCACCAGCCCATGCAGACACTTCCCGCTGACACCATCACTGCGACTCCACCACGCCATGCCAGCCCTTCGTCCAGACACCATAGCAGAAACACATCCCCCCTGGCTAAGCTGCGCAGGACTCCTCACCAGCTCCATCCTTCCTCCAGGCTCTTCAAAAACAGAGTGACCACAATCTCACAATATCACAGGCCGTGATTGCACACCTCTAGCACACCTTTATAGGGTGTAACACCTGATACATGATTAAGTGCACAAAACCTAAAGTGCAATATCAAAACCACCACCGGGGACAGTCAAGACACCTTGGAACTTTCCAAAGTAAAAAAAGTTCACCCAGTGATTTAAAACTGTCAGATCACTTCAGATCATGACAGCACCACTGGAGTGGTGTCACTAATCTAAGTTTAGATAAAGAAATACCAGCTCACCCACACCCTAGGTGGTTGTAAGCACAAGATCCATAGGACAAGATGCAATCACATGTGGACAAAAGGAGGGGTTTATCCCGCTTCCAGAATTTTTTTATTTTGCCTATTTTTAAAAAAAATTTTTTATACACATTTATACCTCCCACATGTGCTCTCACTCCATGCCAGCCGGGGGGAGCAGGGCGCAAGCATATCCCGGACGGTCCTACAGCCTCAGGTACTTTCTCTCCACACACTGGGTGCCACTTACTGCTTTCACAAACAAATATAAAACTTATCTAAGCTCCTTATATTTCATCCCTAGGACGCAGTTACCACCATTGGCCACCAATGATTGGCCCTACTATGACTATAAGAGCGCAGCAATACGTATATCTTACCATACCGGATACAAAAAATATTACACACACAAAGCAATGCCTTTTATTGCACAGGACTCTACCGGGCCTCCATTTAAAGCCTCTTAAGATACATACAATCAACATAGAATAAAATTTTTTTTTAAAAATAAGCTAACCATAAATTTCTTTCATCCTTTCCTCAGGTTATCGCTAACCTATTACCTATCATTACCTGGTAAATTTCATATCCTCCAAAGGTATATTTACTTCACATAGAGGTATACCCGGCGTTTTACTTCATCAAAGCTAATTTAAATCCCCTTTATCCTTTCCTCAGGTTACCATTTATTTACAGCCTACCATTACCCATTACATTCCTTACTATACAGGTACTACTGTATTATATATTTATCTGTGTCCCTTTTCTTACAATATGTCTCTCTACCATATTCTCTAGCATGGAAGCTTATAAACGGCTATTCCCTAACCCTGGCTCCTCTTGGATACAAGGTATTTACCATACAAATGCTATTTTTGTATTATTTCCCTTGTCCTTGCATCCTGGTTCTCTTAATTATTTGAACCTCCTAGGTCTTTTATGTCCTACACCTACCTCTTTAGGACTCAAGCATGCCCATAAACTTGCTGCTACCGTATAGCTTATTTCCTACCCTATTTAGGACTCAAGCATGCCCATAAACTTGTTGATTCTGTATGGCTTATTCCCTACTTTATTCCTATTCATATGGTTCTATGTTACGTAGCTAGATATCGACCAATGTACTAGACCTCGTTGCAACTCTATTTGTGCCATTTGCACCTTGAGAATTTCTTTTTTTTTATTATTGCTGTATTGATTCTTTTCTACGTATATGTTCTTAGTGTTTTTCTTGTATATATGTACATGATTTTTATTCGCTTATTCTTTGTCTTTTAGTAACCCCAAGATTAAGACCAGAGAGGGTCGAACGTCGGGTGTTTCTATTTTACTGGGTTTTGGACCAATTTTTGTAACTTGGCACTTATCTTTTTGTCTAAAATAAAATGCCACTGATTGTTGCAAATTATTCCATTAGAGAGTGCGGTGAATTTTTGCTACTTATTTCAAGGACCACCACAGTCTGCGTTCTGCCTTCTTCCACGTATGACGCTGTGTGGATTCCAGCATACGGCTTAACCTTTCATCCTCTCCCAGAAACAAGACTGTATGGGTGCTTAAGTCTATGATTTATTATTTAATGGGATTTATTAGGGATGATATGGACAACAATGGGAGATGATAACAGAAATATCTAACACAACTAGTGGCTGCCACCTTTACACTCACTGAACGGAGGATGCATAACTATGATGCAGTGTACTAGCATTACAGGAGCTGAACATGCATTGTAAACATCATAAGAGGCTGCATTATGGCTGCTAACACAGATGCATAGCACATTTTCATAAATGCATTAAACCTTACCGGAATCCGCTTGTTATAAGCAATGGTTTTGCAGAGAGCTGAGCTGAGCAGGTGTGAGCTACTCAGAAGACGGCTGGAAAATGGTTACATGTTGCTGACCAGGGCAGGAAGAAGGGGCGGTCCTGAACAGTTAATCATTTGGGAGAACAGAAGATTCCAAACGCATAAATAAAAAGAGAAGGGCAACTTATGACACCTACTGGCAATAGCTGGAACAGCACTTGAAAATTTCTTGCTGCACAAAATGGGCAGAACAGTCCGTTCTACCAGCACCTCGCTTCTACAGTGACCTTGAGTGCACACCAATACCTTCTCTATTCTAGGTGTACCATCTGCAGACTGACGGCCTGGTGGAGAGGTTCAATAAGGCCTTGAAGTCCATGCTGAAGAAGGTCGTGGAGAAGGATGGCCAAGATTGTCTCCTACCATACCTACTGTTATCCATCAAAGGAGTCCCACAGGCCTCTATGGGGTTCTCACCGTTTGAGCTGTTATACAGACGGCACCCTCGGGGACATCTAGATGTTGCCAAGGAGTCTTGGGAAGCAGAAGTTACACCCCACTGGAGCGTCATCGAACATGTGGCCCAAATGCAGGACCGAATTGCAAGGATGATACAGATTGTGAAGGAGAGTCTCCTTCAAGCACAAGAAGTCCAAGGGGAGCATCTACAACCAGGCAGCAAAGCTGACACAGTTTAGCCCTGGGGACCGGGTGCTCATGTTGATCCCCACTGTGGAAAGCAAATTCCTGGCCAAGTGGCTAGGGCCATACGAGGTGGTTGAGAAGTTGACAGATGTCAACTATAAGGTCCATCAAGCAAGAAGAAGGAAGCCGTACCAAGAGTACTGCATCAACCTGCTGAAACCATGTTGCTACAGGGATCTGGTAAAAGCAATGTGCCTAGGGGCCCATCCTGAAGCCAAGATCAAGAATGGCAGATGGCACTGTCGCCGACCCAGAAACAACAGTACAGTGAGCTGCTTCAGCGGAACCGAGACCTGTTTTCGGAATTACCAGAATTGTGAAGAAACAAGATTATATCTTAATTACCCAGATGACTATGTTTCGCAAACCAAGAAGAATTGACTTCTTATCTGTATGTTGGCTTTTGGATTTAAGTATTCGGATAAGCCAGGTTGTGACTGCCATGTCAACTGGCCTTGAACCTTGTATGGACGCTTGACATTACCTCCTCTCTGTATGTGTACCACAGGTGGGGTAGCCAACCCTGGGAGCTCTGATGTTACATCTGGCAATATTCCAGCGGGTCAGCAGAAGTGTGAGACACTGTTATGAGCACCACCTTGGGTGCCGTGCTAGGACTGTTCTAAGTTTTATTTGCCTGTTTTGTGGTTCAATAAACATTGCCACCCTGTTCTACCCTGTGTTGTCTGTGTAGCATTAGCGTTATGCCCACATTAAAAGGAGAGCAGCCATTCGATGGGACGATCCCTGGTCCATGCGGTTCTGACTAGCGGACCCGTGGTGCCTGCCGACCTTCCGTGTCTCCACAAGGATTTATCCAGGTGGAGGAGCACGAGATCCTGACTGAACCATATGTGAGGGTGAACCAAAGGCCATATCAGATGCCGCGAGGTGATCTCCCAGGAGGAGGTGAAGAGAATGTTAAGTCTGGGTGTCATCGAGGAGTCAAAGAGCGGCTGGCCCAGTCCTAATGTCCTGATGCCGAAGCCAAATGGACGTGTCCAATTTCAACGCGTATCCGATACCCTGGGTCGATGAGCTTATTGAAAGACTAGGGTCAGCCAGGTATATCACCACCCTGGACCTAACGAAGAAGTACTGGCAAATTCTCCTGTCTCCAAGTACCAAGGAGATGGTCTTGTGTACACCTGATGAGTGCTTTCAGTATACCCGGATGCCACTCGGACTACAAGGAGCCCCAGCTACCTTCCATGGGGCTGTGGACCGGATACTAGTCCCACACAAGAAGTACACCACCACTTACTTTGACGACATTGTGATCTTCAGCCCGGATTGGGGAAGTCCCCTGCAGAAGGTCCAGGCTGTACTCAATGCACTAAGGGAAACAGGGTTTACCATAAGCCCAAAGAAGTGTGTCCACGAGAAAGAGGAGGCGAAGTTCTTGGGCTATATCATCGTAAGAGTTGAGATAAAGCCGCAAGTAGACAAAGTGGAGACAATTCAGAAGTGGCCACAAAAAGCAGGTCAGGGCGTTCCTCGGAATTGTGGGATATTATCGGCGATTTATCCTGAACTTCGTCATGATAGCTTCCCCCAAACTGATCATCTTTAGGGCACAAATTCGATGATGGTCAAATGGTCCTCTAATGCGGAGATAGCATTCCAGGATTTGAAGCTCGTCCTGTGCAAACAGCCAGTCTTGGTAGCACCAGACTTCACAAAGGAATATGTGCTCCAGACGGATGCCTCTGACTTCGGTTTAGAAGCTGTACTGTCCCAAGTTATAGATGGCGACAAACACCCAGTCCTATACCAGAGTAGGAAACTCACCTTGTGTGAGAAGAACTATGCCATTGTGGAGAAAGAAGGCTTGGCCATCAAGTGGGCAATCAACACCCTAAGATATTACCTGTTAGGCAGAAGGTTCAGGATAATATCTGATTATGCACCCCTGAGATGGATGAGGGAAAAGAAGGGAAAGAATGCCTGTGTAACTAGGTGGTTTCTGGCGCTCCAGGACTTCACTTTCCACGTGGAGCACAGGCCAGGGAGGTTGCTTGGGAACGCAGATGCCCTGTTTCAGAGTCCCCTGCTTAGCCAGTAAAGGTGCCAAAACCCCCCCAGAGGAATGGAATTTGTGACAGAGTCCCTGGTGAAGTAATGAAGGGGAGATTATGCATGATGGCATCAGTGGTGTGAAACCAGAGTTGTTTCCTCCAGCATACTACGTGTTGAGAGGTTTAAAAAAAATAGCTATTTTCTGGGCTGATTTTAGTGGACCAAGTTATTCTTTGCGGAAGACGTATGAATCAAGCTGCATGCAAGGTTATCCTGGAAAAACAGTTGATTCCTTCTCCTCAGGCAATGTTCCCCAACTCTGAGGACTGGTTTCTCCAGCAGGACAATGCGCCATGTGTTGTGAGTTCATTTTCCCCTTCACCGTTGATGTCTGATGAACTCCCTCTGCTGGTGAAGAGAGGTAGTGAAATTGATTGGGTTGGGAAGAACCTGTCATCTGAACAGGTGGAGCCTGAATGGACACCCGGAATCACTGAGTGGATATAAGGCAGCCGACGCCCTACAGGGGTGCTGGTGATCCTTTCTGCTCTGAGCTCTTGCAAACCAGTTCAGTACTGTCTTCTGAAAGCTAAGTATTTGCTCTCTTATTTTTCCATGAGATATTGTCTGTTTACTTAGTGTTTGTGTTCTGCCTGCCCTTGTTGGTACAGGCTGAGCTCCATTTTTGTCTCTGGTCAAGTTGATCTTTTGCTCAGTCTTCAGAATATACCTGAGTGCTGATATAGTGATTTTGAAGTCTAGTGACTTCAGGGCCTTTTTTCTATCAGACATGTTGGACATTATTTTGGCAGAATTTTTGCGGATTGCAGCCAGCATCTTTTCTGTCCTTTCCTATTTAGTTAGTTGGGCCCCATCGTTTGCTCAACCTGTCTTTCTGTCTGTGTTTGTGTTTTCATCTGCTTTTCACCGACAATACATGTTGGGGGCTGTCTATTGCTTTGGGGTCTGCTCTGGGGCAGTTTAGATTTCCCCTTTCTTTCTTTAGGCTTATTTAGTTCTCCGGCTGTGAACGAGGGGTCTAGGGCACCGTAGGAACCCCCCACGGCTACTGTTAGTTGTGTGAATAGGATCAGGGGTCTGCAATCCGATAGCTACCAACCTCTCCGGTTTTCTGGACTTAGCTTGTATTTTTGTTTTTTCCTCCTTCTGTGACTCATTCATAACAGCCATGCCACACAGCTAGGTCAATCAATGTGTGGACCACCACATCAAATCCCTGTCATGGCCAGCCCAATCTCCAGTCCTGAACCCTATTGAAAACCTCTGGAATGTAATCAAGAGGAAGATGGATAATCACAAGCCATCAAACAAAGAAGAACTGCTTAAATTTTTATATCAGGAGTGGCCTAAGGTCACCTAAAAGCAGTGTGAAAGACTGATGGAAAGCATGCCAAGATGCATGAAAGCTGTGATTAAAAATCATGGTTATTCCACAAAATATTGATTTCTGAACTCTTCCTGAGTTAAAACATTTTACTTAGCATTATTTGAGGTTTGCAAGCACTGCATTTTTTGTTCTTTTGACCATTTCTCATTTTCTGAAAATAAATACAAAATTTAGTGCTTGGAAATTCGAAGACATGTTGTCAGTAATTTATAGAATAAAAGAGCAATTTACATCTTACTCAAAAATATACCTATAAAGAGAAAAATCAGACAAACTGAAATTTTTCCAGTGGTCTCTTAATTTTTCTGCCGCGCTGTGTATATCTATATATGTGTGTGTGTGTGTGTATATACGGTATGTGTGTGTATGTATGTGTATATGTATATGTGTGTATAGATATATATATATATATATAGTGAGGTAGCGCTGTCATTCAAGTAGGGGATACTCGCTCAGCAGCCACAAAATCAGATCCGGCACAGGTTTTCCATAAAACCAAAACAGTCCATGTGGTTTATTCAGCAGAATAAACCCATAACAGCAACATAAAGTTCACTTAACAGCATAGCGTCCGTGACAGAGTTCAGCTCTGTTACTCTGTAGTTATACAGGTCATGCATACACAGGCTTTCTATCCTCAGTTATCTCACCCACGTCAGGGTAACCTCATAGTTCCTTTATCATACTGCAGACGTCCATTTCCTCCCCTGGGACCTCTCAGACACGTGCAGCCATTCACCACAGCCACTTCACAGGCTGTTAGCCAGGAAGCTCCATCTCAGCTGGACCTTCCACACTGGACCTATCGGGTCCCAGCATTCACCTCATGTGACCTACCCTGGCCACATTATATGGTCCATAGCCACGCCCACAGGGTCACATGACAATGACCTCGTCACAGGTCCTTCAACCACTCACACTCTTTATAACAGTGTTCTTTAAACACACCCCCTGGGTGGGTTTGTAGGTAACTGGCCCACCCATCTCCCTAGTTACCTGGAGACTTCTCCCCGACACATTAAAACAGCACCTCAGCAGAATCACTGCTGATCAACACATAAGTCTCCATCTCAAAGCCACCCACTTTGAGATACATAACGGCCATTCAGTATTCTGCCATTCATCCTTTCTCCTGGGACATCCACACAGCGCCCCCTAGTGGACACAGTGGTTACTACACCACTATATATATATATCTGGCAAAACTTAACAGACCACCACATCAAACTCTGTCATGGGCAGCCCATTCTCCAGACCTGAACCCCATTGAAAACCTCTGGAATGTAATCAAGAGGATGATGGATAGTCACAAGCCATCAAACAAAGAACTGCTTAAATTGTTGTGCCAGACGCAGTGTGAAAGACTAATGGAAAGCATAACAAGACGCATGAAAGCTGTTTTTAAAAATCATGGTTATTCCACGAAATATTGATTTCTGAACTCTTCCTGAGTTAAAACATTAGTATTGTTGTTTATAAAGGATTATGAATTTTTCTTTGCATTATTTGAAAGCACTTTTTTAAATTTTGACCATTTTTCCTTTTTAGAAAAAAAAAAGCATAATTTATTGCTTGGAAATTCGGATTTGGGGATTGGAGAAGCAGGAAGCTCATCTGCATATTTCCGGTGCATTCTGGGAAGAGGAGAAGAGTCGCCTTAAGCTGATCGATCGCTGGGACTTGCCGGGTCTCGCTGTTTGAGAACCCATCATAGACTGCATCAGCAATAGCAATGTGGAAGAGAAGAAAATCCACATGGTCACCTGCAACACATGGTACATGTTTACGGATCTTCCAGCCTAAAAACTCAACTTTACCTGTCAGAAGTGCAAACTTGTTGCCCTCTTAGAGGAAAAGGTGCAGGGACTGGAAGAAAGAATAGCAACATTGAAGGTAATTAAAGAACATGAGGACTTCTTGGATGAAGCAGAAGCAACCATTCAGGATACAGAAAGTGAGAAAAGCTTCAGAGCACATACAGAGGCTGAAAAGTGGAGCCATGTGACGAAAAGGAGCAAACGGATCAAGTGGTCATCACCACCCACACAGCTTAGCAACCAATATGAAGCCCTCATATGGAGAACGAAAATGGCACAGCTCAGGATGATACCGTATCTACAAGAGAAGACACTATCAACAAAAGAAGTTACTCTGTCAACAAAAGCGGAAACAAATGACACTCAAAAACACTCACGAGCAACAAGCAGTGCATCAGGAAAGAAAAGAAGAGTGGTAGTTATGGGCGACTCACTACTAAGAGGCACGGAGGCAACTATCTGCAGGCCGGACATAACCACACGAGAAGTATGCTGCCTCCAAGGAGCAAAAATCAAGGATGTGGCCAACAATATACCAACTATCCTCAAATCCAAGGACGACTACCCTTTCCTACTGATACATGTAGGCACAAACGACACGGCAAGAAATGACCTACCAGCTATCTGCGAAGACTTTGAAATTCTGGGGAAGAAAATAAAGGAACGGAACGTATAGGTTGTTTTCTCATCAATCATCCCAGTCAATGGTCATGGCATCAGAAGATGGAATAGGATACTCGAAGTGAACAACTGGCTACGACGGTGGTGCAGGCAGCAAGGATTTGGATTCTTGGACCATGGCGTGAATTACCTCTACGATGGACTTCTCGCAAGAGATGGGATACACCTCACAAAACCTGGGAAACACACATTCACCAGAAGACTTGCCACACTCATCAGGAGGGCTTTAAACAAGAAGAGGGGATGGGAGGAAAAACAGCAGACAAGAACATGCAGCAGAAGGACAAACTAATCAAGGCTACTAGATGTGGTAAAGAGGACCCAAAGCAGGGTACTCAGAAGGAAGCTAAGAAAAAGGAAGCAAAATTTCTTTCCTGCATGCTGACCAACGCAAGAAGCCTGACCAACAAGATTGAAGATCTGGAGTTGGTAATGTATGAGGAAAAATACAACATAGTAGGAATAACTGAGACATGGTTAGACGACAGCTATGACTGGGCGGCTAACTTGCAAGGATATGATTTGTTTAGGAGGGATCGTAAAAAAAGGAAAGGGGGTGGAGTCTGACTATATTTTTGTCTACTTTAAAGCCCACACTAAGAGAAGATATACAAGAGGGAAATGAAGAGGTGGGTGGAGTCTCTATGGGTGGAGATACAAGGAGGGAAAAGTAATAAAATCCTCATAGGGGTTTGTTATAAGCCACCAAATATAACAGAAACCACTGAAAATGTATTATTGAAACAAATAGACAAAGCAGCAAATCACAATGAGGTGATTATTATGGGGGACTTCAACTACCCCGACATAGACTGGGAAACTGAAACCTGCGTATCTCAGAAAGGAAACCAATTTCTGTCAGTGACCAAGGATAATTATCTGTCACAACTTGTGAAGGGCCCAACTAGAGGGACAGCCCTTCTGGACTTAATTTTAAGCAACAGGCCAGATAGAATAACAGAACGCGTTGATGGGTACCTAGGGAACAGTGACCACAATATAATAGAAAAATATTCAGGATTGAGAGTCCTCAGTGGTTGATACCTTTTAATGGCTAACTGAAAAGATGGTAACACATTGCAAGCTTTCGAGACTACTCAGGTCTCTTCATCAGGCTAAACTAATACAAAATCTGAAGTCACATATTTATTCAGATTTTGTATTAGTTGTATTGAGGACTCTCAATCCTGAATATTTTTCTATCTACTGGCTAACACGGTACAAAGATATACATCTTTCCTGTATCACAATATAATACAATTCCACTTGTCCTTCAGTAAGGTGCCCTGGAAGGGGGTTACAAAAACGCTGAATTTCAGGAAAGCAAAGTTTGATCAGCTTAGAGAGGACCTTTGCCGAATTGATTGGGACAATGTCCTCAAAAATAGGAGCACAGAAAATAAATGGGAAATATTTAAGTCAGTTTTACACACCCACTGCGAGCTAGCCATACCGTACAGAAATAAAAGGGCTAGGAACAGGAGAACACCAATGTGGCTAAATAAGGATGTAAAAAGGGCAATAAATAACAAGAACAAGGCATCTAGGAAGCTAAAACAAGAAGGCAATGAAGAAGCATTAAAAAGTTATAGAGAAAAAAATAAAATGTGTAAAAAACAAGTACATTTAGCAAAAGTGGATTCTTTAATTATATAAATAGTACAAAGATTAAAATTGATGTTGTCGGCCCTTTAAAGAACAATGAGGGTGAAATCATAGAGAGCAATGTTGGAAAAGCAAATGTTTTAAATACTTTTTTCTCAACAGTGTTCACACAGGAAAAGGATTTGCCAGGGGAAATGCAGAGTGATAATGTAAACTCCCCATTAAGTATTACCTGCCTAACCCAGGAAGAAGTGCAGAACCGCCTTAGTAAGATTAAAATTGACAAATCACCAGGCCCTTATGGCATTCACCCTCGGGTATTAAGAGAGTTAAGTAATGTGATAGACAGGCCTCTATTCCTTATATTTAAAGACTCTATAGAAACAGGGTCTGTTCCTTTTGATTGGTGGCAAGCAAATGTGGTACCAATATTTAAAAAGGGGTGTAAAAGGGAACCTGGAAACTATAGGCCGGTAAGCTTAACATCTGTTGTGGGTAAAATTTTTGAAGGGTTTCTAAGGGATACCATTATGGAATATCTCATTGCTGATAAATGTTTAACTCCATATCAACATGGATTTATGAAGGATCGCTCCTGTCAAACTAACCTGATCAGCTTCTATGAGGATGTAAGCTCTCAAATGGACCAAGGAGAATCACTGGATGTCATTTATCTCGACTTCTCTAAAGCATTTGACACTGTCCCACATAAAAGATTGGCAAGTAAGATGAGAAAGCTTGGGCTAGGGGAAAATGTGTGTAGATGGGTAGGTACAGTAGCTGGCTTAGTGATAGAAAACAAAGAGTGGTTCTTAATGGTGCATACTCAGATTGGGCCAGGGTTACTAGTGGGGTACCACAGGGTTCTGTATTGGGCCCCCTACTATTTAATATATTTATTAATGATCTAGTGGATGGTTACACAGTAAAATATCAGTATTTGCAGATGATACAAAACTATGTAAGGTAGTTAACACAAAGGAGGACAGTTTACAACTACAGACAGATTTGAGTAAATTGGAGAATTGTGCCACTGAAATAGCACAGAAAGAGGACTTAAAAATCCTCCAATAAATTGGAGAATTGGGCTGAAAAATGGCAAATGAGATTTAACACAGATAAGTGTAAGGTTATGCACATGGGAAGGAGAAACAGATGCTACAATTACTTACTAAATGGGAAACTGCTGGGGAAATCAGACATAGAAAAAGACTTAGGCATCTTAGTGTCATGTCGGACGCTATTCACACCACAGTGTCCGACAGGCAGAGGTAGTTCCACCTCCGTCCACTATAGCCTCAGTGGCGCCGGCTTGATTGTCTCAGGCTATCGGGGGTTAATCTAGCTGGAGATCAGGTTGGATGTTTGGTCACGCCCACGGTCTTTAAATAGTCATGCTGGCCTATGGGCGTCGCCGATTATAGCTTGTGTTTCATACCAAGTGGTTCCGGTCTGGAGTGGAGGTGTTGGAGAGAGAGAGATTTGTATCTGGTGGCGTATGATCCGTTGTTACCTTTTCGCCTTCCCATATCTGTGTTTTGTTGTGCCCGGTTCACATTACTGTATAGTCCTGTGTGTATGCGGCGCGGTGCGGTTTAAGTTCTCCCTGTCTGTCATTACTGTGTTGGGCTTTGGTGGTTTGTCTCTTCACTGGGTGGAGGGTGGAGGGTTCAGCTTAGTGCTTAGCAGGAGATAAGGAAAGGTTGGAGGCTCAGGCATTTGCACCATTAGCAAAAACCCTGGGTTGAGGGTCAGTCAGGGTTTCCCCTAGTTAAAGGGACACCACAGGGGCCCCGGGTATTTCAGCCTTAGCCGACCTAAGCCCCGCGTGACATTATAATCGGCCTACATTTTTCAGGAGTCCATGGATCCCATGGATTCCATCACCCGCCAGTTGGGGCGCTGTCCTTACAGGTCTCCGAGTTGAAAGGGGCAGTTCAGCAGCAGGGCCTGGTAGTAGCGAAGATGCAAACGGCATCTGCAGGTATCGGTGCAGAGCCGAAGATTCCGCTGCCAGAACGATTCTCAGGGGAACGCAGCAAATTTGTCATATTTCGGGAGGCCTGCAAGTTATACTTCCGCATGCGCCCTATCTCCTCAGGTAATGAGGCTCAGCGGGTGGGTCTGGTGTTATCTTTACTGAGTGGTGACCCCCAAGCATGGGCATTTTCCTTACCAGCTGACTCTGCTACATTTCATTCTGTCGATAATGTTTTTTCTGCACTCGGGCTCATTTATGATGATCCTGACAGATTGGCTCTAGCGGAATCTAAAATCCGCGCCCTCCGTTAGGGGGAGCGCTTGGCGGAGGATTCTTGTTCGGAATTTCGCCGTTGGGCAGTAGACACACAGTGGAACGACCCAGCGCTGCGGAGCCAATTTATTCATGGTGTCTCAGGGAACATTAAACAGGCCCTCCTGATGTATGAGACTCCTGCATCATTGGAGTCTGCCATGAGTTTGGTTATACGTATTGATCGCTGTTTGCGTCAGGGGGCACAGGAGACGCTACCCCTGGGGGAAAGCAAAGGTGCAAGTGAGGTTGCTGCAGGTGAGCCCACTGAACCTTTGCAAATTGCGGGGGTGTCACAGGTTGAGCGTCGCGTTCCTGGGTTCAGGAAGCCCGGAGCATGTTTTTACTGTGGTAAAAGAGATCATTATGTTAACGCTTGTCCTGTGCTACCGAAGAAGGTCACACCGGCGGAAAACTGTTAAGCTCAGAGGGTATGGAGGAGGCCCAACTGAGCGTATGAATATCCTTCATGATGGTATCTCAATGTATGCTCTCTGCCAAGGTTATTATCGCGGGCAGAGAGCTACCAATATCAGTGTTTGTGGATAGCGGTTCCGCCACCAATCTCGTGGATGAGGAGTTTGCACGCACTGCCGGGTTTAAGATCAAAAAACTCCCTCATCCCATTCAGGTGGTTACCATTAATGCCGCTCCCCTCCCACAAGGGGAGATTACGTAGTTTGTGGCTGAGGTGAAACTCCACATTGGGGTCCTACATTCTGAGTGGGTTACATGTAGGGTCCTCCGTAATCTCCCAGCACAAATGGTCCTGGGTTTTCCATGGTTGTCCAGGCACAAACCGGTGATTGATTGGAAAACTCAGGACATAGTCCAATGGAGTGGTTTCTGCCAGGACAATTGCTTGGCCACATGTGAGTCCACCGTGACGCCCAGCCTTCCGGAGGCTTTGCAGGATTTCGCGGATGTATTCTCTGAGAGGGGTTGCTCAGAACTGCCTCCACATCAAGCCTATGACTGTGTGATTAGGTTAAAACCCGGGGCCAAATTACCTAAGGCCAGGATGTTTAATATTTCTGGTCCAGAGAGACAAGCTCTGAAAGACTACATCGCGGAGAGTCTGAGCAAAGGACACATCCGGCCTTCATCCTCGCCTGTAGCAGCGGGGTTTTTCTTCATTAAGAAGAAAGATGGGGGGTTACGCCCGTGTCTGGATTTCCGGGAATTAAACCAGATTACGATCTGTGATCCCTACCCGATGCCTTTGATCCCGGATTTGTTCAACCAGGTGGCGGGGGCGAAGTGGTTTTCCAAACTTGACCTCAGGGGGGCGTATAACCTCATAAGGGTCCATCAGGGGGATGAGTGGAAGACAGCGTTTAACACTCCTGAGGGTCATTTTGAGAGCCTGGTTATGCCAATTGGGTTGACAACCGCGCCTGCTGTTTTCCAACATTTTATTAATTTTGTATTTGCGCATGTCCTGGGGAAATTTGTGATTGTATACCTGGATGATATCCTCATTTATTCAAGCGACCGGGACACTCATTTAGAGCATGTCAGGCAGGTGTTACAGTTGCTCCGGGAGAATAAGCTCTATGCTAAGCTGGAAAAATGTTTATTTTTTGTTCAGGAGTTGCCTTTTTTGGGATATATTGTGTCTGCCGCAGGGTTTAAAATGGACACCGCGAAGGTGCAAGCGGTAGAGTTGAGCGATACCAGCCGATACTTGAAAATATCGGATCGGAATGGATCGGCCGATCTTAAAAAAAGTATCGGTATCGCCGATTCCGATACCGGGAACCAATGCAAGTCAATGGGGCCAAAATATCGGAATTAAAAAAAAAACCTTTCTTTCCTTGTAGGTTAATTCTACATGAAGAAAAACAACTAAGAATAATGTAGAATGTATTGTGGGAGGTGGAGGAGACATTAAAGCCATAGAGGTTTAGCCCAATCAAATGGAATAGCAGGAATTAAACTTTTTTTTTAAAGATGTTAGGAGTTACAAAGATATTGACTATGTTAGCCTCATTTATATTTTGCCAGACATGTATGTCTTCTTCTTCTTTCTTCTTCTTCTTTCTTATTCTTCTTCCTTTTTTTTACCTTCTTCTTCTTCTTCTTCCTTTTTTTACATTCTTCTTCTTCTTCTTCCTCCTTTTTTTACATTCTTCTACTTCCTTTTTTTACATTCTTCTTCTTATTCCTTTTTTTACATTCTTCTTCTTATTCCTTTTTTTACATTCTTCTTCTTCTTCCTTTTTTAAATTCTTCTACTTCCTTTTTTTACATTCTTCTTCTTCTTCTTCCTTTTCTTACATTCTTCATATTCTTCTTATTCAACAATTATTATTCTACATATTCAACTTCTTCATCTTCTTCCTATTCTTCTTCATCATATTCTTGTTTGTGTCAGGCATTCCTGTAGTTGTTATCTGGAAAAGTTAGAAGTTTACACCTTCCGTTCTGCCTGTCACAAAAGATTTACAACAGGATTTGTCCGCGTTCAGTTTGGCCTGCAACAGCAGGCCTTTTCCAGGGGCACCACGAGGAGGAACGGACTCACCCCCATACACTGCTTAGTCTTCTTCTGCTTATAAATAAGATAATATCATTTGCTCAGAGTATTAGTCTTATGCTTAATGTTCTTCTGCTTTGTTTTTTTTATGCTTCTTGGTCTTCTCTCTCTTGTTGTTCTGCATCTTGGTGGTTGTCTTCCTGTTCTTTGTCCTCTTGAACCAGCTGACGGTACTGGCACCGGGAGGGGCAGCAGAAGGAACAAGAGCCAATGGCACTACCGAGGACCAGCTGACGGTGCTGGAACCCGGTTACTAAGCAGGAGGTACCTGTGCTACAAAGCACTACCAAGGACCAGCAGACGTTGCCGGAACTCGGATACCGAGATGGAGGCACCTAGGCCAAAGGCTCTGACGAGAACCAGCTGACAGTGCTGGAACCCGGAGGGGTAGCATAAGCTGCAAGAGCAAATGGAAATAGCGAGGACCAGCTGACAGTGCTGGCACCCGGAGGGGCAGCAGAAGGAATAAGAGCCAATGGCACAACCAAGGACCAGCTGACGGTGCTGGAACCCGGTTACTAAGCAGGAGGTACCTGTGCTACAAAGCACTACCAAGGACCAGCAGACGTTGCCGGAACTCGGATACCGAGATGGAGGCACCTAGGCCAAAGGCTCTGACGAGAACCAGCTGACGGTGCTGGAACCCGGAGGGGTAGCATAAGCTGCAAGAGCAAATGGAAATAGCGAGGACCAGCTGACAGTGCTGGCACCCGGAGGGGCAGCAGAAGGAATAAGAGCCAATGGCACAACCAAGGACCAGCTGACGGTGCTGGAACCCGGTTACTAAGCAGGAGGTACCTGTGCTACAAAGCACTACCAAGGACCAGCAGACGTTGCCGGAACTCGGATACCGAGATGGAGGCACCTAGGCCAAAGGCTCTGCCGAGAACCAGCTGACGGTGCAGGAACCCGGAGGGGTAGCATAAGCTGCAAGAGCAAATGGAAATAGCGAGGACCAGCTGACAGTGCTGGCACCCGGAGGGGCAGCAGAAGGAATAAGAGCCAATGGCACAACCGAGGACCAGCTGACGGTGCTGGAACCCGGTTACTAAGCAGGAGGTACCTGTGCTACAAAGCACTACCAAGGACCAGCAGACGTTGCCGGAACTCGGATACCGAGATGGAGGCACCTAGGCCAAAGGCTCTGACGAGAACCAGCTGACGGTGCTGGAACACGGAGGGGTATCAGAAGTTACCCCTGAAAAGCAAAGTTGGCATGCCGCAAGCTGGCCGCAGTTACCGAATCACACAGTCCTACAGGGGGTGTTTGTCCTACTGGCACTATGGAACAAGCCTTTCTTACCAGAACCCGCAGTCCACATAGGAAGCACCTAAACTGCTGGCACCCTAGCCTCGGCTAACCCAACCGCAACACGACATGGCAACTTGGGGTGGCAAACTGACATTGACACTTCCCGGAAACAGCAGGCAGGGCTGGAACCAAGCTGGGCAGGAGGGAGTACCCGTGCCAAAGTCAGTTATGAGCAGCAACTGGCGATGTTGGAGCCCAGGACAAGCACTTAGCAGGCTGAGGCCTGATGTGCTGTCAATTGGGAGGCAGCAGGACAGATTGCCATCAAAACAGCAGGGGAACAGCTGACGTTACTGAACCCCACAAACACAGGAGCTAGTGTTTTACTCTGTGAAGACGGCACTTCCGAGCAACAACTGGCTGTGTTGAAGCCCAGGGACAAGCACGGAGCAGGCTGAGGCTGCATTGAAGAAATTTTAAGATCGGTTGTAGACTACTAATTTGAACCAAGCTCCACTTAGGCCTGTGGCTTCACTGATTTTCGTATTTCCCCTGTCCTCCAACCCCGCCAGTTACAGCTCCGAAGTGGCATCTGCACAATCCACACTTGTTCCTGTGTTACAGGTGTTCAGTCCGGTCAGTTAATCCCCTGATGTGTGTCCGGCAATGTCGCCTGCTCTGTCCACATTCCCATAATGGGAATGTGGACAGAGCAGGCGACATTGCCGGACACACATCAGGGGATTAACTGACCGGACAGAACACCTGTAACACAGGAACAAGTGTGGATTGTGCAGACGCCACTTCGGAGTTGTAACTGGCGGGGTTGGAGGACAGGGGAAATACGAGAGACAGTGGAGCCACAGGCCTAATTGGAGCACGGTTAAAAATCAGTAGTGGTATGACTGTGTAGGCAGCAGGAGACTTTGCCATCTACACAGCAGGGGATCAGCTGACGTTACTGAACCCCACTGAGACACGGGAGCAAGTGTCTCTTTCCGTGTGGACGGCACTTCCGAACTACAACTGGCTGTGTTGAAGCCCAGGAAATAGGAGGGTGTAGGCAGAGGCCTACTGTATTTTGAATGAGGTGACAGCAGGAGAGACTGCCATCCACAAAGCAGGGGATCAGCTGAAGTTACTGAACCCCACTGAGACACGGGAGCAAGTGTCTCTTTCCGTGTGGACGGCACTTCCGAACTACAACTGGCTGTGTTGAAGCCCAGGAAATAGGAGGGTGTAGGCAGAGGCCTACTGTATTTTGAATGAGGTGACAGCAGGAGAGACTGCCATCCACAAAGCAGGGGATCAGCTGACGTTACTGAACCCCACTGAGACACGGGAGCAAGTGTCTCTTTCCGTGTGGACGGCACTTCCGAACTACAACTGGCTGTGTTGAAGCCCAGGAAATAGGAGGGTGTAGGCAGAGGCCTACTGTATTTTGAATGAGGTGACAGCAGGAGAGACTGCCATCCACACAGCAGGGGATCAGCTGACGTTACTGAACCCCACTGAGACACGGGAGCAAGTGTCTCTTTCCGTGTGGACGGCACTTCCGAACTACAACTGGCTGTGTTGAAGCCCAGGAAATAGGAGGGTGTAGGCAGAGGCCTACTGTATTTTGAATGAGGTGACAGCAGGAGAGACTGCCATCCACAAAGCAGGGGATCAGCTGACGTTACTGAACCCCACTGAGACACGGGAGCAAGTGTCTCTTTCCGTGTGGACGGCACTTCCGAACTACAACTGGCTGTGTTGAAGCCCAGGAAATAGGATGGTGTAGGCAGAGGCCTACTGTATTTTGAATGAGGTGACAGCAGGAGAGACTGCCATCCACACAGCAGGGGATCAGCTGACGTTACTGAACCCCACTGAGACACGGGAGCAAGTGTCTCTTTCCGTGTGGACGGCACTTCCGAACTACAACTGGCTGTGTTGAAGCCCAGGAAATAGGATGGTGTAGGCAGAGGCCTACTGTATTTTGAATGAGGTGACAGCAGGAGAGACTGCCATCCACACAGCAGGGGATCAGCTGACGTTACTGAACCCCACTGAGACACGGGAGCAAGTGTCTCTTTCCGTGTGGACGGCACTTCCGAACTACAACTGGCTGTGTTGAAGCCCAGGAAATAGGAGGGTGTAGGCAGAGGCCTACTGTATTTTGAATGAGGTGACAGCAGGAGAGACTGCCATCCACACAGCAGGGGATCAGCTGACGTTACTGAACCCCACTGAGACACGGGAGCAAGTGTCTCTTTCCGTGTGGACGGCACTTCCGAACTACAACTGGCTGTGTTGAAGCCCAGGAAATAGGAGGGTGTAGGCAGAGGCCTACTGTATTTTGAAAGAGGTGACAGCAGGAGAGACTGCCATCCACAAAGCAGGGGATCAGCTGACGTTACTGAACCCCACTGAGACACGGGAGCAAGTGTCTCTTTCCGTGTGGACGGCACTTCCGAACTACAACTGTCTGTGTTGAAGCCCAGGAAATAGGAGGGTGTAGGCAGAGGCCTACTGTATTTTGAATGAGGTGACAGCAGGAGAGACTGCCATCCACACAGCAGGGGATCAGCTGACGTTACTGAACCCCACTGAGACACGGGAGCAAGTGTCTCTTTCCGTGTGGACGGCACTTCCGAACTACAACTGGCTGTGTTGAAGCCCAGGAAATAGGAGGGTGTAGGCAGAGGCCTACTGTATTTTGAATGAGGTGACAGCAGGAGAGACTGCCATCCACACAGCAGGGGATCAGCTGACGTTACTGAACCCCACTGAGACACGGGAGCAAGTGTCTCTTTCCGTGTGGACGGCACTTCCGAACTACAACTGGCTGTGTTGAAGCCCAGGAAATAGGAGGGTGTAGGCAGAGGCCTACTGTATTTTGAATGAGGTGACAGCAGGAGAGACTGCCATCCACACAGCAGGGGATCAGCTGACGTTACTGAACCCCACTGAGACACGGGAGCAAGTATCTCTTTCCGTGTGGACGGCACTTCCGAGCTACAACTGGCTGTGTTGAAGCCCAGGAAATAGGAGGGTGTAGGCAGAGGCCTACTGTATTTTGAATGAGGTGACAGCAGGAGAGACTGCCATCCACAAAGCAGGGGATCAGCTGACGTTACTGAACCCCACTGAGACACGGGAGCAAGTGTCTCTTTCCGTGTGGACGGCACTTCCGAGCTACAACTGGCTGTGTTGAAGCCCAGGAAATAGGAGGGTGTAGGCAGAGGCCTACTGTCTTTGTAATGCGGAGACAGCAGGAGAGACTGCCATCTCCACAGCAGGGGAACAGCTGGCAGTGCTGAACCCCACTAACACTTGAACGAATGTGTTTGGCTCTGTGGAGACGACACTTCTGAACACCAACTGACGCTGTTGGAGCCCAGGATTAGGCGAGGAGCAGGCTGGGGCCTACTGGATTTTGGCAGGTGAATGCAGCAGGAGACTTGCCATCTCCACAGCAGGGGAACAGCTGACAGTGCTGAACCCCACTAACACTTGAACGAATGTGTTTGGCTCTGTGGAGACGACACTTCTGAACACCAACTGACGCTGTTGGAGCCCAGGATTAGGCGAGGAGCAGGCTGGGGCCTACTGGATTTTGGCAGGTGAATGCAGCAGGAGACTTGCCATCTCCACAGCAGGGGATCAGCTGACAGTGCTGAACCCCACTAACACTTGAACGAATGTGTTTGGCTCTGTGGAGACGACACTTCTGAACACCAACTGACGCTGTTGGAGCCCAGGATTAGGCGAGGAGCAGGCTGGGGCCTACTGGATTTTGGCAGGTGAAGGCAGCAGGAGACTTGCCATCTCCACAGCAGGGGAACAGCTGACAGTGCTGAACCCCACTAACACTTGAACGAATGTGTTTGGCTCTGTGGAGACGACACTTCTGAACACCAACTGACGCTGTTGGAGCCCAGGATTAGGCGAGGAGCAGGCTGGGGCCTACTGGATTTTGGCAGGTGAATGCAGCAGGAGACTTGCCATCTCCACAGCAGGGGATCAGCTGACAGTGCTGAACCCCACTAACACTTGAACGAATGTGTTTGGCTCTGTGGAGACGACACTTCTGAACACCAACTGACGCTGTTGGAGCCCAGGATTAGGCGAGGAGCAGGCTGGGGCCTACTGGATTTTGGCAGGTGAATGCAGCAGGAGACTTGCCATCTCCACAGCAGGGGAACAGCTGACAGTGCTGAACCCCACTAACACTTGAACGAATGTGTTTGGCTCTGTGGAGACGACACTTCTGAACACCAACTGACGCTGTTGGAGCCCAGGATTAGGCGAGGAGCAGGCTGGGGCCTACTGGATTTTGGCAGGTGAAGGCAGCAGGAGACTTGCCATCTCCACAGCAGGGGAACAGCTGACAGTGCTGAACCCCACTAACACTTGAACGAATGTGTTTGGCTCTGTGGAGACGACACTTCTGAACACCAACTGACGCTGTTGGAGCCCAGGATTAGGCGAGGAGCAGGCTGGGGCCTACTGGATTTTGGCAGGTGAAGGCAGCAGGAGACTTGCCATCTCCACAGCAGGGGAACAGCTGGCAGTGCTGAACCCCACTAACACTTGAACGAATGTGTTTGGCTCTGTGGAGACGACACTTCTGAACACCAACTGACGCTGTTGGAGCCCAGGATTACGCATGCCGCATGCAGAGGCCAATGGGCATCGGTTTTTATGTTGGTTGTGGACTACTACTGATTCTAACCATGCTCCACTTAGGCCTCTGGCTCCACTGTCTCTACTATTTACCCTGGCCTCCAACCCCGCCAGCTACATCTCTGAAGTGGCGTCAGCACAATCTACACTTGTTCCTGTGTTACTGGTGCTCAGTCCCATCAGTTGATCCCCTGATGTTTGTCCGGCAAGTTCGCCAGCTCTGTCCTCATTCCCACTACTGGTTATGGGAATGTGGACAGAGCAGGAGACCTTGCCGGACACACATCAGGGGATAAACTGATGGGACTGAGCCACAGGAACACAGGAACAAGTGTAGATTGTGCTGACGCCACTTCAGAGATGTAGATGGCGGGGTTGGAGGTCAGGGGAAATAGTAGAGACAGTGGAGCCAGAGACCTAAGTTGGGCACGGTTAAAAATCAGTAGTGGTTTGAATGTTGATGGAGCTGGTGACTCTGCCGTCCACACAGCAGGGGATCAGCTGGCATTACTGAACCCCAGTAACACAGGAGCTAGTGTGTTTCTCTGTGCAGACGACACATCTGAGCGACAACTGGCTGTGTTGAAGCACAGGGATTATAGTTCAGGTGGTAGAAAAATGAACACACCAGCAGACCTGGATACAGTTGCCAACCACTAATTTAGTCTGTAAGAGGAATGGCAAAGTCTTTGGAGATCCAGGCCTTGTTCATTTTCAGAAAAGTCAGCCGGTCAACATTATCGGAAGATAGTCGCGTGCGACGGTCTGTTAGTACACCACCTGCGGCACTAAAGACACGTTCCGATAATACACTGGCAGCAGGGCAAGCCAGCACCTCCAATGCATACTGGCTAAGCTCTGGCCATGTATCCAGCTTAGAGACCCAAAACTTGAAGGGGGAAGAGCCATCTGGGAGTACAGCGACAGGGCAAGACATGTAGTCTGACACCATCTGACGGAAGCGTTGCCTCCTGCTGACTCGAGGCGTCGCTGATGGTGTAGACAATTGTGGTGGACACACAAAACTTTGCCACATTTGGGCCATAGTGGTCTTGCCTTGTGCTGCGGCACTGCCTCTGCTCCCTCTTTGTGCAGAGTTTCCTCCACTGCCTCGACGCACAGAGCTGCTTTGTAAAGCACTAGCAACAATGCTGTCGGGTGGAATGGAAAACATTATGGACTGCACCAGTGACTCTTCGTACTCCCGCATTTTACGCTCCCGGTTCAACGTTGGTATGAGCCTTTGTACGCTGTCCCGGTAGCGAGGATCTAGGAGGGTGTACACCCAATAATCAGCCGAGACGAGAATGTGGGCGATGCGGCGGTCGTTTCTCAGGCACTGCAGCATGAAATCAACCATGTGCTGCAGACTCCCAACTGCCAAAGAACCGCTGTCCCCTGTTTGAGGTGTGACCTCGACCTGCTCTGCATCACCCCACCCTCGCTGTACATACTGAGTAGAGGTTTGTGTACCTCCCTCCTCTGGAGAGATGTCTTCCTCCTCCATCGACTCCTCCTCATCCTCCTCACAAAGTGTCCCCTGCCTAGGCCTTTGTGAGGAAACACGTAGCGCAGACTGTCCAGAAGCAGATGGCATTTGGGACTCCTCATCCTCCACCTCTTCTGAAACCTCATCCCTTAGTGCTTGCAGTGTTTGTTGAAGCAGGCAGATAAGGGGGACAGTCATGCTGACTAGTGCATCATCTGCACTCGCCATCCGCGTGGATTCATCGAAGGCACGCAAAACGAGGCAGATGTCCTTCATAGAGGCCCACTCAATGGTGCTGAAGTGTGAACGGCGCACAGTGCGACTTGTTTGCGCCTGATGCAGCTGGTACTCCATGACTGCTGCCTGCTGCTCACACAACCGCTCCAACATATGTAACGTTGAATTCCACCGGGTGGGTAGGTCACATATGATGCGATGTTCCGGAAGGCCAAATCGTCGCTGCAGAGCAGCGAGGCGCGATCTTGCCGTGCTGGAACGTCGCAAGTGAGCGCACTCTATGCGGACCTTGTGTAACAGTGCATCAAGATCCGGATAGTCCCTCAGAAAGCTCTGCACGACCAAGTTAAGAACATGTGCCAGACATGGGATGTGTGTGAGGTTGCCTAGGCCAAGAGCTGCCACCAGATTTCGGCCATTGTCACACACTACCAAGCCCGGCTGGAGATTCGCTGGCCCAAACCACACATCGCTCTCCAGCTTGATAGCATTCCAGAGCTCCTGCGCTGTGTGGCTTTGATTCCCCAAAGAAATTAATTTGAGTACAGCCTGTTGATGTTTGGCCACGGCTGTGCTCATATCGGTCGTAACAGGCTCCTGCTCTGCTGTTTCTGAGGAACTTGAGTAGGAGGAGGAGTCTATGTGTACAGACTGGAGTCCTGCAATCCGTGGCGTTGGAAGAACACGTACAGCGCCACTCTCCAGATCCGTACCCGGCTCCACAACATTGACCCAGTGGGCAGTGAGGGAAAGGTATCGTCCCTGTCCATGGTTACTGGTCCACGCATCGGTGGTCAGGTGGACCTTGCTACTAACGGCGTTTAGTAGCGCATGTTTTATTTTGCCCTCAACATGTTTCTGCAGGGCAGGGACGGCTCGCCTGCTGAAATAAAAGCGGCTGGGCACGTTGTATTGGGGGACTGCCAATGCCATTAAGTCCCGGAAGGTGTCAGTGTCCACCAGCCTGAATGACAGCATTTCAACTGCCAGAAGTTTGGCAATGCCAGCATTCAGAGACTGTGCTCGGGGATGGTTTGCCGAGTAAGGGCGCCTTTTATCCCATGCCTGTGCTACCGATGGCTGTGATGGATGGGAACGTGCTGTTATGGGTGGAATCTGACAGGGTCTCCGGACAACAGTGGCAGAGGTTCTTCCTTGGCGATCCTGTGAGGAAGCCGAACCAGCAGTGTGTGAGCTGGAGGAAGAGGGCCCAACACGAACTGAAGAGGTGGTAGGTGGTGCTGTACGTTGGCCTACGTCTTCAGGGTGTCTCTGCAACTCCAACTCGTGCTTGGTGCGCACATGTTTCCACATATTTGTGGTATTGAGGTTGCTGACATTTCTCCCTCTTTTGACTCTCTGATGACACAGCTTGCATTTGACAAAGCAAATGTCATCTGCAACTGTGTCAAAAAAGGACCACGCACTGCAACTCTTGTGAGCGCCCGGTTTGCCTTTGGAAGGAGGAATGCTCCTAACGGGTGCCGAAGTGGAGGGTACAGGCAACCAAGTCTTCCCCCTCCCTCTGCCTCCTGTTTTGGCCGGTAGGGGAATCTCTTCCTCAGAGCTGCTACCACCACCTTCCTGTTGCTCACGCCATGATGGGTCAAGGACCTCATCATCTTCCCTCCCCTCTTCAAACAGCTGCTTCTCCGGGGTTGTCTCGCCAGCACCGTACGCACCAGAAAGTGGCAACTGAGTCTCGTCATCATCTGATGCGTACTGAGGTGTGCTGACCATAGGCACTGGCCCACTCGCCTCTTCAGATTCAGAGGGACAAAGAAGTTGCGCATCACTGCATACTCCCTCTTCTTCACATTCAGGAATGCTGCTTGGCTGGCCCCCTCTTTCCAAGCCAACAGATTCCGAGAACAGAAGTAGAGACTGTGATGGCTCCTGTCCATGTCTCTCTGACTGCCTGGGCACTTTGGCAGGTGGTGAAGAGACAGATGGTTGCTCTTCGGTGCTCTGACCCTGAGAGGATGCGGAAGTAATTGAAGTCGATGCGTTAGCTGCCATCCATCCGACAACGGCTTCAATTTGTTCCTCCCGCAGCAGTGGGGTACGTTGAGGTCCTACAAAGCTGCGCATAAAGGACTGTTGCCTGCTAAAACTGGGGGATGCTGATCCACTGGTGCCCGCAGCAGGCCCAGAATCCCCACGTCCTCTACCTGTAGAATCCCCACGTCCTCTCCCTGCAGAATCCCCACGTCCTCTCCCTGCTGAAACTCCACGCCCACGCCCACGCCCCCGCGCCTTACTCCCTGCCTTCTTCATCTTGCAAGACTGCTTAAGATAGGCAAAAAAGTACAAAGGGGGGCCTTAGTGTGCTTATTCCTGAACAGCTGGTTACAGGTACAAGAAACACTAATTTTATGAAGTGTGTGTGTGTGGACTAGACTTTAATAGGAGCTGATGTGGCCTACACAAGTTCAAAATGTAGTGTTTGGTGAACTTTTTATGTGGTTTCTTTGTTTGAAACAAACTCAAAGTATGAGAACAAAGAATTGAAACTGATAGTATCACCAACTTTTTGGAGCTATTACAATGCAGGCAGGTAACCTACAATGCAAAAGATGAGGCTCCCAAAAAATTGGGTAATACTAATCTGGCTGCGCCGGCAGGGCACAAGCCAGAAAAAAAGGCTCCTCTATCTACTCCTATATAGTGTTTGCAACCAACCAATGTTGATGGATACGGATGGATGCACACTAATAGGAGAAGAAAAAATGAGCTGCACTCAAAGACAAATACTGTATGTGTGAGGCAGTGACGCACGTTGAGCGTCCTACAACCAGACGTAGCTGCAGGACACTCTACTCAGCGTGAGCTGCACTCACACACAGTCAGAGACCTCTCAGACAGCCGTCAACAGTGCAGCTAAGTGGGCACTGGCACTGACAGGCTGCAGAAAGGCTCCGCTGTGTACTCCTATATAGTGTTTGCAACCACCGTAGATGGAGACGGATGGATGCACACTAATAGAAGAAAAAATGAGCTGCACTCAAATAAAAATATGTGTGAGGCAGTGACGCACGCTGAGCGTCCTACAGCCAGACGTAGCTGCAGGACACACTACTCAGCGTGAGCTGCACTCACACACAGTCAGAGACCTCTCAGACAGCCGTGAACAGTGCAGCAAAGTGGACACTAGCACTGAAAGGCTGCAGAAAGGCTCCGCTGTCTACTACTAGTGTTTGCAACCAACGTATATGGATACGGATGGAAGCACACTAGATTGAAATTATTTAAAAAATGCAGCTCAAAAAATAAAAGATGTATGAGGCAGCAGTGATCACACTGGGTGGCCTACAGCCTGACGTGGCTGCAGGACCCACTCCACAGCGTGAGCTGCACTCACACAGCCCTTGCAGACAGCTGTGAACACTGCTGCTAGGGCAAAGAACGCTACAGTGGTGGTTTATGTAGCCTGGGTAAAGCACTAGATGTTTGGTGGAATCGCTATTTCTAACTGTCCCTCACAGTCTTCTACAGCAGCCTGTCCCTAACTGAATTCACAGCAGAGTGACCAGAAATGGCGGCTGCGGTGGCTTTTATAGTGCATCATGACATCATTTCGGCAGCCAATCACAGCCATGCCAATAGTTAACATGCCTACATGCCTAACAGGATGTGCCCACACTTCGGAGGATTCCCATTGGCTTAATCAAAGCAAGCAGGCTCATAGCATGATGGGAACTTCCTATTCCGATTCCGGAATCCGATATGAAAAAAGTATCGGAATTAAGTATCGGAATTCCGATACCGCTAATATCGGCCGATACCCGATACTTGCGGTATCAGAATGCTCAACACTAGCAAGCGGTGCTGCAATGGGAAAGGCCTGATAATCTGAAAGCGCTCCAGCGGTTCCTTGGGTTTGCTAATTATTATAGGAAATTTATAAAACACTTTTCTACTATAGCCAAACCGCTCACGGACATGACAAAAAAAGGTACCGATCTGGCTAGCTGGTCTGAGGTGGCGATACGTGCATTTGAGCGTCTGAAGAACAGTTTTGCTTCAGCCCCCATTCTGGTGCAACCGGACGTGTCTAAACCTTTTGTTGTGGAGGTTGATGCGTCTGAGGTGGGAGTGGGGGCAGTACTGTCACAGGGCTTGTCCTTGAGCGATATGCATCCATGCGCCTACTTCTCCAAGAAGCTGTCGCCGGCCGAATGGAATTATGATATCGGCAACAGGGAGTTGTTGGCCATCAAATTGGCTTTTGAGGAATGGCGACACTTCTTGGAGGGGGCGGCTCACCAGGTCACAGTCATCACCGACCATAAGAACCTGCTCTACCTGGAGTCGGCCAAGCGTCTGTCTCCTAGGCAGGCTCGCTGGGCAATGTTTTTTACACGTTTCAATTTTCTGGTGACTTACCGTCCCGGGGCTAAAAACACCAAGGCGGATGCCTTGTCCAGGTGTTTTCCAGGGGGAGAACCTCGGGAAGAGCTGGTACCCATCCTCCAGGAAGGTGTAGTGGTCTCGGCTCTCACGACTGAGGTAGAGGCGGAGATTGCTGAGGCTCAAGAGGAGGTACCGCCAGGACTTCCCACCAACAAATCATTTGTACCCCTTCATCTTCGTCTTAAGGTGTTGAGGGAACACCACGACTCAGTACTGGCTGGTCATCCAGGGGTTAAGGGCACCTGGGAGCTGGTATCGCGTTGTTTCTGGTGGCCCAAAATCCAGCAGGACATGGTCTCGTACGTGGCGGCTTGCATCACGTGCGCTAGGGCCAAGTCGCCCCGAGCCCGTCCTGCTGGCACGCTACAGCCTCTGGGGGTACCTAATAGGCCATGGACAGAAATCTCCATGGATTTTATCACTGACTTGCCAGCCTCGGCGGGGAACACGGTCATCCTGGTGGTGGTTGACCGATTCTCAAAGATGGCGCATTTTGTGTCGTTGCCTTCCTTGCCCAATGCTAAGACGTTGGCTCAGGTGTTTGTGCAGGAGGTGGTCAGACTCCACGGAGTTCCGTCGGACATAGTATCTGATAGGGGAACTCAATTTGTGGCGAGGTTTTGGAAAGCTTTTTGCTCACGTTTGGGGATCAAGTTGTCACATTCAGCGGCGTTTCATCCACAGTCTAATGGTCACACTGAGCGCATGAACCAAAATCTGGAGCAGTATTTACGATGCTTTGTGTCTGACAACCAAGAGGAGTGGTCTATTTAACTTCCTCTGGCCGAGTTCACGTTAAATAATCACCGCCATGAATCATTGGGAGAATCTCCGTTCTTTTGTGTTTACGGTCAACATCCTCAATTTTGTACCTTACGTCAGGGTGACTCTGGGGGCGTCCCGGAGGAGGACCAGCTAGGAGCTCAATTATCATCGGTCTGGAGGAGGGTGAAACAGCGATTGTTGAGCATGAGTGCGAGATACAAACGGGTGGCTGACAGTAGACGCGTGCCAGGTCCGGCCCTGTGTGTGGGTGAATGGGTGTGGTTAGCGACTAAAAACATAAAACTCAAAATTCCATCTTTAAAATTGGGTCCAAGGTTTATTGGCCCTTTTAAGATTGCTGCCATCATTAACCCAGTTGCTTATCGGTTGGAACTTCCTGCGGTATACAAAATACACAACGTGTTTCACAGGGCTTTATTGAAAAAGGTGGTAGGCTCTGTGGACACGACGCCGAAGCCACCTCCGGTCATGGTGGATGGCGATTTAGAGTTTGAGGTCTCCAAGGTAGTGGACTCTCGAGTAGTGCGCCGTACTCTTCAGTATTTGGTACACTGGCGGGGGTATGGTCCGGAGGAGAGGTCTTGGGTTCCAGCCCCGGACATACATGCGGATCGGCTGGTCAGGTCTTTTCAACGTCGTCATCCGGACAAGCCGGGTCCTATGAGTCTTGAGGGCCCTGGGGTCCCTCGTAGAAGAAGGGGTACTGTCATGTCGTACGCTATTCACACCACAGCGTCCGGCAGGCAGAGGTAGTTCCACCTCCGTCCACTATAGCCTCAGTGGCGCCGGCTTGATTGTCTCAGGCTATCGGGGGTTAATCTAGCTGGAGATCAGGTTGGATGTTTGGTCACGCCCACGGTCTTTAAATAGTCATGCTGGCCTATGGGCGTCGCCGATTATAGCTTGTGTTTCATACCAAGTGGTTCCGGTCTGGAGTGGAGGTGTTGGAGAGAGAGAGATTCGTATCTGGTGGCGTATGATCCGTTGTTACCTTTTCGCCTTCCCATATCTGTGTTTTGTTGTGCCCGGTTCACATTACTGTATAGTCCTGTGTGTATGCGGCGCGGTGCGGTTTAAGTTCTCCCTGTCTGTCATTACTGTGTTGGGCTTTGGTGGTTTGTCTCTTCACTGGGTGGAGGGTTCAGCTTAGGGCTTAGCAGGAGATAAGGAGAGGCTGGAGGCTCAGGCATTTGCACCATTAGCAAAAACCCTGGGTTGAGGGTCAGTCAGGGTTTCCCCTAGTTAAAGGGACACCACAGGGGCCCCGGGTATTTCAGCCTTAGCCGACCTAAGCCCCGCGTGTCAATAAGAAGCTAAATTGGAGTGCCCAGTGTCAGGCAGCTGCCACCAAAGCAAATAGGGTCATGGGATGCATTAGAAGAGGTCTGGGGACACGACATGAAAACATAATTCTCCCTCTGTACAAATCACTCGTCAAACCACACTTGGAATATTGTGTGCAATTTTTGACACCGGTGCTCAAGAAAGACATTACTGAACTTGAAAGGGTTCAAAGGCGGGCTACTAAAATGATAAATGGAGTTGGTTCACTACAATACCCAGAAAGGTTATCAAAATTAGGTCTATTTACTTTAGAAAAGAGAAGACTTAGGGGAGACCTAATATATATGTACAAGTATATCAGAGGGCAATACAGAGATCTCTCCAATGAACTGTTTGTACCAAGGACTGTGACAAGAACAAGGGGGCATTCTCTTTGTTTGGAGGAAAGACAATTTCTGCACCAGCATAGAAGAGGGTTCTTCACGGTAAGAGCAGTGAGGCTCTGGAATTCTCTTCCTGAGGAAGTGGCGATGGCCAACTCACTGAATGAATTTAAGAAAGGAATGGATGCTTTTCTTGTGAGTAACTGTCTGAGGACTAGAGAAACCAAATTGTGAGGAAGCATGAGCAATCTCAAGGCTACAAGTCCATCTCCAAAGACCTGAATGTTCCTGTGTCTACTGTGCGCAGTGTCATCAAGAAGTTTAAAGCCCATGGCACTATGGCTAACCTCCCTAGATGTGGACGGAAAAGAAAAAATTGACAAGAGATTTCAACTCAAGATTGTGCGGATGTTGGATAAAGAACCTCGACTAACATCCAAACAAGTTCAAGCTTCCCTGCAGTCCGAGGGTACAACAGTGTCAACCCGTACTATCCGTCGGCATCTGATTGAAAAGGGACTGTATAGTAGGAGACCCAGGAAGACCCCACTTCTTACCCCGAGACATAAAAAAGCCAGGCTGGAGTTTGCCAAAACTTATCTGAAAAAGCCTAAAACATTTTGGAAGAATGTTCTCTGGTCAGATGAGACAAAAGTAGAGCTTTTTGGGCAAAGGCATCAACATAGAGTTTACAGGAGAAAAAAGAGGCATTCAAAGAAAAGAACACTGTCCCTACAGTCAAACATGGTGGAGGTTCCCTGATGTTTTGGGGTTGCTTTGCTGCCTCTGGCACTGGACTGCTTGACTGTGTGCATGGCATTATGAAGTCAGAAGACTACCAACAAATTTTGCAGCATAATGTAGGTCCCAGTGTGAGAAAGCTGGGTCTCCCTCAGAGGTCATGGGTCTTCCAGCAGGACATTGACCCAAAACATACTTCAAAAAGCACTAGAAAATGGTTTGAGAGAAAGCACTGGAGACTTCTAAGGTGACCAGCAATGAGTCCAGACCTGAATCCCATAGAACACCTGTGGAGAGATCTAAAAATGGCAGTTTGGAGAAGGCACCCTTCAAATATCAGGGACCTGGAGCAGTTTGCCACAGAAGAATGGTCTAAAATTCCAGCAGAGCATTGTAAGAAACTCATTGATGGTTACCGGAAGCGGTTGGTCGCAGTTATTTTGGCTAAAGGTTGTACAACCAAGTATTAGGCTGAGGGTGCCAATACTTTCGTCTGGCCCATTTTTGGAGTTTTGTGTGAAATGATCAATGTTTTGCTTTTTGCTTCATTTTCTTTTGTGATTTTTCATTTAAGACAAATTAAATGAAGATAATAATACCAAAGAATTTGTGTTTGCAATCATTTTCAGGAAAAAACTGAGTATTATCTGACAGAATTTCAGGGGTGTCAATACTTTTGGCCACAACTGTATGGGCATGGGACTATGGGATGGAGGATGTGTGATGGGTATATGGGCAAAGGACTATGGGATGGAGGATATGTATGACGGGTATATGGGCACGGGACTATGGGATGGAGGATATGTATGATGGGTACATGGGCATGGGACTATGAGATGAAGGATGTGTATGATGGGTATATGGGCACTCAACTATGGGATGGAGGATGTGTATGATGGGTATATGGGCACTCGACTATGGGATGGCGAATATGTATGATGGGTATATGGGCATGAGACTATGGGATGGAGGATGTGTGATGGGTATATGGGCACTCGACTATGGGTTGGAGGATATGTATGATGGGTATATGGGCACGGGCCTATGGGATCGTGGATACGTATGATAGGTACATGGGCACGGGACTATGGGATGGAGGATAATTATAATTTGCTATAACTAACCGCAGTTAGTTACTATGCCCGGGCAGCGCCGGGCTCTTCAGCTAGTATATATATATATATATATATATATATAGTGGTACAGTAAAGGGTGTTTTACTGGATGGGAGATACATTTCTCCCAGCAGATTAATGTTTGGCCGGGTTTTTCCCTAAAGACAGGACCTGCGATGATGTCATGGTCACGTGATCAGCCTGTGTGATGTTTACCTCACTTGGAAGAGGGGTTATGGGCTATATAATGGAGGTTGGTGTTTGGCACATGGTGAGTGTGTCTGGAAGTTACAGGAACTTGGCTGGACTTAGCCTGAACTTATATACATGATCCCCGTGCGGCAGGACTATAGCAGCAAGACTCTCAACAACCCTGGGAATGGCACCTGGCGGATGCCATGGACCTGGCAGCCGCTTAGTTAAGCCCGTCCCGTGCAAGGGTTGAGTCTGGGACTAGTGGTTCTCTAAGCTGGACTATATTTATGTTTTTCCTCACTTTCTGTTAATCTGCTGTTTGCAACGTGACATTAAACCACTGAAATTGGACTTTAAGCCTGTGTGTTGCCTCATTACTGCAGCCCTGCCATTACCTACCAGAGCGAATCCCTACTATATATATATATATATATATATATATATATATATATATATATATATACACACATTGGGGCAAAAAAGTATTTAGTCAGTCAGCAATAGTGCAAGTTCCACCACTTAAAAAGATGAGAGGCGTCTGTAATTTACATCATAGGTAGACCTCAACTATGGGAGACAAACTGAGAAAAAAAAATCCAGAAAATCACATTGTCTGTTTTTTTTTTCATTTTATTTGCATATTATGGTGGAAAATAAGTATTTGGTCAGAAACAAAATTTCATCTCAATACTTTGTGATATATCCTTTGTTGGCAATGACAGAGGTCAAACGTTTTCTGTAAGTCTTCACAAGGTTGCCACACACTGTTGTTGGTATGTTGGACCATTCCTCCATGCAGATCTCCTCTAGAGCAGTGATGTTTTTGGCTTTTCGCTTGGCAACACTTAAACAAGTATGTGATATTTAAGTGTTCCCTTTATTTTTTTGAGCAGTGTGTGTGTGTGTGTGTATGTGTGTGTATATATATATATATATATATATATATATATATATATATATATATATATATATATATATATATATATATATATATATATATATATATATATATATATAATATGTGTGTGTGTGATCTGTAGCTTTGTCACCATAACAGGAGAGGGAGGAAAAAAAGATCTGGCTTCAGGAGTCCCATAAAATGAATATTTATTGAAAATTCATAAAATAAATTAGAACAGCATAATTGTCACCAACCCTATAGGGGGGAGTTCACAACAGCAAATGAGTTTCAGACCTTTAGGTCTTTAGTTATTGCATGCCCCTCAGCATGACCATTGGAATCAAACACAGGACACACACTGCACAGCAACTGAGCAAAAATCATCGCCATTGCTGTCAGGGCTGCTAACAGGACTGGAGGTAAGGTGTTGGGCTCCAATGTTCAGTCCAGAAGCAAGAACGGCTAAGTTTGCACCACTGGAACTTTTCTGACACAAAGCTCCAAACCCACTGCATACTCACCAACGAGCAATAGAGGAGCCACCACCCCCACTGCTGTCAGCATTTCCACCAGGACAGAAGTGGTTGTGGTGAACAGCAGTGATCAGCGCAGGAGCAGATATAGTATCCCGGTACCTGTTCTACAACTGCTGAAGAATGAGGCAGTTGTCGAGTGGCAGTAGATTTGTGATAGTGTGTCAGGATGAGTTTGGGCACCGAGTTAGAAAATGTAATACACTGCATTGTATACAGATGACTAATAAATGCGCTTTTCTGTCATCTACTGGCCAATGTGTATATGAAAGTTAAGTGATTATTCACCTCACGAGAAGCTGCCATAGAAATGGCTGGGAGGAGCCTCCCAACTCAGGGCTCACACAGACTTCCTGAGGTAACTCCCGACCCAGGACACACGTCCTGAGGTAGCTTCCAGTTATGGGGAGTTCAAAATGCCTGAGCAAACATTACTGCTCCCATCATAGTTTTCCATACGAGTCCATTCTGAGGGGACATCTTTCTCCACATAATTATCACCTCCACAAAGGAGTGAAGTCTTCTAGTCAGGAGAGATAAAGCTGCACATGTGCTCTCCTGCATGCTGGTTATACTCTTTCTTTGCTGTTTGCTTCTAGCCAGGAACAGATCCACGTGTCTGTCAAACCACCGACTTTGTTTAACCTTGGTAGGCTTAAAACTGTGAGTACTTCCACACTTTAGTGTGTTTCCACAAAAAGCCAATCTGTGAAGGTCCATCCATCTGTGTAATATTTCTTGGACTGCGGATAACACATCCTCTAATAGCAAGTGAAGAGAACTCTGCTCCAGCTGCCCTAATAGACCATAACCTCGCTTGTATCCTGAGGAGAGGATCATTACTTTCATATGCACAATATACTGTGAACTTTAAGAGAGAGATTGTACCCTGTTACCTCTTTCAGTAAAATTGTTATGTTTACAAGTTCACCCATAGCTCCCAAGTGTCCCGGATTCCGTGGGACAGTCCCGTTCTGGGAGCTTGTTGGGCTCCCGAGGGGTTATTGCACACTTGTGGGGGCTGCTTGGCATCCCAGGGGGGGTTAATGCACACTTGTGGGGGCAACTTGGTATCCCAGGGGGTGTTAATGCACACATTATGTTCAAACACACCCAAGCCATGTAAAGAGAGAATGTGGAGAATATATGAGGCTCTTTACTCCTCTTCAGTTCCTCTAGGCTCCTGTAGGGTATCACCAAGTTTGCATTAATACTTTAATTCATTACTTTTAATTAAATTTATTTTTTTTTCTGTTTATAATTATTGTTTATGAAACAGTGTGATCAGCAGTGCTAAATGGGTGCAGTTGGGGCGTGGATATGGGTGTGACTACTAAAATGGGTGTGGCCAGGGGCATGGCCTAAAATTTGCTGCGTGTCCCTCTTTGCCTTCTTCAAAAGTTGGGAGGTATGGACACCACCGCTACAGGAGTGTCCCCAAGGGGTCCTATACCATCCACAAGTGCCACCTCTCGCTATTGACAACTGTTGTGGACACAAGGGAAGTGTTGAGGGGAACAGCGACCCACTTCAGCTACCATGACTTCATTATCTGCTGTCAGTAGGACTAAATGCCCCAGCTGGCCCTTCGCCAACATCTGGCGCCTCCCCAGTGGCCCACCACACAGATACAAGTAGCACTTAGGTTCAATTTTCTAAAACAGAGCTCCAAATCCACTGCACAAATATAGATTAAAAGTAGATGTTTTAGATATTTCAGAAGTGTGAAAAGCATGGAATCCTGGGTTTTTTTTTATCCTGAAGCAATGACTGATTTTGACCCAACCACAAATGACAGTGTTAGCAGCACCACCTGAAATCAATGGGATACTCGTGCCCTTTTATTAGACATTTATCCTGTGTGTAGAATAGGCTTCTTCCTGTTATGGATTTATCCAATCTAACCATTAAGGGTCTTGTGCACACAGTGCGGTTTCTACTGCGGATCCGCAGCGGATTTGCCGCTGCGGTTCTGCAGGAGAACTGCAGGTGATGTACAGTACCATTATAGCCTATGTAAAAAAAAACCCGCTGTGCATATGCTGCAGATTTTTCGCGCGTTTTTTGTGCGGAAACAAAAAGCAGCATGTCACTTCTTTTGTGCGGTTTTGCTGCAGTTTTCCACCTGCTCCATTCTACAAATCCGCAGATGGAAAGCCGCAGTGGAAAACCGCACAAAAACGGCAGTAAAACCGCAAAAAAAAAGGAAGAAATCCGCAGGAAAAATGCAGGTCATTTGACCTGCGGATTTAGTCAAATCCGCACGGAAAAATCCGCGGGAGGATCCGCACCATGTGCACATAGCCTAATAATTGTAGGATCTATTTTCGAGTTGTTCCTGTAAAAATCTCAAAGTCATACACTGCCATCTGCTGGATAAACTAACTGACATTTGCATTATTCGTCATGAGTAATGATGAGCAAATTTGTCCAGAAAACGATCGCCAAACATAAATTCGCCATGAATATGGCACATTCGGATTCATGATTGGAAACACAAGCAAAATTTTACAAAATCAGTAACATTCTGTAAAAAGTACAGAAAAATATTTTCGTTGCCACAAAAGTATTTTCAGCACTTTAGCACCAATAATGGTGGTGTATCATGAGTGTTGGGCACATGTTTGATGAGGGGAGGATGTTTGCAGAGCTCAGTGGTGCGGCGTTTTTGTAAACAGTACTTTTTTTCCCTAACTTTATGTGTGCACATTGCTGCTAGACAATCATGGTGCAAGAAGCACCCACAATGTCCTGACACAACAGGATGTGTCACTGGCTGCTGAAATCACATGTCCCTCTCCATATAAGGAGCGGACATCTTGTTTCAGCACCAATTTCACACTATAACAGCGCAGAGGCAGTTCCTGACGCTGCCTCTGTTAGTAGTAAGATTTTAGCTAGTTAGCTGGGCGGTTATATATCAGTCAGATACTGTAGCTAGCTAGTGTCCAGTGTGGGTGGTAAATTTACCTTCCAGCACTTTTTTGCCATTACTGAGGTCCACAGACAAAGGCAGCAGGGCACATGTCCTACAAGTGTGTTGTGCACTGCTTCTATTGTGCTCCAACACACCCGGGCTGCGGTTATCGTGACTAGCCAGTGGTATAAATAAGAGGCCGATCTACACCCCATATTCAACCCCTGATGAAGGAAGTCTATCCGAAACGTGCGTCGGGGTACGTGTACGTTCAGGATCTTAACCCTTGAAGGTATTGTGTCCTTTATATAATATATCCTCTGGCACTTACTATGCACTTTGCACTTTTAATATTCCACACTGGAAATTTCCCTTTATATTTTTGCTGTTTTGCACATTGTGTGCTTAATTATTTGTTGATTGCACTCTATTGTGTCGCACAATTTTTTTCCTTGTATATCACTTTTACCAGAGGCTTTTTATATGGACTTTTACTACCTTTATGGGTCATTATACAGTATATATATTTAGTATTGTATATTTCTAACATGGCAATATTATTGGTCCTGTATATGTGCACAATGCTTTTAATTTTGTGAACTTTTCTTTATATTTTCTTGCCACCATGCGTAATTGATAATTTAAATAAATATTGCTATTTCCTGATTGGAATCCTCTGTCTCTTCTGTGGTCTTGGTTGTTGGGTTATGGTCCATGCACAAGTATAGCATTCTAAACTTATTTTTTTACTAGCTAAATGTGAAACAGCCCGCTGCATCCCACCTTGTCATTTTATGGTGGTGATATGAACCTGTCTGCAGACCTCACGCACATTAAAATATTTATTTTTTTTGATGATAAACATGATACAACCCGCTATATCCAACATTTTAATTTACTGGCATATAAATTGTTCTGTGTGCAGAGCTGTTGCACATTAAAATTAATTTATTTCATTTTTTTGACAAACATAATACAGAAGCCGAAATCTAAGTTTGAAATAGTGTTGAACCTATCTTCTAGATTATGTGCATATTTGGCATCCAATTTCTCATGGCCATCTTTTATGCCTAGCTTGAGACGCGCATCTGTTACACCTATCTTCTGACGAGCATCAAATGCTCTCTGGGAATTGGTGTTGGGTAAATGAGTAATCGTTGTAGGCTGGATCCTGAATCTCGTACCTCCCATAGTCACCCTGTTATTGATCCTGTTGTCAGATCCCATTCCTGCCATTATCATGACCCTTTTCCTGATCAGTTCATGTAATGACACGTCGGCCATATTTCTGCAACAAACCTGCACCTTACCAGCAGCAACTGTAGAAAAGAGGGCGTTCCAATGCCATGAACAATCTTATAGATTATACAGGCCTCATCCACACTAAAAAATATATATTTTTTTACGATACTAACGTGATTCAGAAGGGGAGATCTAAGTTTGAAATTGTTTTGAGCCTCTACTCCTGGGATGATGCTGCCCTGACGGGTGTGTTCCGGGGAGGCTTTTCTGAACGTCTAAAGGATGCCCTGGTACTTCACCTTCCGCTTGACTCTCTGGAGGACGCTATGATCCAAGCTGTACAAATGGATCGCAGACTACGGTCAAGGGGGGTGATGCAGTATGAAACCCCATTATTTTCCAGTGGTAAAGGAACTGGTGCCTCATCTCAACCCAAGGAAATTGGCGCCATTACTCTTAAGGAAAAAGAAAGGAGACGCCGCCGGAACAAGCAGTTATATTTTTACTGTGGGGAATCCGGGCATTGGAAGAGAGATTGTCCTTCCTGTCTGTTGTCCTCCAAGGTGACGGGAAACGACTAGGTCTGGGTGGTGATCGAGGAAGCTGCCCAGACCTTCAGGTACATTTCTCCTCATGCTCTAAAATATTGCTTAAACTTGAACTGTTGGTGGACGATTGTCATTATTTTTCTACAACTCTGGTGGACAGTGGTTCTTCTATCAACCTGATCAGCTCCCGCATTATTTCCCAATGCAAGATAGGGATAGTTAGGCTCAAGACCCCGCTTAAAGTCGTGGCCATCGACTCGACTCCCCTCACCCGAGCTGGGATTCTTTGTTTCTGAAACCTTTTCGCTTCAAGTAGGCTCTTCTCATGTGGACGAGTTAAGGTGTTTTGTTTTGGACAATCTGCCCTCTAGGCTGGTACTGTGAATGCCGTGGCTGCAATGCCATAACCCTGTCATAAACTGGGAAATGGGAGATATTGTCAAGTGGAGATCTGTTATGAATGAGTCACTGTAGGAGGCAAAAGCAGAAATACAAGCCAAGTCCAGAAAACCAGAGAAGTTGGCAACCATCAGATTGCAGACCCCTGAACCTATCAACGCAACTAGCAGTAGCCGTGGGGGGTTCCTACGATGCCCTAGACCCCTCAATCACAGCTGGAGAATTACATAGGCCTAAAGAAAGAAAGGGGAAATCTAAACTGCCCCAGAGCAGACCCCAAAGCAATAGGCAGCCCCCAACATATAATGACGGTGAAGCAAGATGAAAATACTAACACAGACAGAAAGATAGACTGAGCAAAGATGGGGCCCAAAACTACCTAGATAGGAAAGGACAGGAAGGCTGCTGTCTGCAATCTGCCAAAACCCTATCAAAGACATAAGCCAACAAGCTGATATGAAAAAGGCCCTGAAGCAGCTAGGCTTCAAAAACTAAATCAGCACTCAGGTATTTTCAGAAGACAGAGCTAAATGAATTCAGCACACCCCAGCAGGGAATGGCAGAAATACAGAAAAACAAAGCAAAACAAAGTCAAAGCACAAAAGCAAAAGGCCGAGCAGCAAACTTAGCTTTAGAGGAGCAGGAATTCAGACTGGTCTCCAAGGATCCCACAGAGAAATCACCCGCAGGGCAGAAGGGCGTCGGCAGCCTTATATCCAGTCAGCAACTCCACTCAGCCAGTCATCATCATCAGCCTCAGGTGTTTGATAATCAGGCTCACTACCTTTCTTTACCAGAAGAGGGAGTTCCTCGGGCCTCAGTAATGAAGGGGAAAATGAACTCACAACAGAGATCTATTTGTGTCAATTCCTGTCATAAATTTATTTTGAGTGTTGAACCTGCAATATCTGTTTCTGTGTTGTCTGTCGGTTTGGAGGGTATTTCGGAGTACCTAAAGGACATATTTTCCAAAAGTGAGGCTGAGGCATTTCCACCGCATAGACCCTATGACTGCGCCATCGATTTAATTCCCGGGACTAAACTGCCTAAAGCCTGTTTGTTTAATTTGTCAGGCCCTGAAAGATTGGCCATGAAGGAGTATATTGCTGGGAGCCTTCGCAAGGGACATATACGGCCTTCTGTTTCTCCTGTGGTTGCCGGATTATTTTTTATTAAGAAAAAGGATGGCGGTTTACGCCCCTGCCTCGACTTTCGGAAACTTAACAAGATCACTGTGAGGAATACTTATCCCCTTCCTCTATTTCTTGTGTAATCAACTCTCTGGGGCTACATGGTTCTCCAAACTTGAACTTCAGGGGGCGTACAATCTGATAAGGGTGCTGGAGGGGGATGAATGGAAAACCGCATTCCTCACATCTGAGGGACTTTTTGAGAATTTGGTGATTCCATTTGTTCTCACTAATGCCCCAGCTGTTTTCCAAAATTTTATTAATGTGGTTTTTGCGGACCTCATAGGCCGCTTTGTGGTAATTTATTTAGATGACATTTTGATATATTCTGCTGACAGTCATGCTCATTTGCTTCATTTAAAAACAGTGCTCCAGAGACTCAGGGAGAACCAATTGTTTGTCAAACTTGAAAAATGTTCATTCTTTGCACAGGAACTATCTTTTCTTGGTCTTATTGTGTCATCTGAGGGGTTTAACATGGATCCCAAGAAGGTGCAAGCTATAGTTGACTGGGATCAACCCCGGGACCTTAGGAGACTCCAGCGCTTCTTGGGATTCGCTATTACCGTAAATTCATCAAAGGGTTTTCGCAGATAGTTAAACCTCTCACAGACCTCACATGTAAGTGGGCGGATGTTAAGAATTGGTCCCTTTGGCTAAACAGTCTTTTCTAACTATGAAAAAGTGTTTCATGTCTGCCCCAATTTTGGTGCAGCCTGACCCATCTAAGCCATTAGTTGTCAAGGTGGATGCTTCTGAGGTTGGGGTGGGAGCAGTATTGTCTCAGGGACCTGCTGTCATGATCCAGGTTGGATCTGACAGATTAAATGCACAAAGTAACCATTTTTTTCCTTTGGCTATGTGCCAAAGGTGGTTTTGCCCCCAGAGGCCATTAGGGTCATTGCACTGTGGTGATTTCAGTTGTAGTTTTCCCCCCGGTGGCCATTAGGGTCATTGCACTCTGGTTACCTTAGTTTGTGCACGTGATTATGTAACAGGTGTGATTGCTCTATAAAAGAGTATCAGGGGTGTTAATCACTGTTGATGATAGTTCCTCATTTGCAAGCAAGCCTGGGTAAAGAATGGAGCTGAAGGAGAGTCACGGGCAGCCCAGTCAGAGTGCTGGAGTAGCAGCTATGGTGTCTGCAAGGAGGGCTGGCATTGCTTGGTGGAGTGGCAGCTATGGTGTAGAGCTGCACTCAGAATGCTGGACTCGGTTGCGGAAAGCTGGACTCAAAATGTTGGACTCTTTGGCAGAAAAGCTGGACTCATTTGCTGGACTCAGGTGTGGACTCTGTTTGCTCCAAGGCTGCCCTATGGTGCTGAGAAGAGTCCAGGACAACGCAGTCAGAGTCCTGGAGTGGCAGCTATGGTGTCAGCGAGGAGTTCGAGGAAAGCTTGCTGGAGTGGCAGGTGTGGTGTCAGTGAAGAATTCTTGCAAAGCTTGGTGGAGTGGCAGCTATGGTGTAGAGCTGCACTCAGTTGCTGGACTCTATAGCTGAAGCTGCACTCAGGTGCTGAACCCCATCGCTGGACAGCTGCACTCAGGTGCTGGACTCCGTTGCTGGACAGTGCACCCAGATGTTGGACTCGGTGGAGGAAAAGATGCACGCAGGTGGTGGACTCTGTTGCTGGGAGCGTAAGCAACAGAGCAAAGCTAAGTGGTGTTCCTCTGTTTTGTCACTTTTCCTTATGTGTGTTTAGTGCAGTGGTGGGATTAGTTTCCGCACCGACCAATTCCCTAGTGAGGGTTTAGGTGCAGGGCGAGTCAGGGTTTTTAGGTTCCTGATCGGCGCCCGGTGCGGAACCGGCCTAGGGAACGTTAGGAATGTAGAGACACTGACTCAGGGGAGTGCAGGAGGTCTCCACTTCCCCGTTCCATATCGCAGGGCCACCATTTTTATTGTTACCCAGGTTTTCCCTATTTCCTTGTCTTATTGTATTAGCTACCGGCCTGTTTGCCGCGTCACATAGGACAAATTCACATGCTGCATCCTGTTGCATCAGTTACCAGCCTGCTGGCCGTGTCACTCAGGACGGGGCACGTGACTCCTGCTACCTTAAGTAATCTTATGCCATGTGCCTTCTTTTCCAGGAAGTTCTCTTCGGCCGAGAGAAACTATGATGTGGGCAATAGGGAACTCCTGGCTGTTAAATTTAAATTTGAAGAGTGGAGGCATTTTTTGGAGTGGGCGGCCGATCCCGTCACCATGATCACAGACCATAAGAATTTGGCATATATTGAGTCCGCTAAAAGGTTAACTCCCAGGCAAGCTCGTTGGTCGCTTTTTTTTGCAATTTCAATTTTCTATCACCTTTCATCCTGGGTCGAAAAATGTTAAAGCGAATGCATTATCATGTATTTTTGAGCCAGAATCTACCCATGAGCCACTGTCCTCCATTCTTCAACCTGGGGTGGTGGTGGCAGAGATTTCGTCAGAGCAGGAGCAGGAAATTGTGGAGGCCCAGTCTTTAGCTCCGATGTCTAAACCTGAAATGTAAACTATTTGTTCCCGAACAGATGCAGTCCAAGCTCCTGCAGGATTTTCATGAGTCTAAGCTAAGTGCTCATCCACGTATTTCAGCCACGCGTGAAGCAGTGGCAAGGGTTTTTGGTGGCCTTTAATGGGTTCTGATATTAAAAAACGTTTCCGCATGTGGGGTCTGTGCCCATTCAAAGAGCTCTCATTGCCGGCTGGCTGGGGGATAGGTACCTTTGCCAGTCCCAGAAAGGCCATGGACACATCTGTCCATGGACTTCATTACTAATCTCCCTCCTTCTCGGGGTAATACGGTGGTGTGGGTCGTTGTGGACAGGTTTTCCAAACAGGCCCATTTTATACCTATGACAGCATTGCCTTCAGCACAAACTTTGTCCAGATATTTTCTTATACATCTGGTGCATTTGCATGGTGTCCGACAGGGGGGTACAGTTTGTGGCTAAGTTTTGGCGGGCCTTTAAAAGCTGGGTGTCATGATCCATGCTGAATCAGGACTGATAAAAAGCACAGGTAACCTTTTTTTTTTCCTAAGCTGTGCTTAAGGTTGGTTTTTGCCCCCCGGTGGCCATTAGGATTATTGCACTGTGGTGTCGTTTGTTCTAAGTTTGCCCACGGTGGTGGTGAGCGTCATTGCACTCTAGTTTCTTTAGTTAAGTGCACATGATTATAATGCAGGTGTGATTGCTGGCTCTGCAATAAAAGAGTCACAGGTGCTGCAATCAGTGTTGGTGATAGTGTTCATTTTAACCATCCTTGGTGGAGGAAGGAGCTGGAGAGCGTTCCTTGCAGAACTGTCTTAGCCCTGGTGTGGAAGGAGTCACAGGGGATTTCCTTGTAGCTCTGACAGAGCTTGGTGGCAGCGATTCAGGAGGAGAGCTGCATTCTGGTGGTGGACTCTGTTGCCAGGAGCAAGTGCAACAGAGTAAAGCTAAGTTGTGTTTCCCCATTTGTCTTTTCTCCTTATTGTGTATTAATACAGCGGTGGGGCCAGTGCCTGCGCCACCCAGCTCCCTAGCAAGGGATATGGGTAGTGTGTGCTAGGGCAACAGGCTCCTGATCGGTGCCCGATGTGGAACCGGCATAGGGAACATTAGGATCGTTAGGGACACTGACTCAGGGGAGTGCAGGATGTCTCCACGTCCCCTTTCCCTATCGCAGGGCCCATCGTTGTAACTGTTTCCCTACCCCTTGTCTTGTCGTTTTAGTTACAGGCCTGCGAGCCGTGTCACACAGGACAGTATCATGTGCCGCGTCTTGTTGTTCTAGTTACCAGCCTGCTGGTCGCGTCACACAGGACGGGTCCACGTGACACTGGGGATCTCCTTGTCTTTCTCTTCAGCGTATCATCCTGAAATTAACGGCCAAACTGAGTGCACCAATTAATCCCTCAAACAAATCCTTTGGTGTTTGACCTCTGTTTTGCAGGATCACTGGTGTGATGCCCTGCCTTTAGTGGAGTTCACTTTCAACAATCAGGTGAATCAATCTACTGGTAGGTCTCCATTTTTAATTAACTACAGGTTTAACCCACACTTTGGGGAATTCTCAGGGTTGGACTCAGGATGTCCTGGGGCTGAGGGATGTGTGAAACGGCTCAGTAATCTGTGGTCAGAGGTCCGGCGAAACATCTCCAAAGCTCAGGTAAAGTATAAATTTTTTGCTGATAGGAAAAGAAACTCAGACCAGGTCTTACAGCTAGGGGATAAGGTATGGCTTTCCACTCAAAACATCAGTCTTAAGGTACCGTCGACCAAGCTGGCCCCTAAATTTATTAGTCCTTATGAGATTATTGAGATAATTAATCCAGTGGCTTATCGCTTACAACTTCCGCCCTCATTGAAACTTCATGATGTCTTCCATCGGTCTCTGTTAAAACCCCTGGGATCGGTAGTGGAAGATCCTGGTTCGATTCCTTCCCCGGTGTTGGTAGAGGGACATATGGAGTTTCAGGTGGAACACATTGTGGATTTCCGTCTGGTCCGCAGGTCATTGCAGTACCTTGTGCATTGGAAGGGAAACGGGCCTGAAGATCGATCTTGGGTGCCTGCCCAAATGGTGCAAGCTGACCGTTTGGTTTGGGTTTTCCATGCTCGGCATCCTGAGAAACCTGGTGGTCTGATGGCCCCCCAATACGAGGAGGGTACTTAAATGGTTTGTTGGCAATGTTCTATTTGGAGTGTCTGGGGTTAATCTGAGTAGCCTCCCTTTGGCTTCTGAGGCTTTTTATAGCCTCTTTGAGAGTCATGCTTTGTTGGTTATACTTTTGCCCTCGGCTGAGTGTGACGACCCCGGTGTGCTGGTGCCTTGTGCCTGTGTTCTAGTTTGTTTGTATTACTCTTACCCGGTTTGTCTCCTGTTGTGATTTGGCTTCTGATTTGGTACTGTTTGTCTGCTCGCCCGGTTTTGTGGCTTTGATTATCCCTGTTAGACAGCTCCCATTGTACAGCGTTCGCCTGACACGGTCTGCTGACCTTGGCTTGTTTAGTATTTCTCTTATCTATCGTGCTCCGTCATTTTCTGGTGTCCGGTGGTACTCTTTCCCTCTCTTCTGTCCAGGGGTCTCTGTCGTGTCCCACCATCATCTCCAGCGGTGCCACGCTAGACCCCGCCTCCTTCCCTTCTGACCCGCAGTCACATGTCGAGGTCCTGTCAACACTCTCCCTTCCCATAGCACTGTTTCCCCCAGCCCTGCTGTACCGCTGTTGACACCTTCAGCTCCTGGACGGAGTGAAGCTGCAGTCCACAGTCTCAAGAGTCTCCTGTCCCTCACTGCTAGGACGGCTCCAGCGGCTGGTGAGTGCTCGCCTGGCGGTCTCCGTGACAGTGTCCAGTGTCACTTCATGTGATAATGCGTCAACGTATCTCAGAAATTCTGGGATTGTTTTTTGTTGACATAATAGTGGTAAAATTTGTTCAAAATATCAGAAATTTGAAGAAAATTTTAAAAATTGCTAAATTTTCCAACTTTTCAGTTTTATGCCCTTAAACCAGAGATATGTCACACAAAATAGTTAATAAATAACATTTCCCACATGTCTCCTTTACATGACCACAATTTTTGAAACATGTTTTTTTTGTTAGGAAGTTAGAAGAGTTAAAAGTTGACCAGCGATTTCTCATTTTTTCAACAACATTTACAAAACCAATTATTTTAGGGATCACATCACATTTGAAGTGACTTTGAGTGGCCTATATGACAGAAAATACTCAAAACTGACAACATTTAGAAAAAACGTCACCCCTAAAACTACTCAAAACCACATCTGCGTGCTTTACAAGAGCTAAAGCCATCCGGAAGGAAAAAAATTAGTTATATTTTTTCCCACGAAAATTTTACTTTAGCCCCAAATTTTGCATTTTCACAAAGGTAATATGAGAAAATACATCTTAAATTTGTTGAGCAATTTTTCCTCAGTATGCTAATACACCATACTTTGTGGAAAACTACTATTTGGGTGCACGGAAAGGCTCAGAAGGGAAAGCAAAAAAGGCAGAGATGCTTACCTGCCCAAGCCTCCAAACAAATGCAGTGGACCCATATAGTTAAGATGGCAGCAACACAGGTGCAAGAATACCAATGAGACAACCGCTCACATCCTACCAATCCATGGAGGAGGCGGTTGCTTGATATGTTAATGCACAATGAAGACTTGTATGCTGCGCTGTTCACACTATGGTAATGCACAGCATCCAGGTTAGGACTCGTAAGTGTGGGGACCCGTGACGAGGGTTATGAGCTTATGTATTTTGTCCAAAATATCAACTAATACCTCAAATTTTTTAATGTGTTTTTTGCACTTTATTTTTCAGGGTGCAGTTGGGCCTTGTAAACTGTGGTGTCTGTTCACATGAGATACAGTTTGATAGCGCTGGGCAGCCCGCCAGATCTAATAGAAGGGTGTAACTAATAGGCTGTTAACCTGGATGCTGTGCATTGCCATAGTGTGAACAGCACAGCATACAAGTCTTCATTGTGCATTAATATACCATGCAACCGCCCCCTCCATGGATTGGTAGGATGTGAGCGGTTGTCTCATCAATATTCTTGCACCTGTGTTGCCGGCATCTTAACTATATGGGTCCACGGCATCCTGATTTGTTTGGAGTCCTGGGCAGGGAAGCATCTCTGCTTTTTTGCTGTATTTTTGAATTTTTGGAGGATTTTCAAGTCGTCTTTTTGTGCTATTGCTGTTTAGTCTCAGAAGGGAAAGAGCACCAATTGACTTTTAGAATGTAAAATTGGCTGGAAGCGAGAGCAGACACCATGTTGCATTTGCAAAACCCTGAGGTGCCTGAACAGGGGAAACCTCATACAAATGATCCAATTTTGAAAACTACACACCTCAAGAAAATTATCTAGGTGTGTGGAAAGCACTTTGAATTTTCAGGTGCTTCACAGAATTTTATAATGTTGAGCTGTGAAAATTAAAAAACACATTTTGCCACAGAAATATTATTTTAATCCCTTTTTATTATTTTCACAAGTGTAGCAAGAAAAAATGGACCACCATGTCACATTTGAAGAACCCCTGACATGCCAAAACAGCAGAAACACCAACAAGTGACACCATTTTGGAAACTACACCTCTCAATGAATTCATCTAGGGGAGTAGTATTTTTAACCCTCAGACGACTCAAAGACTTGGATAACATTGGACTGAGTAAATTAAATATTACATTTTTTTTCCACTAAAATGTTGCTTTGACCCCAAGTTTGTAGTTTTCTAAAGGAGTAATAAGTGAAAACGAACAGTAAAATTTATTACTCAATTTCTCTTGAGTGCGCCAATACCCCATAAGTTGTTGAAAACTACTTTTGAAGCACATTGCAAAGTTCAGCCATATTATAGAGCAGATTTTGCTATTATGGTTTGCAGGTACCATTACCCACTGAGAGAGCCACTGAGGTGCCAGAACAGCAGAATCCTCTATAAGAGACACCATTTTACAAAGTACACCTCTCAATGAATTCATCTAGGGGTGCAGTGATCCTATTAACACCACAGGTGTGTCACAGAATATTCTACCATTGGCCAGTGAAGAAAAAATAATTATATTTTCACCACCACAAAAACAAAGTTGTTTTAGCCTCAGATTTTTAATTTATACAAGGGAAATATGTAAAGATGGCACCAAAATTTCTCACACAATTTCATCTGAGCGTGGCAATACCCTATATATGGCTGTATAGGACTGCTTTGCCACATGAGGAGACTCAGGAGGGATTGAGCAGTATTTGACTCTTGGAGAAAAAAAAATATTGTAGAATAGTTTGCGGACTCCATATACAGAGGCCCAAAATGCCAGAAGAGAAGCATTCTCCCTCAAGTAACCCCTCTTGGAATTTATCTATTGGCGTAGTGACAATTTTAACTCCATAGGTGTTTTCCAGAAAAAAAAGCAACAGTGGATACATTGTAGGCCCCATACATTGTGCCCAGCTTGTGTGACTCGCCCCCAAAGGCCGTGGGGTACTCAGTGACGGGTCCGTTGATTACAAAGGGGAGATGACACAGTGGCAGTGACCCAGTCCGTGGCCTCAGGCGGTCAATGTAAAAGGGAGTAGAGTGATGGGGATAAAGTTGTTTAGATGATTCGTGACGCCACCTGTGCTTTCTGGTCAGTTTGACCAGCGCTACGGGGTTGCTTCTCTGGGACGGATGGTGTGGTGCAGCAATGATGTTGAAGCTCCCCACAGGTGGAGCTGTAGTCCTAGGGCAGTGTAGATGAGGTTGGCAAGTGGGGAGATGATATAAAGAAGCAGATGTAGCAGAGCCGGTGTAAGGCGCAAGAATAAGTGGAGGACACGGCGTGACAGTACCCCCCCCTTTACGCCCCCTCTTTCTAAAACTGCAGAGGAACTTAGACAAAATCTGGGGTGCGTGGATATTCTCCCTGGGTTCCCATGACCTCTCCTCGGGGCCAAAACCCTTCCAATCGACCAGGAACATGGTTCTCCCTCTTACCTTCTTCATGGCCAAAATGTCATTCACCTCAAACTCATCCCCCAAGCCAACAGGCTGGGGTGTGTGGCCTGGAGAAGGATGAAATCGGTTAAGAACCACAGGTTTTAGGAGAGACACATGGAAGGAATTGGGAATACGGAGTGAAGGAGGCAGCTTCAATTTGTAAGCAACATCATTAATCCGCCTGAGGACCTCAAAAGGACCAATGTAACGGGGACCCAGTTTGTAAGATGGTACCTTAAGGCGGACGTATTTGGTGGAGAGCCACACCTTGTCACCAGGGAGAAATGGAGGAACGTCCAGGCGCCTCTTGTCAGCGTGTAATTTCATTCTGTCCCGTGCTTTCTCGAGAGCGGTTTTGGTCTCCTGCCATACCCTGGAGAACTCCACAGACTGAGAATCGGCAGCAGGTACCCCCGAGACAGGAAGTACCGGTAGAGGCACATTGAGATGCTGTCCAAAGACGATGAAGAAAGGAGACTTGGTAGACGATTCACTGGAGTGATTATTGTAGGCGAACTCAGCCCAAGGAAGTAGACCGACCCAGTCATTCTGATGAGCATTAGAAAAATGCCGGAGATAGGATGTAAGGATCTGGTTGGTACGTTCCACCTGCCCATTGGTTTGGGGGTGATAGGCGGAAGAGAAATCCAATGACACTTTCATGAGTCCGCATAGAGCTCTCCAGAACCGGGAGGTGAATTGGACCCCTCTATCCGACACGATGTGCTGGGGGAAGCCGTGAATCCTGAAGATATGGGAAATGAAGATCTTCGCCAAGTCAGGAGCAGAGGGTAGTCCGGGAAGAGGAATGAAGTGAGCCATCTTTGAAAATCGGTCTACAACCACCAAGACCACAGTACAACCGGAAGAACAAGGCAGATCAGTAATGAAATCCATGGCTATGTGCTGCCATGGAGCCGACGGAATGGGAAGCGGGAACAGAAGACCGGAGGGTGGTTGTCTGGGTATCTTGTTCTGGGCACAGGACGGGCAAGATGCTACAAAGTCTTTAACATCCTGGGAGAGTGAAGGCCACCAATAATGGCGAGAGATTAAGTCCAAAGTCTTTTTGACACCAACGTGGCCGGCAATCTTGGACGAATGTCCCCAATATAGCACTCGTTTTCGGTTATTCTCAGCCACAAAGGTTCTTCCCGGAGGTAACGTGGTTAACTTGACAGGAGCCACAGTAATTACTTTGAATAAATCAATGATATGAGAGGGTTCTTCCTCTGCATCAGACGACAGGAATGATCTTGACAACGCATCCGCTCTAACGTTCTTATCGCCGGGCCGAAAATGTAGCTCAAAGTCAAAGCGGGCGAAGAATAGGGACCACCTGGCTTGCCGAGGATTGAGCCTCCATGCGGACTGGATGTACGCCAGGTTCTTATGGTCTGTGAAGATCTTGAATGGATGTATGACACCCTCCAGTAAGTACCTCCACTCCTCCAAGGCCAACTTAATGGCCAATAGCTCTTTGTCGCCAATGGAGTAGTTCTGCTCAGTGGAGGAAAATACTTTAGAAAAGAAGCCACAGGTGACAAAACGTCCAGAAGAGGATTTCTGCAGAAGGACTGCGCCAGCCCCAGTAGAGGATGCGTCTACCTCGAGAGTGAAAGGTCTACTAACCTCAGGTCGGTGAAGCGCCGGAGCAGCGGCGAAGGCTTGTTTCAACGACTGGAAGGCCTCTTCAGCCTCAGAGGGCCAAGCCTTTGGGTTAGCTCCCTTGCAGATAAGGGACAAGATGGGGCGAACCAACGAGGAAAAATGAGGAACGAACTGTCGGTAGTAGTTCGCAAAACCAAGGAAGCGTTGGATTGCCTTCACCCCATGGGGCTGTGGCCAATCGAGGACGGCGGACACTTTTGCCGGATCCATGCATAGACCTGATTCTGAGATAATGTACCCCAAGAATGGCAGGGACGTTTGCTCGAAGGCACATTTCTCAAGCTTGGCATAAAGGCGGTTCTCCCTCAGGCGCTGGAGGACTTGACGCACGTTCTTTCTGTGGGCGGAGAGGTCTGGAGAAAAAACGAGGATGTCATCCAGATAGACTACCACGCAGGAGTACAGCATATCCCGGAAGACGTCATTCACGAACTCCTGGAAAACCACTGGGGCATTGCAGAGGCCGAAGGGCATGACCAAGTACTCGTAGTGACCGTCTCTGGTGTTAAAGGCGGTCTTCCACTCATCCCCGGAACGAATGCGGATCAAGTTGTAGGCCCCACGAAGATCCAGTTTGGTGAAAATTCGAGCTCCTCTAAGTGGGTCAAAGAGCTCCGGGATCAATGGCAATGGGTACTTGTTCTTGACCGTGATATTGTTCAGGCCTCGGTAGTCTATGCAAGGACGGAGGGAGCCGTCCTTCTTTTTTACAAAGAAAAATCCCGCTCCCGCGGGCGAGGAGGACTTACGGATGAAACCTCTAGCAAGGTTCTCCTGGATATAGTCAGACATAGCTTGGGTCTCAGCAGGGGATAGCGGGTATATGCTACCCCTGGGTGGCGTAGAACCAGGAATGAGGTCAATCGGACAGTCATATGGCCGATGGGGGGGCAGAGTCTCGGCCTCCTTCTTGTCAAAAACATCTGCAAAGGACCAGTAAGCCGACGGCAGACCTGTAGGTGCCGGGGATGGACCGGCAGAGTTCATCAGACGGACGGGCAACAGGCACTTCTCCTGACAGAACGGTCCCCACCGGAGTATCTCGCCCGACCGCCAGTCCAGGGTTGGCTCATGAGTCCGTAGCCAAGGGAGGCCTAGAAGAAGTGCGTGAGACATGGTGGACAAGACGAGGAAGGAGATCTTCTCCAGGTGCAGGGCTCCGATCTGCAGCTCGATCTCTTCGGTGGCCTGGGTAACGGACTCCAGCACGGACGTACCATTGACCGAAACAATCGACCGAGGAGTCTCCAGGGATCTGACAGGAATCCGGTATTTTTTAACCGCCTCGAGTGTGATAAAATTCCCCTCCGCGCCAGAATCCAGGAAAGCCTCCTCAGAATAACGCTTGGCACCGAGATTCAATAATACGGACACGAGCAGGGGAGGAGAGGAATCACGTACACCTAGGGAGGCCTCTCCTATCAACCCTAGGTGGAGAAGTTTCCCGGCTTCTTGGAGCAGGAACGGAGGAGGTGAGAGGAGCTCCTCTCTCTGGCTAATTCACGGGCACGTTCCTGAAACCGCAGGTCGATGCGTGTCGCCAGTGAGATCAGATCCTCTAAAGAGGTGGGAGTATCCCGACCTGCCAGTACGTCTTTGATCCGACTGGACAGGCCACGCCAAAAGATCCCTACGAGAGCCTCGTTGTTCCAACCGAGTTCGGAGGCCAAGGTACGAAAACGGATGGCATACTGTCCTACCGGTAGCGTACCCTGATGGAGGTTAAAGAGGGACTCGGTGATAGAGGCCAGCCGATCCGGCTCATCGAACACCTTGCGGAAGGTGTCCAAAAAGGTGGAAAGCCGAGAGACGAGTGGGTCATTGCGCTCCCAGAGGGGGTTCACCCATGCTAATGCCTCCCCCTCTAAGTGTGAAACAATAAAGGCAATTTGGGCGCGCTCAGTGGGATAGTGCTGCGGCAAAAGCTCAAAATGTAACCGGCATTGGTTCAGAAATCCTCGACAAAACTTAGGGTCCCCGCTATATCGGGGTGGCTTGCCGAGGCGCGGCATCGGGTGCGGGGCCGAGGACTGGGCAGAAACGGATTGTATGGCCGACAAACGAGACTCAATGGATTTCAAAAAGACCATAATCCTGGTCTGACTCTCCCGTAGGAACACCAGTTCCTTTTGGATGGAGGTGGTGGCACCAGCGGGGTCCATGGCCTGATTATACTGTGACGACTCCTGGAGTGGACCCTCTGGGTCGTGACACCAACCCTCCCAGGGCGAGCTGACCTAGTGAAGACCACCCCCTATACAGGGAGTGTCAGGGGCAAGCCCCAGGGGGTGAGGCACCACGACTGCTGGCACCAGGCGGCCGGCTCATAGGAGAACGAGTGGGTGAGAGTGTCTGCAGGAACGTGTAAAGTGTGGACACGGGAACACGTGGTATACAGAGACTTCGTTCGTCCGGGTGTGAGTCAAGCAGGAAGCGTGCAAGGAGCACGTCAGAGCACTGAGTCAGGCAGCAGGTGTGCCAGGAGGTGTAACAGAGTAAGAGACTGAGTGCAGGATCAGAGTGTGTGCCCGGAGGCACAACTGAGTATAAGACAGAGCACGGAATCAGAGTGTGTGCCAGGAGGCACGACTGAGTATAAGACAGAGTACAGGGTAAGAGCGTGTGCCAGGAGGCACAACCGAGTATGAGACAGAGTACAGTGTCAGAGCATGTGCCAGGAGGCACAACCGAGTACGAGACAGAACACAGGGTCAGAGCGTGTGCCAGGAGGCACAACCAAGTACAAAGCAGAGTGCAGATTCAGAGCGTGTGCCAAGAGGCACAACAGAGTGCAAGGCAGAGGACCTGAGTACAGCGCACAGCCAGGCAGGGACACGGCAGACCAAGCCAGGAAGCACAACAATAATCAGGCACCTCCCCTAGGGGGAGGTCGTCTGATATAGCACATGACTACTACTGGTTCCGGGTCAGAACCTAGCCAGAAAGCACATGACCACTACAGGTTCCGGGTCAGGTCCTCCATTACCATAGAGAGGACCGAGCCCTATACAGCACTGACAGGAGCGCGCAAGCGCAAACGTGACATGTAGGAGGAGGCCCGGGGACGAGAGCTGCGCGCGCGCACCCTACGGGACTCCCGGAGTGACCGCAGCTCCGGAAGAGATGACGTCGGGACCGAGGTCCCGCCCCCAGGTGAGCACAGCGTGACAACTATCTTCCTTCTGAAGAATCAGGCTTTCTATGGCTCTTTCCTGTGCCAGTGGGTCGCCCCGTCCCAGGGCTGTGGGGTACTCGGTACCGGGCCGGTGTCAGTGGGATGTGTCACGGCAGCTGTGACCCGGTCCGTGGCCCTGGGCACCCAAATCAATGGTGGTTTGTGATATAGTTTATGTGATAGTTCGTGACGCCACCTGTGGTGTTTGGCAAGCAAGATGTTAAGCCAACGCTGCGTGCAGATCCTCTGGGGCTGATGGTGTGTTGCAGCAAAGATGGTGTAGCTCCCCACAGGTGAAGCTGTAACCCCAGGGCAGTGTATGGGCACAGGTAGTGTAGATGAGGACACCCAGATGTAGCGGTGCTGACGGTGTTGGTGCACAATGACTGGAAGACACCAGGGCTTGTAGTTCCAAAGCTTTACTCACAGTTCGTGGTACACACTGGTGCCTGCCTCTGTGCCATGTCCTCCGGGGCAGAGACTCAATCAACCTCCCGGGCAAGTCAGGCCTCTCCAACACTCCACCAACATGTACCTTTCCTGAACGACTCCTCTATTGCGCCTTTTAGTGTGAAGAGCTCCTGTACCGTGGTACTCTGAAGTTCCTCCTGTCAGATGTTCCTAACAACTCTACTTGTATGACAGACAGCTGTAGCCTCTCTCAGGGACTCCTTTCTCCAGAGTCCTGGCTCTCTATTCAGTTGCTGTTGTGTCCCAAGTCTTGGAGGGGAGTAGTGCATTTACAGCCAACTACTCCACCGGTTTCTGCTGCAGAACCATAAGTGTCCATACAACCTCGGGGACCGGGCCCCGGCCTTGCGCTGAGAACCTATAGGCAGGGTTCCTCTTCCAACCCACAACTCTTCTCTGTTCTCCTACTTCTTTGTTCCGCGCTGTTCCTTCTCTCTCTTATGGAAGCTTAGGTTGCAGCTCTACGTCTTTCTCCTTCTGTTCCTTTCCCGTGCCAGCTGGCTCAGGTCACTGAGGCAGCTGCAGCACTCCTTCCTCCATCCCTCTTCCAGGGATCCTCACTCCAGTCTGAGTGACTTCTGTTATGATTGAGTCACCGTAGGAGGCAAAAACAGAAATGCTAGCTAAGTCCAGAAAACCAGAGCAGTTGGCAGCTATCGGATTGCAGACCCCTGATCCTATCACAACAACTAACAGTAGCCGTGGGGGGTTCCTACGATGCCCTAGACCCCTCGATCACAGCTGGAGAATTAAATAGGCCTACAGAAAGAAAGGGGAAATCTAAACTGCCCCAGAGCAGACCCCAAAGCAATAGGCAGGCCCCAACATATAATGACGGTGAAGCAAGATGAAAACACTAACACAGACAGAAAGATAGACTGAGCAAAGACGGGGCCCAAGCTAACTAGGTAGGAAAGGACAGGAAGGCTGCTGTCTGCAATCCGTGAAAAACCCTATGAAAATAAGAGCCAACAGACTGACAGTGAAAAAGGCCCTGAAGACGCTAGGCTTCAAAAAAGCTATGTCAGTACTCAGGAATATTCTGAAGACAGAGCAACAGGCAAAAGGAGATTCAGCTCACCCCAGCAGGGAATGGCAGAATCCAGAAAAGCAAGGAAAACAAAAACAAAACATAAATGCAAACAGGCAAAGCAGAAAACTTAGCTTTAGGGAAGCAGGAATCAGACTGGTGTCCTAGAAGTCCACAGAGAAATCACCCGCAGGGCAGAAGGGCGTCGGCATCCTTATATCCAGTCAGTGACTCCACTCAGCCAGTCATCCTCATTAGTCTCAGGTGCCTGATAATCAGGCTCATTACCTTCCTTTACCAGAATAGGGAGTTCACCAGACCTCAGGGACGAAGGGGAAAATGAACTCACAACAGACTTCCTACTTGACTGACCTTCTGTCAGACTGACCTGTAATTCTAAACTTTCCCACTCTTTTAAATCTAACTCCACCCATCTCCCAGCACATCTCGTGTTACGAAGCAAGGACCCACGAAAGGTGCTCTGCTATCCTCTGAGCATGGAGCCGCAATCTGGTCCATTGCTGAACTATCCTGTGTGTGGGTGCAGGTGTTGGAGTGTGGAAAGGAGTTCCCAACTTACCTAGTTGGTAGGGCACTACACCTTAGGAAAAGGTGCAGTACCTCTGTGGCGACTGAGCCTCAGGAGCGCCACATAAGCAGCTCCAGGTCACAGGAGTCTGCTGCAGCACTTCCTTCCCTCCATCCCTCTCAGGGGATCTTCTCTCACAGACTGACCTTTTCCTAATCTTCTCCCGCTCTCTTGTGCAGTCTGAGATCCACCCATCTCCCAGCACTCTTCGTCTTCCAAGCAGGGAGCCACAAATATTGCTCTGCTACACTACTGGTGTGCGTGTGGGATGTGAGTGTTGGAGTGTGGATAGTGGGGTACCAAAACCTCAGGAGGAGGTGCAGTACCTCTGTGGCGACTAAACCCTCAGGGGTGCCACATATGCTTCTGGAGACATGCATCCTGGAAATTAGGCAGGCTCTCATCACTACAGAAATGCCAAACATATGGACTCTGAATGTGGTTTAGGCATACTTGAGCTCAGAAGGGAGAGGAGCATTTGGATTTGGGAGTGCCAAATTCGCTGGATATCTTTTGGCTGATGAGGACCTTTCGCTTTTCCAGAGCCTTTGTACTATCAGTAGCGTGGAAGCCCCCTATATTTCCATTAATAGATGACCGATCTAACTAAGGACTTGCTTTTTTGCGGATTGAGTTAAAGCTTTTATTGGGAACATTTCACATAACATTTTGGATCACATTTATCCAGGAATTTACGCTGAGCATTTACTTTTGGGTTTCCATCTAAATCTCCAAATCACGTGATTCAGATGAAATCCCTGAGGGATGTGTTCACTGTAAGAAGGCAGTAGAGTTACTCTGAACTCCATCTGGCCTCTGTTCAGTGTTGTCCTTCTTTTCAGAAGTGCACAAAACCTTGGCTGACCACGCTTTTATGCATGCCTAAAAAGACAGACATCGGCAGATGATGTCCACAGTGTCTCTATCTGCCTCATTATAGGGAATCTTCCTGTTAGGCGTCGGATTCCGGGAGCTGCACAGCGGGAATCCCGAGCCTTGCCGTCGGCGGTCTCCCATTCCCCTCTGTGACGTCTGCCTGCGGTCTGGGCTGCAGCCAGACAACACCCCGAGAAACACTGATACCCTTTACCCCTATACAGGGATCTGGATTTATAGCAGAGCCCAGGAGTTGCTGTCTGAATAGGAGCAATGACCAGAGCAGGACGGTCGCCAGACAGGTGTTCCAACACAGGACAAAAAGGCAATGATATCCGAGACTAAACCAGTCAGGCAGAAAAGGTATAAAAACGGTAGACAGCAGCAAAGACAGATACCAGGTCGAAGCCAGAGTCATAAACCAGGGAAGTCGCAGAAGTACAGAATCGTTAGGCAAAAGCAGAGTCAGAATCCAGGCCGAAGTCAGTGTCATAAACCAGGAGAGTCACAGAGGTACAGAATCGTTAGGCAGAAGCAGAGTCAGAATCCAGGCCGAAGTCAGTGTCATAAACCAGGAGAGTCGCAGAGGTACAGAATCGTTAGGCAGAAGAAGGGTCAGAAGTCCAGGCAAAAGTCAGAGTCAGTCAACAGTAATACACAAAGTAACACGCAGGGGAACCAAGAATATATCCGGCGGCCTGCAAGAGCAGTCCCAAGGTATTTGAGGGATCAGGTCATCCCTCACAGGCCCGTGGGCTGATGATGTCATCCGGACCGCCCCCAGGACCAGGCTGGATGGTGATGCACCAGCCCCTTCATGACTGACCGAGGAGCGAAGCCTGCGTCCAGCGGACGCCTGCGCAGGAGCCTCATGACTATCGCCGCCACCACTCGGGGTTGAAGCACAGCGCCTCCCAGAGACAAAGGTCGGGACTGCAGGCCACGGGTCAGACGGTGATAGGACAGACCGGCGCCTCCTAGTGGTCGAGGCCGGGACAGCAGGCCCTGAGTCTGATGGCGATGTGATAGTCCGGCGCCTCCTACTGGCCGAGGCTGGGACAGCAGGCCCTGAGTCTGGCGGTGACGTGACAGTACCCCCCCTCTAAGAGGGGCCTCTGGACCCTCAAAACCCGGTTTGTCAGGGTGGAGGAGATGAAACCTTCTAATCAACCGCTTAGCACGAATGTCACTAGTGGGGACCCAGGACCTCTCCTCTGGGCCATAGCCCTTCCAATGCACCAAATATTGTACCGAGTTTCTCACTAGACGGGAATCAAATATGCCTTGGACCTCGTACTCCAAGGCGCCCTCGACCAAAACTGGAGGAGGTGGGGACTGGACGGGACGAATTGGGGAACGGTATACCTTGAGGAGGGACTTATGAAAAACGTTAGGAATTTTAAACGACTGCGGGAGCTTTAACCGAAACGCTACCGGGTTAATTACCTCTAAAATTTCATATGGGCCGATGAACCTGGGACCCAGTTTGGCCGACGGTACCTTAAGTTTGATGTTTCTTGTAGAGAGCCAAACCTTGTCACCAACTCCCAGGTACGGCCCCTGGGATCGTCGTCTATTAGCCACCGAAGTCTGTCTAATTTGAGCCCCTTTTAAATTAGAGTTTACTTCGGACCAAATAGTCTTCAGACGATGTATATTTTGCTCAACCCCTGGGATTTCCGACATCTTGGCCGAAAATGATCCAAAGCGCGGATGTAGTCCAAGGTTACATAAGAAGGGGGTAGTTTTGATGGAGTCTTGGTATCTATTATTGAGAGCGAACTCTGCCAATGGCAAATGTTCCACCCAATCTGACTGATGTGCTGAGACATAGCAGCGGAGGTATTGCTCCAGCGTTTGGTTGGCACGCTCAGTTTGGCCGTTCGTCTCGGGATGGTATGCCGAGGAGAAGGACAAGTCAACACCAATACGTCTACAGAACGCCCTCCAGAACTTCGAGACGAACTGGGTACCCCTGTCGGATACGATATTTGCCGGAACGCCGTGCAAACGTACAACGTGAAGAACAAACAACTTGCTTAAGGTTTCAGAGTTGGGTAAGCCGGACAGGGGAACAAAGTGAGACTGTTTACTGAACCTGTCCACCACCACCCAAATACAAGTTTTCCCCTCGGAGGGTGGCAGGTCTGTAATGAAGTCCATGGAGATGTGGGTCCATGGACTGTCAGGGGTGGGCAAGGACTGAAGCCAGCTGGTAGGACGGTTATGGGGGGACTTGGTGCGGGCACAGACTTCACACGCTGAGACGTACTCCTTACAGTCCTTGGCCACCGTTGGCCACCAAAAGTTCCTGGTTACCAGCCTAGTGGTATTATTGAGACCTGGGTGGCCTGCCAGGACGGAGTCGTGAGATTCTTTTAACACTCGTAAGCGAAAGGTAGCTGGAACAAATAATTTTTTTGGGGGGCGTAGTGTCAGGAGCTCGTTCTGATGACCTACGGATCTCCTCCAGAAGGTCCAGAGATACTGCCGACACGACAATGCCATTAGCCAATATGGGACCTGGTTCATAGTCCTCGGTGTGTGTGTGACAAAAGCTGCGGGAGAGGGCATCTGCCCTCACATTTTTGGTTCCGGGGCGAAAGGTGATTAAGAAATCAAACCTGGAGAAAAACAAGGCCCACCTGGCCTGCCTAGGGTTGAGTCTTTTAGCCGACTCTAGGTAGGTTAGGTTTTTGTGATCGGTAATAACAGTAACTTTGTGTTTGGCGCCTTCGAGGAAGTGGCGCCATTCCTCGAAGGCCCACTTGATTGCCAATAGTTCTCGGTTGCCGATGTCATAGTTTCTCTCCGTAGCAGAGAATTTGCGGGAGAAAAAGGCACATGGACGAAGCTGAGTGAGGGATGCAGTGCCTTGTGAGAGCACTGCTCCCACTCCGACTTCGGAGGCATCTACTTCCACAATAAACGGGTGGTCCAAGTTTGGTTGAATCAACACCGGGTTGGCCACGAAGCACTCCTTTAGTGTAGAAAAAGCCAGGGTTGCCTCAGGATTCCAATTAGTCACGTCTGCCCCTTTCCGGGTAAGGTCCGTGAGTGGCTTGGCAATCTCTGAGAATCCCCTGATGAATTTGCGATAATAATTCGCAAATCCCAAAAATCGCTGCAGTGCTTTCAGCGATTTGGGTTGTACCCAATCCTTAATGGGTTGAATCTTGGCAGGATCCATGCGGAACCCCTTGCCTGAGACCATGTATCCTAAGAACTGCACCTCTTCGGCAAAAAAAACACATTTTTCAAATTTCGCGAACAAAGAGTTTTCGCGCAGTCTTTGCAGTACTGAACGGACGTGTTGAGCATGTGTCACAGGGTCAGCAGAATAAATCAAAATGTCGTCCAGATATACGACGACATACACCCCACAAATATCTCTGAAAATATCATTGACGAAGTGCTGAAATACTGCAGGAGCGTTACTGAGTCCGAAGGGCATTACCAGGTACTCAAAATGGCCAAGGGGTGTATTAAAGGCCGTTTTCCATTCGTCCCCATCTCTTATGCGGACCAGGTTATATGCCCCCCGGAGGTCAAGCTTAGTAAACCAGCGAGCTCCCAGCAACTGATTAAACAGATCAGGAATGAGTGGCAGTGGGTATTGATTTTTTACGGTTATGGCGTTCAGCTCACGGTAGTCAATGCATGGTCTGAGTCCACCATCTTTTTTCTCTACAAAGAAAAACCCAGCTCCTACAGGTGAGGTGGAAGGTCTAATGAAGCCCTTTCGAAGGCTGTCTGCTATGTATTCCTTCATGACTACACGCTCAGGACCAGAGAGGTTGAATATTCTCCCCTTAGGGAGACGGGCACCAGGGACCAATTCAATAGGACAATCGTATTCTCTGTGAGGAGGTAGTTTCTCCGACTCCACTATAGAGAAAACATCTTCATAATCCCTAAACGCATAGGGAATGGAAGGTGTTTTAATTTTAATCTGGTTTACTGAAAAAGACATACAGTTTCTCTGACACCATGGACTCCAGCGCACAACGTCACCTATGCGCCAGTCAATAACCGGATTATGTTGGTGCAACCATGGCATGCCTAACACAACTGGATCTGATAAATTGTATATAACAAGAAATGACATTTGTTCATCATGTAATGTCCCCACTGACATAGAAATTTCGGCAGTAACAAATTCCACGCCTCCTTGGAATATAGATGTACCATTAATCGCAGTAGTCTGAATAGGCTCTTTAAGCCTTGACAGAGGTACACCAAGGCTTTTAGCAAATAAAAAATCCATAAGGTTGCCAGCAGCCCCACAATCTACAAAAGCCTTCACACACAGACGTTTCTTAGCAAAAGAAAGGGAAACTGGTAACAACAGTTTGGCCGCATTTGCGGGCAATACCTGACCCCCAAAGCTGTCCAGGGGGTGATGATCCCGGAGTGTGGATTTCCAACAGCCAGCATTTTCCTTGAAGCTTCCAGGCTGCAGCATGCTTGGGCCTGAGAGTAACCTTCCAGGCTGTGCAATGTAACAGGTGTTTGGGCCAAAAATCAGCTCAGTCAGGAGGAAGGAAAAAAAAAGGTGAGGAAAACTGCTTTTATATGTGTTAAGTGTAGACACAAAAAGCAGTTTTATTTTTTGGGCCGGATATAATGTGACGTCTGCCTGCGGTCTGGGCTGCAGCCAGATAACACCCCGAGAAACACTGATACCCTTTACCCCTATACAGGGATCTGGATTTATAGCAGAGCCCAGGAGTTGCTGTCTGAATAGGAGCAATGACCAGAGCAGGACGGTCGCCAGACAGGTGTTCCAACACAGGACAAAAAGGCAATGATATCCGAGACTAAACCAGTCAGGCAGAAAAGGTATAAAAACGGTAGACAGCAGCAAAGACAGATACCAGGTCGAAGCCAGAGTCATAAACCAGGGAAGTCGCAGAAGTACAGAATCGTTAGGCAAAAGCAGAGTCAGAATCCAGGCCGAAGTCAGTGTCATAAACCAGGAGAGTCACAGAGGTACAGAATCGTTAGGCAGAAGCAGAGTCAGAATCCAGGCCGAAGTCAGTGTCATAAACCAGGAGAGTCGCAGAGGTACAGAATCGTTAGGCAGAAGAAGGGTCAGAAGTCCAGGCAAAAGTCAGAGTCAGTCAACAGTAATACACAAAGTAACACGCAGGGGAACCAAGAATATATCCGGCGGCCTGCAAGAGCAGTCCCAAGGTATTTGAGGGATCAGGTCATCCCTCACAGGCCCGTGGGCTGATGATGTCATCCGGACCGCCCCCAGGACCAGGCTGGATGGTGATGCACCAGCCCCTTCATGACTGACCGAGGAGCGAAGCCTGCGTCCAGCGGACGCCTGCGCAGGAGCCTCATGACTATCGCCGCCACCACTCGGGGTTGAAGCACAGCGCCTCCCAGAGACCAAGGTCGGGACTGCAGGCCACGGGTCAGACGGTGATAGGACAGACCGGCGCCTCCTAGTGGTCGAGGCCGGGACAGCAGGCCCTGAGTCTGATGGCGATGTGATAGTCTGGCGCCTCCTACTGGCCGAGGCCGGGACAGCAGGCCCTGAGTCTGGCGGTGACGTGACACCCTCCAGCCACAGTGGAGCCTGCTCAGCAGACTCCACGATCCCGGTGTTCTGCCCACACCAGCATTGTGGGTTCGGTTGCTGATGCCACCTCTGGTCCAGTTATGGCAATGCAGCCTGGCCAGCAGCAAAAGACTCTTAAGTCCTTTCTTCGGTCCACTGAGCATGCTCATGAGACGATCTCCCATTGGGGATCGGGAGTCACATGCTCATTCCTTCCCTAGTTCTGATTGGCCCATCAGGAGGATCAGGAAGGTCCCGGAAGGGCACGGCTATAAAAGGTTTGCATGGCCGCCCCGCCATGCCCTATGATAGACTCTGAGGCTATAGTACTTAGTGTATGTGTGATGATGGATGAATGAACCTGGTGACTGACGCATTATAATTCCACCCTTCTTGGATATTATGCATAAGTTAGGGTTAGAAATTAGAGTCAGCACAGCAGCTCTGACACTGCATAGCGCCGCAGTGTTCCTCATCGTTTTCCTTTAGCACCTTGGGCGTCAGCCAGTACAGGCCTCCTGGACCACTGCTACCGCAGTATCCGCCTAAACGCTGTGCGCCTTAGGGGTGCTTTCCAGCTCAGTAGGCTGGTTAGTGGCGTCCATCAGGGTGGAAATTGCACCCGTACTAAGCGGTGGTTCACACTGTGACGTCAACAGGTTGCGGTTGTTCGCCGGCTGGTACGTGCTTCGTGAAGCAACGGGGTTCGTGCCTGCTAACCGGGTCAGCGGTTATCCACCTGTGTCCAGCTTTATTCTACAAGCCGCTCCCTCATTGTTCAGCTGCAGTTAGTCACCTCTGCACTGTGGGCCCGGGCTGCGACCGCACCTCATATATTATTTCATCTTTATTTATTGGGTACGTTCCGCCAGCCCATAACACTTCCTCATAGGGTTCCGTCCGAATCGCGTATTTCAGAGATTTATCTGGAAAAAAACAGTGTAAGTGCTCAAAGTAGAGTACAGGATAGATGCGAGCTGAGCCTTACTGCGATATTTGGGAGGCAGAATGAACAAATCAACAACAGTGGGTTCTGAGTGCTGCAAGATTGCCGACTGTTGATAAACGTCGACTTTGCACAGAGCCCAGGAAGCCCCGACATTTATCTGCAGAGAAGAGGTTAAAGGGAATTTGTCACCCCATTTTTCGAGTATCAGCTGCTGGCACCGCCATCAGGGGCTTATCTACAGCATTCTGTAATGCTGTAGATAAGCCCCCGATGTAACCTGAAAGATAAGAAAAATTAGTTATATTATACTCACCCAGGGGCGGTCTGGGTCCGGTTTTGGTCTGATGGGTGTCGCTGTCCGGTCCGGTGCCTCCCATCTTCTAACGGTGATGTCCTCGTCTTTGCTTCCCGTCGTGGCTCCTGCGCAGGCACACTACTCTGCCTGTTGAGGCCAGAGCAGAGTCCTGCAGTATGCAGGCGCTGAGAGAGGTCCGGCGCCTGCGCACTGCAGGACTTTGCTCTGCCCTCAACAGGTCAGAGCAGTGCGACTGCGCAGGAGCCACGACAGGAAGCAAAGAAGAGAACGTCACCATTAGAAGATGGGAGGCACCGGACCGGATCGCTACACCCATCGGACCAAAACCGGACCGCCCCTGGGTGAGTATAATATAACTCATTTTTCTTCTCTTTCAGGTTACATCAGGGGCTTGGCTACAGCATTACTGAATGCTGTAGATAAGCCCCTGATGCCGGTGCCGGCAGCTGGTATTGGAAAAAATAGGTGACAGATTCCCTTTAAAGGGAACCTGTTATGTCAAAAAATGCTATTAACTTGTAGATATAGGCTTAATCTGAAGGTTAATAGTGTTCTAAATCTATGCGACCGCTGCATTGAAAGCCTGGCTACCTCCGGCTTTCAGTCATAAAGGTGCTGCTGGCGTGGCTTTAGTCATCGCTCAGTACACAGTGAGTGGCGTCTTGAACCACAATATACACAGGTCCCCTTTAAATGTGGGAAAATAAGCCCCTCTAAGTAGTTTCTTCCCACATAAAAGGGAAGTCTAGAACTTCTTACTACAAGGCACAAATATCGTTAGTATCAGAGCCTTGGGGGTGTTATGTTTAGAAGCAGATTCCCTAGCCCAGGCGCAGCGTGCTCAGAGCTTACTTTCTATGTTGGTTACGTTGGAAATGTGGTAGGACTTGATCATTCAAGGATTCATCCAAGTTATCTTGTTGGAGGAAATTTCTTTGAAGTCCTTGAAAATTCATTTTCCTTGTATTTGTTTATCTACATGGAATAAAAGTTGCCTGACAACTAGGACTGTTGTCCCAGCTATCTGTAAACATTACACTCACACACAAATGTATAGAATAATACATTGGATAATAGTTAAAGAGATGCTGCCTATGTATGTAGTGAAACAAGTGTATATTGACAAGTACTACTCAGATAGGAAGGTGGAGGGGCCCACCGGGAGATTTCCCTGTTCCCCAGTGGGCCAGTCCCAGCCTATGTATTGCATACTAAATGATCTCCCGGTCTCAGTAGAAATGCTCTTTATGAGACAGTGGGAAGAGGATGGAAATGTGACCATTTCACTTCTGGTATGAAAGAAGAAATGTCCTCCAAGAGGAGACAAACATGAAAGTGTAAGACCACGGTCACACAATCAGTATTTGTTCAGTATTTTACCTCAGTATTTGTAAGCCAAAACCAGGAGTGGAACATTCAGAGGAAAAGAACAATACGTCACCACTTCTGTATTTATCACCCACTCCTGGTTTAGGCTTACAGATACTGAGGTAAAAATCTCACTAAATACAGAACATGTGCATGTGGCCCAAAAACATAAAAGCGGACTGAAACGGTTAATAGGGCAGAGGCGTATCCGGGGGGGGCAGCCGGGGCAGTTGCCCTGGGCGCAGCCAGCAGGGGGGTGCAGTCGGGCCGCCTAATGCAGCGGTCCGCAGTGTCTCCACCCGGCGACTGCGTTCTGCCGCTCCCCATCCTGTGAGTCGGCTGTTCTCTGTGACGGCTGTCAAGCTGACAGCTGGCGCAGAGAAGGAGGCTGCGCCGGCTCACACGCAGCAATTGTACTGGCGTCTACAGACGCCTGTACAATTGAAGCTCTGACCGCCGGGTCAGAGCGACGTCAGCAGCGCGATCATGTCATGTGATCACGCTGCTGACGTCACTCCCCGGCGCCCAGAGCAAATGCTGGTGGTAAGTGTGCTCCTCTGTGGAGCTGAAGAACCACCGAAGATGGGAGATGGGGGGGTGTTAATGAGTGGGGGGGTTAATGAGTGGAGATGGGGGTTAAAGTGTGGGGGTTAATGTGGGGATGGGGGTTAATGAGTCGGGGGGTTAATGAGTGGGGGTTAAAGTGTGGGGGTTAATGAGTGGGGGTTAATGAGTGGAGATGGGGTTTAATGTGGGGATGGGTGTTAATGAGTGGGGGGGTTATTGAGTGGAGATGGGGGTTAATGTGGGGATGGGAGTTAAAGTTTGGGGGTTAATGTGGGGATGGGGGTTAATGAGTGGAGATGGGGGTTAATGTGGGGATGGGGTTAATGAGTGGGGGGGTTAATGTGTGGGGGTTAAAGTGTTGGGGTTAATGTGGGGATGGGGGTTAATGAGTGGGGGGTTAATGAGTGAAGATGGGGGTTAATGAGTGTGGGGTTAATGAGTGGAGATGGGGTTAATGTGGGGATGGGGTTTAATAAGTGGGGGGTTAATGAGTGGAGATGGGGGGTTTAATGTGTGGAGATGGGGGTTAATGTGTAGGGGGGTTAATGAGTGGAGATGGGGGTTAATTAGTGGGAATGGGGGTTAATGAGTGGGGATGGGGTTAATGAGTGGGGATGGGGGTTAATGAGTGGAGGGGTTAATGAGTGGGGATGGGGGTTAATGAGTGGGGGTACATAATGTGTGGGGGGGATTTGGGAGTAGGGACGAGGGATTATTGAGTGGGGATGGGGGATACTTAATGTGTGGGGGGATTTGGAGTGGGGATGGGGGGTACTTAATGTGTGTGGGGGATTGGGGATGGGAGGATTTGGAGTGGGGATGGTATTTAACGTGTGTGGGGAGATTTGAGGACACAAAATGAAGAGTATGTATGAGGGCATATATGAGGAAACAGTATGGGGGATGGGTGCAGACAGTAAGGGGTGCGAACGGGTGATTGTATGTGGACACAGTATGGGGAGTGAGGGTGATGGGATGTGTGCAGACACAGTATGGGGAGTCAGGGGTATGTGTGAGCAGACAGTATAGAGAGTGAGGGGATAAATATATGAGGAGACAGTATGGTGAACCGGGGGGATGTTAGTGGAGACTGTATGAGGAGGGAGGGAATAGTGTGAGGCGACAGTATATTGCAGATATTTTTATTTAGGAGCATTATAATGACATTTCTATCTTTAAGGGCATCATGTGGAGATTTGCTGCAGAAGACCGGAGAAGATGGACGTCTGCAGAGATGAGATGTGGGTGAGAAAACTCATGGGGTCTGGACAAGAAGAAGAAAAGGAGAACGACTCCAGAGACGACATCATCTATAAGGTACCTGGATGTAAATGTTATTTGTGACACTGACTAATTCTCATGTTTTTATTTGTTAGGAACATTACAGGGGTTTTCCAGGTTTGTGCTGAGTCTGCAGACATTCTATGTGACTGCAGACTTCTGAATTCTCACAGTGCCCACTGAACGCTGTCAGGATTCTCTCGTGCCGGTAATTTACATACATGCGGTCACATGCTGACTAGACATGTGTGGCTTCACTCAATGAAAATGAACAGAGCGAGGCCGGGCACGTCTAGTCGGAATGTGGCCAGAAATATAAAATCACATACTTGTGCTGACATGACTGTACATCGGCAAGGGAGAATCCTAAATGTGTGCAGTGCATTCGTTGTGAGAATTCAGAAGCTGCAATGTCAGGACTCAGCTCTGCAGGTTCCAGTAGTCATCACATGGACACTTCACTCATATGCGATTTTCATACTTATGGTCCTGTGACAACGAGCTTCTCTTTCTGCTTTCAGTTTTTTACAGAACATTGAGAGGATTAGGGAGAGCAGCTCGTGGGTACATGACTAAGTGTGCAAGTCACATATGTACTTAGTGTGGGGGGGGGGGCGCCGAACCGAATTCTTGCCCCGGGTGCCAGAAAGCCTAGATACGCCTCTGTAATAGGGCAATTGTTCCCACCCACCTTTCGTGTCTCCCCTTTTTTCCTCATAGATTGTAAGCTTGCGAGCAGGGCCCTCATTCCTCTTGGTATCTGTTATGATCTATCTGATTATTGTTATGCTGTAATGTCTATTGTCTGTACAAGTCCCCTCTGTAATGTAATGTGCTGCGGAATATGTTGGCGCTATAGAACCAAAATGTATTATTATTATTATTATTATTATTAATAATAGTGGATTTACAATGAATGGTTTTGTTTGTGGAGAACATTTTCGTTTTGTTCTTTGGTTTATAATATGAACTTTTGCTACAACATAGTTATTGATTCCCTGGGCCCCAGTGATCGCATGGAGCCAAGAAAGGAGCATATCAGTGTCAGGCAGCCGCAGCGAGAAGAAGAGCGCCTCCGCTGCCAGAGACCAGAGCATGGGCTATGACAGCAGGAGCAGTGCATGCACTACCAGTCCGGTACACCAGAGGGCACTGTGGTTTTCTGACATGGTCCGACTAATAACAATTAGTCCTGTAGTTCTCAGGTTTTGACGGAGCCGCCATGTTTAGAACGGGCAATGATAAATGACAGGACTCATTAATGGCTCGTGCATCTCCAGCGATATTCTTGGCATTTACCAGTAAAAAACATGGCCGCAGACGTGCTCTTGTGACAGTGCGTAACGTGCGTGCATACGTAAGGAAGCGTCCTCATTCTGGCCAATAGGAACGCTACAATCCGGTGTGACGTTTACTGTTGTGATGATGTCAGAACGGCGGTAACGGGGAAAGCATTAAAGTGTTGTGAGAGTGAGAGTGTGCGGCGGGACGGCGGCCGCTCCGGAGTGCGCCCCGAGGCTGGCGGGTCATTTATGGGCAGCTTCTTCTGCAAGCAGCGCCGCGGCCTCACACCTGCCCGAGCCCAGAGGAGGAGGAAGCTTCAGCGGCACCAGGACTGCCTGCTCCGTGCACCCTGCATGCTGTGCTTCATTGTGCGGGAGCGCGCAGTCAGTGAGCCGGTGTCCCCTGCCGCCCCACCGCCTGCTGCCCAGGACTGTGCCCAGCTGCTGCTACTAAACAGCTGGCAGGAGCGGAGCTGCAGCGTCCTGAAAGCAGGGCACAGCCCGGAGCCCGACCGCCTGAGCACAGACATGGTGTGCAAGCGGAAGAACAGCGGGGAGCAGCCTGGTACCCCCTGTAAGCTGCCAAGATGTACCCCAGCGGACGATCAGGGGCACCCCAGTTCTGGAGAACCTACCCAGCAGCCGGGCACCCCCTGTGAGCTGCCAAGATGTACCCCAGGTGGGAATCAAGGGCACCCCAGCTCCGGAGAACCTACCCAGCAGCCGGGCACCCCCTGTGAGCTGCCAAGATGTACCCCAGGTGGGAATCAAGGGCACCCCAGCTCCGGAGAACCTACCCAGCAGCCGGGCACCCCCTGTGAGCTGCCAAGATGTACCCCAGGCGGGAATCAAGGGGACCCCAGCTCTGGAGAACCTACCCAGCAGCCGGGCACCCCCTGTAAGCTGGCAAGATGTACCCCAGGCGGGAATCAAGGGCACCCCAGCTCTGGAGAACCTACCCAGCAGCCAGGCACCCCCTGTGAGCTGTCAAGATGTACCCCAGCGGGCGGTCAGGGGCACCCCAGCTCCGGAGAACCTACCCAGCAGCCCGACACCCCCTGTAATCTGCCCATAGGTACAACAGCGGAGGTTCAGGGGCACCCCAGCACTGGAGAACCTACTCTGCAGCCCGGCACCCCCTGTAATATGCCTCTATGTACTCCAGCTGGTGATCAGGGGTACCCCAGCATCGGAGAACCTACAAAGTATTCTGGGACCCCCTGTAAGATGCTCCAATGTACCACTGCAGAAGAACAGGGGCACCCCAGCACTGGAAAATCTGCAGAGCATGTTGGCACCCCTTGTAAACTGCCCCAAAGTCCCCCTTCAGGAAAGCAGGCATCAAATTATTCGGTAAATCCTGCAGTGCACCCTGGATATCAGGGGCACCCCAGCACCGCAGAGCCTACAAATCAGCCCGCTTTGGATCTAGCACTGTCTTTTGCAGAGCAGCAGTCTCCAGGGAATACAGCACTGGAAAAAGATAGCGTGCCACCAATAGAGGAGCCCTCCCAGCCTGGCACAGCAGCACAGAGGCATTCCAGGGGTCAGATCTGCTCTGCGTCTTCTCTTGGCTCCTGGTCCCAAGATCAATCACAGACACACAGGGAAGCTGATCCTGACACTCACAAGGTGGAGGATGAGCCGCTACATATTAACCAGCTTCCTCCATCCCTATTACTGAAGGTGAGGAGTCACAGGACAGCAGTAGGGCTGTTTTCTACTGCCTCCCATGTTCCTCCGTCTTATAACTGTAACCATGATGTCACAATTTGGCGATCACTTGTAAAGTGATAAAAAGCACGTGGCAGCACTGCTGTATTCAGGAGCTTTATATCTGAAGGATCCCATCATGTCTGCCAAGTCACTGCTGTACAAAGGGTTAATTATTGGTGAAGAAAAATCAACGCTTTTAGGATTACTTCCATTTTTCCTCAGCAGAAGCTGCGCACCTGTTTTTAAACAAAACCTGTCAGCTGATTGCTGCGCTAATCATGGGCAGCCTGAATCCGAGCTTGGCTGCCTGATTGTGGGCAGGTATCTTTCTTTGAATGTTTCAGAGAAAATATCATTTGAAAATCCAGTCGGGAAACCATAGGAGATAAATGTAACCTGGCATCGCTCCTATCCAGCTTCTCCCATAGTGGATGGACCTGTCAAGCACTTGCAGTGGCGCTGGGATGAGGCGGCTGGGGATGGTGCATGACTAGTCCTAGGTGTAGCCTTCTGCTGGATCTTCAAACTGTATTTTCTCTGAAACACTGGAACATTTCTGAGAAAGATATACAGTGGGTACAGAAAGATTTCAGACCCCTTTAAATTTTTCACTTTGTTTCATTGCAGCCATTTGACAAATTCAAAAGTTTTTTTCTCATTAATGTACACTCTAAACCCCATCTTGACTGAAAAAAAATGTAGAAGCTTTTGCAAACTTATTAAAAAAGAAACTGGAAATATATGGTCATAAGTATTCAGACCCTTTGCGCAGTATTGAGTAGAAGCACCCTTTTGAGCTGGTACAGCTACGAGTCTTCTTGGAAATGATACAACAAGTTTTTCACACCTGGACTTGGAAATCCTCTGCCATTCTTCCTTGCAGATCCTCTCCAGTTCCGTGAGGTTTGATGATGAGCATTGGTGAACAGCCATTTTCAGGTCTCTCCAGAGAAACTCAATTAGGTTTAGGTCAGGGCTCTGGCTGGGCCAGTCAAGAATGCTCACAGTTGTTCTGAAGACACTCCTTTTGTTATTTTAGCTGTGTGCTTAGGGTCATTGTCTTGTTGGAAAGTGAACCTTCAGCCAAGTCTGAGGTCCAGAGTAGTGATGGGCAAGTAACATTGTTGCTTGGGTCTCCTTGAGCATGCTCCGTGATCTGAGTATTTTGGCGTGCTTGGAGACCAGAGGAGGTGCGGCCGTGGGCGGAGCTTCACAGCAGCCATGCGCATCCCTCCGCAGCTCCAGGAAACGCAAGTGTGAAAGTAGCCTTAGAATTGTCACCAAGAAGTTCTTAGTCTCATCAGACCAGAGAATCTGATTTCTCAGTCTGGGAGTCCTTCGTGTTTTTTTTTTTTTGCAAACTCCATGCGGGCTTTCATGTGTCATGCACTGAGGAGAGGCTTCCATCGGCCACTCTGCCATAAAGGCCCAACTGGTGAAGGGCTGCAGTGATAGTTGACTTTGTGGAACTTTCTCCCATCTCCCTACTGCATCTGTGGAGCTGAGCCACAGTGATCTTGGGGTGGTTCTTTATCTCTCTCACCAAGGCTCTTCTTGCATGATTGCTCAGTTTGGCTGGATAGCCAGGTTTAGGAAGACTTCTGGTGGTCCCAAAGTTCTTCCATTTAAGAATTATGGTGGCCACTGTGCTCTTAGGAACCTTGTGTACTGCAGAAATTCTTTTGTAACCTTGGCCAGATGTGTGCCTTGGCACAATTCTGTCTCTGAGCTCCTTGACCAGTTCCTTTGACCTCATGATTCTCATTTGGTCTGACATGCACTGTGAGCTGTGCGGTCTTATATAGACAGGTGTGTGCCTTTCCAAATCACGTCCTATCAGTTTAATTAAACACAGTTGGACTCCAATGAAGAAGTATAACCATCTCAAGGAGGATCACAAGGAATTGGACAGCATGTGACTTAAATATGAATGTCTGAGCAAAGGGTCTGAATACTTATGACCATGTGATATTTCAGTTTTTCTTTTTTAGTGAATTTGCAAAAATTTCTACATTAATGTTTTTTTTTCAGTCAAGATGGGGTGCAGAGGGTACATAAATGAGGAAAAAAAAAGAACTTTTTTGAATTTACCAAATGGCTGCAATGAAACAAACAGTGAAAAATTTCAAGGGGGTCTGAATTTAAAGGTGTCTGTGTTAGGCTATGTGCGCACGTTGCATATTTGCTGTTTTTGTTTCCGCTTGTAAATGGTCCGCAAGTGCAGTGGAATACTTATTCAAGGTAATTCAACGACAATCCTGAAGTGTTGTGCACATGATCGGTAAATTTCAGTCCGTATTTGCGATGCGTCCTTTTTTTAATGCGGCATGTCAATTCTTTTTGCGTTTTTGCCTGCATTTTTGACCCACTGAATGGACAGGAAAAAAATGCACCAAAAATGCAGCATATTTTTACGCAGCGTTTTTGATGTCAAGAAATTTCTGCAAGCTAATACGCAACTTGCGCACATCTTGCTGTCGGGCCATACGTCCAACATCCCGCCACAACACTGGGTCCGGACGTATTCGCCGATGGGGTCATATGTTGTAATGGTGACGGCAGAGCAAACGTGCGCTTTGCTGTGTGTCATTTTTGGGACTGTAGTAGACTGCATCTGAGTGTCCGTCTCCTGTAAGCGTACCTTCTGGGAAAAAAGTGCACATGAGAGCTCAGGTTCACTCTGTGGTTATCATTACAGTCTATGGCTTCGTTGGCGCATGCGTCCGGACCTCATTTTGCAGGGAATTTTGAACGTGTGCCCTGACGGGGACACAGAACACAATGTGAAAGAACCCTTATTCAATTCAATCGGTCCTCAAACACTGGGTTCCACACAAGTCATCCATTGCGGCATTCCATGTTTCCATTATTAACTGTTTTTGATTGTGCACTTTTTTTTATCTAAGTGTAGGAAAATGGATGGAATATAGATGAAAATATTCTGAGTTTTCTGGTTGAAACGCAAATGATTTTTAATCTTAAACCTGCATTCTTTTTGTTTTTAATCTACAATGCATCAAAAAGAAAGATTGTAAAGGTTACAGTACCCATGTGCACACAATGTTTTTCAGACACTGGTGTTATCCCAATGGTTAGCACAGTTCAGTGGTTGGTTTAGTGGTTACTAGTGATGAGCAGGTATACTCGTTGCTCGGGTGATCTCCGAGTATTTTGGCGTGCTCAGAGATTTTGTTGACACAGCTACATGATTTGTGGTTGCTGGACAGGCTGAATACATTTGGGGCTTCCTAACAAACAGGCATTCCACACATGTATTCAGGCTGTCTAGCAGCTGCAAATTATGCAGCTGTGTCAACAAATACTAATTCTCCGAGCGCACCAAAATACTCAGACCACCCGAGCATGCTCAGGAAAACCCGAGCAACGAGTATACTCGCTCATCACTAGTTTTTACAGTGCAGTGGCTAGCACAGTAAAGTGGTTTGCACAGTTCAGTGGTTATCATTGTAGCTTTGCAGCACTGAGGTCCTGAGTCTAAAGGCCCTATTACATTTAGCGATGCACCAGCGATCCCGACCACGATACGACCCAGTCAGGATCGCTGGTGCATCGCTAAATGATCGCTAGTGAGCTGCCACACAGGCAGATCTCACTGCGATATAGCGGACGATACTTACCTTTCACACACAGCGATCCTGACGTCCTCCCGCCCGCCTCCACGCGTCGCTCGTCGGCGCCAGCAGGAAGCGCCCGACGAGAAATGGAGCCGGCCGATCTCGCGCGATCAGCGATGGACAGCGGGGGAGCCGGTCGGAGGTAAGTATCACACATAGCGATATCGCTATAACGTCACAAAATCGGTGACGTTATAGCGATATTGCTAGCGATATCGCTATGTGTAAAAACCCCCTTAATTCCGACCAAGGGCAACAACTGAATGGAGTTTGTATCTATGGAGATTGACACAGTGATAATTTCTATACAGCCCCTTTTATGAAATCAAACCTCTAAATGCAGTATAAGACGTTGTATATAAAGCTTGATGCTCTTGTAATACAGCTCCATGAAACATTAGGGAACTTTGTCATTTGAATCCATCATAATTTGCTAGACCTCTGATTACTGTCAATGAATAAAAACCTAATTGGCAGCCTTCTGTCCTGGCCTAATGTATCAGCAGGACCCAATGCACACTTACATTATTGATCAGTATTTGTTACTCCCTTGTTTTCAATCCAGACGAGTGAAACGTGAACACCGAGATGTATGATGGAAAGATTTATACTTCTCCTTAATGTAACAATGGCTGAAAAATTCTGATTTAATAATGAATTATTTATGAGACCTTAGATTAACCCCCCCCCCTTTAACAGTAAACAGAGGTTCCCTCTGCAGCGCCCCCAGCGATCTGTGGGAAACCTTGCACCAAGTGTTACTTTTCCCTGCAGCGCTATCGTAGGGGAATGAAGAATTAACCATTCTCCATTTGATCTTTGGGTTGTCTGTGTAATGGAGGAGAGGTTCTCCAGAAAGAGAGCGAGAGTAACCTCTTTGTAGTAGTCGGTCAGTCTAAGGCCTCTTTCACACATCAGTTTTTTGCCTTCAGGCGCGATCCGGCTTTTTTTGGAAAAAACGGATCCGGCAAAATGCAATGCCGGATCCGGTTTTTCCCCATTGACTTGCATTAGCGCCGGATCGTGCCGGATGGCATTGCGTTTCATCCGTTTTTTGCCGGATCCGGCAACTTGTCTCATTCCGGCGTCTTGAAAAAACGTCTACTGTAACGTTTTTTGTCTCCGGCGAAAAAGCCGGAAGCGCCGGATCCGGCGCTTCCAGCTTTTTGCTACAATGAAAGTCTATGGGCGCCGGAATGCGCCGGATCCAGAAAAAGATGGATCCAGCAACCGGATCCGTTTTTTTTAAGTCTGCGCATGCTCAGATCCAATTGGCCAGCCTCCAGGAACAGAGACGGATCCAGCAAAAAAACGGATCCGTTTCTACAGTTCTCCAAAATTTATGCCGGATCCGTTTTTTCTAAAAAAAAGCCGGATCATGCCTGACGGCAAAAAACTGATGTGTGAAAGTAGCCTAAGACTTTATTCAGACCTGAGTGACTTTTCTCGTGCACAGATTCACAGTCGGTGTTATTAGTGTGTTTGATCCTATTTTCATCAGTTTTTCTCGTATGAAAAAAGTGTGACGTCTACTCAAGCTTCTCCCATCAAACAGTCCGTGAAAAATGTACAGCACACCAAAGGGGGTCGGACCCCAACTGATCAGTGAGCTGTCGCCTATCCAATGGATTGGTGAAAACTTATTTTACCTTGACGGCCTCTATAAACGTGATTTTCCGTATTTTGTTCTGATGATCCTCTGACTGTTTCCTCTGTAGGATATATTTTAGGTTGTTTTTGTAACTTTTTTGCTGTTTTGGTTTCAATTTGTGTTCACTCCAGGAGTTGTTAAAAAATGAATCTCTATTAATCTGCAGATATAGGGGTTTATAGCTTTATGACGGTACCCAAATGCCCCACTGAAAGTGCCACACCCAAAAGAAAATTAACTTTATTCCTCCCGGGCACCACCGGCTTTCAGTCATACGGGTGTGCGGTACAGATACAGTCACTGCTCACACCCTGTAGCACTGTGAACTGTCAGTCTCGGGTCGTGACTGACTGACTTCATACTGTGAGAGGTGACTAGCTGCTCCGACACACCTGCGTGACTGAAAGCCGGCGGCTCTCTGTAAAATAAACATATGTTTTGGTTTTTTTTGCCTCGGGTGCTGCACTTTCAGTACTGACATAGGGCACCTTTCCAACTCTATTAACCTGCAGATTAAGGGCTCAGGCTCACATGCGAGAAACTCGGACGAGTCTCGCACGTCAATACTCGGCTCTGCCGCCGGCACTCAGATCAGAACGTTCAACTGCGGCAGCAGTACCGGGTATTGACGTGCGAGACTCGTCCGAGTTTCTTGCATGTGGGCCTGAGCCCTAAAGGTGTTATCTGACTTCAGATTCCATTAATAGAGCAAAATGCACAAGAAATGGTGTGTCTCTAAAGCTTTCTTTTTCTTACAGATATTTTCTCACCTCTCTCTGAATGAGCGTTGCCTTTGTGTGTCTTTGGTATGTAAATATTGGCGCGATCTCTGCTTGGACTTTCAGTTGTGGAAGCAGCTGGACCTCAGCAGTCGTAGTCAGGTACCCCAGATCCTTTTGTAACCACCTAATCCTAAGGTGTTTCTGTATTGCAGGTTTATATACCGTGCGCGGACATGTTTACTTTAATGATATAAATTATTATTTGAGTAGATCATCATTACCAAATCAGTGGGTGTCCGATTGCTGGTACACCCCACTGATCATTTTAAGAAGAAAAGCTGTGGCACATAGCAAGTGTAGTGTAGCGACCATGATTGTTGCTGCAAGATACCTGCTGTTCATTTCAATTTATGAATCCCCCCCCCCAGCGCACGCGCTATGCACTGTGGGGATTCACCGGTTTCTGAGTGGGGAGCTAAACTATTACATGAGTTATACATACTCCTGGGCACTGGGCGCAGCTTCCCTTCTTTACACCTGTATGGAGCAAGGCTGCACCCTCTAGTCGGCCACTCTAGTCTAGTCACTAGATGGGGTGCGGCCTCACTCAATACAAGTATGTATAACTCATACATACCCCACCGTCCCGACTCAGAAACCGTCGAACCTCCGCAGCGCACAGTGCGTGCGCTGGAAAGATTTATGAGTGCAGGCTTTTCGATTTGTACCTGATCACCTCTTTAACTAAAAACACAGTTGTCATTCAGATTTTTTTTTCCTGCTGTATGCTGTTTACGTGTTAAATCATTTTACATTTTGGTAGATCATACTTTTTTTTGATGTGGGAATACCAAATATGCTTATTTTTATTAAATTTGGGAAATGTGCATGATTACATTTTTATAGTTAGTTTTATATGCATGTATACTTAAAGAGGTTGTGCACTAGTTTAACATTGATGGCCTGTCCTTAAGGTAAATCATCAATGTCTGGTCAGGGTCCGACACTCGGCACCCCTGCCAATCAGCTTCCATCGGCGTTGGCCGGAAGTCCTCCCTTTTGGAGCTGGCCGTCTTTTGATCATGGCCAAGGCAGGGTACTACTCACATGCCTCCAATTAAAAATTACTAGATGTATGTGTAGTAGCCTGCGGTGGCTACTTTCAGAAGACAGCCAGCTCCATAAGTGAGTATTTCTGGCCGCCGACACTGATAACACCTGATCAGGGGGATTTCGGACCCCGACCGATCAGACATGGATGTCGTATTGTAAAGATAGGTCATCAATGCTAAAGTAGTGCACAGCCTCTTTAAAATAACTTTCTGCTATGAAGAAATAATAAAATAGCTTCCGTGGTGGCCTCCAGCTGTCATGTTAACCCACTGGTACCCCACGATTGCAATATAGAGGGGCAGTTGGGAGTCGGTGAATGCGAGCATCGACAATTTGTGTTGTTTAAATGCCAATGTCAGTGATTGGCAGAGGCATTTAAATTGTTAAATATTAGCGATCCAAACAAGCTTTTGTTACAGGAAGATGCTGGCTTTGAGATAGAGCTGGCATCTCCTGGGTATGGTGCAATCTCTGCTGCTGAGCCCATTTCATGCATTAACATCATATGCGTAATCCAATACAACGGCAAAAAACTGACTTCTATAAAATATTGGCAGCTTTATTGCATTTTCATTAAAACAAACAGGACAGTGTTCTGGCGTTGACGCGTTTCGACTTGAGCAGCCTTAATCCTGACATGTCACAATT